>NC_137000.1:32747949-32881409 GCF_032717465.1 Coenobita brevimanus
AAATACATGTAGGAGAATTATTGGTCAGTGTGGCCAGAGCAAATTCGTCACACCCCCACTGACTGATCCCCTGTAGAGACTGAAGTATGTTGTCCGAGAGTTCAATGTAATTATCAACAGTCAAAGAAACAACTGCCTTCTCGATATTATCTGAAGGAAATTTTTAACTGGCGAAACACAATGAAAACCTTATCTCTACAACTCTGTATTTCAAATGGTTCGATTTTTCTGTCATATGTTCGTCAGAGGTAGGAACGATATCTGCTTTTCTGACCGTACTGTACTGTATGTATGTATATAGCCTCTGTATGTATGTATGTATATAGCCTATGTATGTATGTATGTATATAGCCTATGTATGTATGTACAATTAGTTCACTGTAGTAACAATTTTTTTTATATCAACACCATAGTCAACTGCTAGCTCTGAGTGTGCCGGTTCTCGTGCGTAAAGATCAAGTCTCTCATTAGCTGATTGCATTCACAGTGATGATGATGATGATGATGATGATGATGATGATGATGGCAGTGCTTCTCGTGAAGATGGTAGTGGTTGTGGTAGTGAACATCATTATCATCATCATCACGACGACGAAGACGATGATTATGATGATTTTTTAAAATATAGTTACAAGTTTTTTTGTGATTTTTTTTTTTTAATGTGTCTGACTCTGGGCATAGACTTCACAACCTGCTTCCCAAGGCCCACTGGTCCTCCTAAATACCATACACCTCCATCAGAGGAGCTAGTAAGCCGTGTGTCACTGCCAGGCTATACCTGTGCAGTGGCAGTATCGATTATTTTACCCCACCTCCTGCGCTCCTGCCTCACTCTGCCTAACCCTGCCTCACTCTGCCTAATCCTGCCTCACTCTGCCTAATCCTGCCTCACTCTACCGCACTCTGCCTTATTTTACCTCACTCTGTCTCACAACACCTCACTCTACTTCACCTTTCCTTACTCTTCTTCACTTTTTTCTCACCCTGACTTACTCGGCCTTAGTCTTCCATACTCGCCTCACCATGCCTTACTCTTCTTCACTCTTCCTTACTCGGCCTCACCCTACAGTACCTTTCTCTGCCTGACTTTGCCTTCCTCGGTTTACTCTGCCTCACAGTTCCTTACTCTTCATCACCCTGTCTTACCTTACTCTGCCTCACAGTTCCTTACTCTTCATCACCCTGTCTTACCTTACTCTGCCTCATTCTGCCTTACTTTGCCTCAACCTGCCTCACTCTACTTCAATCTTCTTTACTATGTCTCACTCTCCCTCACTCTGCATCGCCCTACCTTACTCTATTCAGCCTCACCCTGTATTACTCTGCCTCATCCTATTTTAATCTGCCTCATTCTGCCTTACTTTACGACTACTCACTCTGTTCCACGCTGCACTATCCTATCTTACTTTGCCCTTGGCTGCCTCATCCAACCTTATTATACTTCGCGCTTCCTCAGTCTGCCTCACCTTGCCTTACTCCTATTCACTCCGTCTTAGGCTACCCTGCTTCAGTCTGCTCACCCTATTTTACTATACCTCACTCTGCCTTACCCTACTATGTTTTCCCTTACTCGATTTCTTTCTGCCTCATTCTGATATTCTTTACCACACTCTGCCTCACCTTACCCTACTGAATTTCACTCTGGCTTACTTTGCCTTACGCAGGCTCACACTACCTTACTGTACCCTGCTCTCCCTCACCCAGTCTGCTCTACCTTGCTCTGACCCATACTGCCTTACTCGTCTTTGCTTCATTTTACCTCACTCTGCCACACTCAGCATCACTCTGCCTACCTTACCCCAGCCTTTACGACTTTACTTCATTCTGGCACACTCAGCATCATCCTGCCTCATTTACCTTCATCTTGTAAAAACCGGGCCCCAGTTAACATGATCCTCTCACTTTTATCTCAGTTTACTTAATACTACACCTCGGCACCTTGCTGTTTATCTAGCTCTGCCCTACTCGGTCCACTTCTACCCTAAACTGCTTCCAAGTGTTAAGTTTCCCTACCCTGCCTCACCCCGCCACACTATTTCAGGCTTCCTTTCCCTGTTTCACCCAATCATGCTACCCTACCCTACCTCACTATGCTTCACCGTTCTTCATTATATACCATCCTCTGTCTGACCCTCCCTCACTCTACTTCATTCTGCCCTACCTCTCCGTGCCATGTTTCATCTTACCTCACGCTTCCTCACCTTACCTCACCCTTTATCACCCTATTTCATTCTCCCTCGTCCTAACCCTTTCTCACCCTTTCATAATCTAGCTCATCATTCCTCACACAGTAATTTATTTTGCCCTTCTTCATACCTTTCTCAATCTTCCTCGCCCTGCCTAACCCTTCCTCACCCTGCCTAACCCTTCTCCACCATGCCTTGCCCTTCCCCATCCTCCTTCACCCTGCAGCACCCTTCCTTACCCAGCCTTACCTTTCCTCAGCCCGCCTTACCCTTTCTCACCCTGTTCCACCATTTCTCACCCTACCTCACCCTTCCTCAGTACAACACCCTTCTGGTTCAGTTTACTGTACAGCACTTTTCGTCCCTTCTCTTGCTCTACTCCCCCTCCCCCGAACTCCCTCCCTCCCTCTCTCTCTCTCTCTCTCTCTCTCTCTGCATGTTTGTGTGTGAACGCGCGTGTGGGGGTTTGAGTACTGGGACGATTTTAATATCCTGACCACACATGATATAAAGGGGTATAGTAAAAATAAGTAACATAGCAAAATAAACTGAACCATGTAGAATATCATGACTCCTGTTCTGTCTGGCTTAAAGTTATGCATTAATAAGAGGGTATGCTCTGGAAGAAGTACTTTGGCATGATTGTTCAAATAAGTTGCGAGACAATTCATACGGTGTTTTTGGCTTTCATGTTTCTTGGGTTTAGATTATGAAATGTCCTCAGCCCAGAAAATGTATGGCTTGTATTATTTGTACTATATTTCAAACAGCTTCATTTTCAGCACATACTATATTTTTTCAAATTCCGTATTATTCCCCCAAGATACTGCTTCTTCCTGCTTTCCTGAACTAATGATGATCGGTGCTCTGACACTATTCTTCGGTGCTCTGACACTATTCTTCGGTGCTCTGACACTGTATTCTTCGGTGCTCTGACACTCTGTTCTTAAGCTTCTGTAATTAAAATAGTGCGCTTTTCTAACAAAAAAAAAAATCTACAACATCTAAATTCTTTTCCTGCCAGGATGTATTCTGACTTAAAATCGCATGGCGTTGACGTATATGGAGACCTAACTTGTATCATCAGTGGAAAAATCGTTACTAGGGATGGTTGTTGAAGCCTCTTAAGACTTTGATTTCTCTCAGTTCAACAAAATCTTCAGGTGTCAGTCAAAGAAAAATACCAAAAGGTCACAACAAGAGCGGAATGGTTACGTCCGTTTCTCCTTTGTAAAGCTGTATAACTCACTTCACATTCTCTACACCTGTCCTCCTCCTACTCACTCTCATTCTTCTTCGTCTCCCCTTCTCGTAAATCTTTCCTTCCTCATTCTTCTTGTCTCACATTTCCTCTCTCTCCTCAGTTCTCCTCTTTACTGCCTTGGTTCCTCCCTCTCTGTACTTTTCATTTTTTTCAGTTTCATGTTTACAATACCGTAATTACAAATCTCACAATCTTAATATTCGAGTGTTTTTTTCCTTTCATACTTCCATATCCGTTTGTCATCCTTTTCCTTTGTCTTCTCTTATCTTTTTAATAACTTCATTTGTTCACACTCCAATACATTTTCCTCATCCATTCCTCTTTCATCTTTGCAATAACTGCACATTTGTTCACACTCCATTCCCCCCCCCCTTTTTATTCATCTCGCTTTATATCATATTTACACTTTCTCATTTCCTCTCTCTCTCTCTCTCTCTCTCTCTCTCTCGTTTTCTGTAATCCTATTTTCTCCATTTCTCTCTATCTTTCTCTCATCCATTCTTATTGCTTCTTCTTTCATTTCTTTTCGACTCACCTCCATTCCTCCAACCCCATTTGGTCCCTCTTTTTTGCTTTAATTTATTCCTTTATTTCTTCATATTTCTTCCGTCTTCTTTTCGTCTCCTTCTTCTTCTTCTTCTACTTCCCCTTTCTTTTCATCTCTTCTCTCTTCTCTTCGTCTCTTCTACTTCTTCCTCCTCCACCTCTCTGCCACCTCTCCTGACCCCACTTCTCAACCGCAATAGCGAGGGACCTCTCATCTCTTCCCCTTACTTTTCCTTAGTCACACCTTTCATCCATTTCTCTTCTTTCTCTCCTCTTTTTCTTTCCTTGCCTCCATCACATGCCATATCTCTCTCTTCTTCCCTCCCTTCTTCCCTTCTTTTTCTTTCCTTCTTTCCTTTCTTTTATTTAACAAATCTATGCAAAAAACTTCCCATATCAAAGAGGTTATTCAAAGAAATATCTGATCCCTGTAATTAAAACCAAGTCCCTCTGCAACACAAAACAATCGTCTGGTGATGGAAAGAATAAATTATAATAGGCGTCTTAGTGAAGTGGTTAGTTGTCACTTAAATATGGCCGATGACAAATGCTTCACAATCAATGGGCCTCAGTGAACTCCAAATAATAACTTAAAAGATAATCGGCAAGTGTTTTCAGAGCTGCAGATTTGTGGACGATACTGCCTTACTAAGCTGTGGACAAGGGCACTGTGTTGTCGTTTTGTATTATGTCCCGAATACCTTTAAATCCCAACGCACCTTTACTCTGAGCAATTTACCTAACCTGTGTTCGCTGATTTTGGCAGTTACGAATTGGTCTTTGATAACTGTTTAATAATTCTGTCTTATATACCGATTGCAAGGATGCACCTACGAATACGTAATACAATATGGTAGCGCTGCGTATCTTATTTTCCCTTAGAGGTTACGAAAAATTACGTGTGTTCTACTCAGTCCGTCTCATAAAATACCAGTTTCTGTATATGAATACTGCGTTTTTTTTTTGTTTTTTTTTTTTACCGGTTTCGGCAGGAGTGCTCAGCGAATGGAAGGAGTCTTCAGCTTTAGTCAACGTTGCATATTCTAGTAAGTAAATGTTTTCCATCCAACAGTTCCGAATAAATCAAGAGTTCTGTTGCTCTTTGCTTTCTTTCGTGCTCATCCTCCTTCCCGCTTCCACCTATTGTCTTCAAACTTACTTTTCCCCTCAGCCTCATCCCAGCTCTCCCCTTGCATTTCATACTTATCCTCTCTCCCCTTTCCACCCTCCTCTCTCTCCTCAGAACCATCCTCTCCCTTTTCACAGCCATCTTGTCCTTACCTCACTGCACTGTCCCCATTTTCAACTCACCTGTACCCCTTTCCAACCTCCACCCTCTCTCAAATGACTGTCTTTTCTCTCATGTATACCCCTATCCCCGCCCTCATCTTCCTCAACTCTTTGCCCTCTCTCTCACTATTTTCCCCTGCCCTTTTCTCCTCTCCCTCAAATCTCTGCCCTCCCTCTCACTTCTACTCCTTTTCCCACCCTCATCTCCCTTAAATCTCTGCCCTCTCCTTCACTTCTATCCCCTTCCCAGCCCGACTCTCCCTTCTACCACTACCCTTTCTCACACTTCTAACTACCCAGCCCTTCTTCCTCAAATACCTGCTCCCTCTCTCACTTCTACTCCCTGTCCTGCCATCGTCTCCCCTAAAAGACTGCACTCACCTCTTCCTCACCCTCACCCTCACCCTCGACTCGCCTCTCACCTGGCCAGGTCCCCAATTAGGCGTCCCCCTCGGCTCTCGTGGCACCGACTCACCTGGCGGCAGAGGGAAAGAAGCACATATTAGTGAAATGGATGGTCACAGTAAAGGTGGCATCACACACCCTCAAAACATTCACGAAACACTCATTGTCATCACAGCGAGGGAATTAGACACACACGAAAAAATTATGTTGGAAGAATTATACTATTATACTGTAGTCACCAATAATTATACTCATAAATTGTGGTAACGCTGGAAGAATTATACCCTTTTACTGTGGTTTCAAACTATTAGATTTGTATACTGTGATCACACTGCATGGGAACATTGCAAGCGTTATATTCCTACACTGTGGACACACTGCAAGAAATATACTCTTATTCCGTGGTCACACTGCATGCAATATATCCACTTGTTGAAATCGTATTAAAAGTATGCATTTTGTAAGGATGCATCAGATTATGATGGAAACCACTGCATCCTCACAATACACACAATGTCAGCAAGTTTAACGTAATTCCTCCAAATGCATACCTGACACCTTTGTAAAATGAAGCCCTATTGTGGTCGTACTGGAAGCTATTATTTGCAACAACTAATCCTATATGCATTACCTTTGGCGAGATGTAGGGCTCGGAGTCTAGGCTAATGTAATCCGGAACATTAAAAGACGTATGACTGACCTACGCTCTAATGACACTAATAATCCTAAAACCTCCAAAATACACACCAGTCACCACGGTTAGTCCCTCAGATCACTTTCAAATGCATATCTAGATTTATTCCGTCACTTCATGAAATCCTACCCCAGTATAAGCAGTAATTAGGAAAATAAGGTATAATTAGGGATCTGGATGCTGCGGGGGGTGTTCAAGAGGTAAACTGGGACTCAGCAGAATTGATTATCTTCCTTAAAGTCTTTCATGCAGCTGATGGGCAAAAATCAGATCTTTCTTTTACGCATCAGGAAAAACATGATAACTGTAACGAAGGATGCTATTAATTCTTACTGTGATTTACTGTTCAAAACGATGCGTGTTTGACCCCACGCTGAAGCAGGGATGGGTCAATCATCGTAGCCTCGTTTTATTTTACTGATCCTCCACAAGACCAACCTACATGTCATTAAAACACCTGCGCTAATACCACCTCAGCACTCTTAAATGAGACAACCTTTCCCTGTATTCTGTATAGAGGATGGGTACCTTGCAATGAAATGGTGATATGGAAGATGTGAGACAACGTGGGAGGACTGCAAGGCCTCAAAAAACGGGCTGCAAGACTATGCCTGGCCGGCAGGCCGGCCACACACACACACACACACACACACACACACACACACACACACACAAACACACACACACACACACACACACACACACACACACACACACACACACACACACACACACACACACACACACACACTAAAATAAATACTAATAAAATAAACAAAATACCTGAATGAAAAACCAAGGCCAGAGAAAGTAATTAAAGATTGTAAAAATATCTCAGTGAATCCTGTAATTATTTTTTAAAGAAGTTTGTTGGCTGTTCCCCTTTACAAGTAAGTTTGTGGTACGGTATGTTTATACCTTTTCTTCTTAATATTTTCGTCTCTCTCTCTCTCTCTCTCTCTCTCTCTCTCTCTCTCTCTCTCTCTCTCTCTCTCTCTCACCATCACACATTTTCATCCCCTGTGCCTCGAGACAGACTCCTCATAAAGAAGTTGAAGCCCTTGAAAGCAAGATGGCGAGATGTCTTCAGAATTTTGTCTCAGCATCTGGCTTACTCAGGACGTCTTGTGAGAGTCATGAAAACCGGCAGTCCACTTTTCATTTTCTTGCAGGACACTCCAGACTTCTCTTAATTTTCCCGTGTTGTTTAAGATATCTTACTTAAATCTGTTTGGTTGACGGCTCCTAAATACACGTACGTATGTATTGTTCAGTTTTCTTACTCCAGGTTCATGATAACTACGAAGGCTTTATATATCCTTTGGCTGTGAAATATCAACATAGCATCATATTTTTGTCAACGTCTAACAATTTTACTATGCTCATAAGGCACCTGGAAAACAAAAATGCTTAATACTATCACGATTAACGAACGTTTCGGCAGAGAATAAAAGATTCTCACTTTATTCTAACTTCCGATTCATGAGTTTATTGAGTTCACAGAAATTCATCGCAGCCAAAAGGTTAATGATGTTAAAAAAAAGAACTTACTGTATATAATCCTTCACAAACTAATAGGTCAACCTATACTTTCCATCTTTCTGCCAATTTCACCCGTATTATTTCGCCCCTTCTCCTCAGCGAATTTCTTTGAGATGTCTTTGACTTGTACTGTGCTGACCGACTTTTACCAAAGTCATTCTTCACGGGGTGTACTCCCACGGGCATGCATGTCCTGCCATCCAAATCACTCCTCTCCGTCCGCCTCACCAACACTTATGTCCTCTCTCCTTTCATTTTCCCCCTTTTTATAACCGTTAGTAGACATGAGAAATCTTAATTATTTTATTCCTATTACCAGCAAACATTAATTTCTATTCCTGGCAAACGTTTCTCTTTACCTCATGACTGATCTTTTTTCTCTCGGTGAGCTACAAGAGTTTCTTGTAACTTTTCTAAACATGAGAAATTTTAGCTACTTAATTCCTGCTATGCCATACAACTGACGGTATTTCAGCTTAGCAATGACTTGTCGTCGTCTGAAGATTGGCACCTTCAGTCCAATGACGTATCTCTACATTTCGCCAAAAATATGTTTAGCTTTTTCATTGTTTCTTCTTAGTGCTGGTGTTGGTGTTCTTGTCGACGCTTGTTTCCACGGCCTCATATTTTTGTTTTTGGGCTGTCTGGCCTGGAAATTACCATGCAAGTACCTGGGTTTACTCCCTCAACACCTTCCTCAGATTATTAATTAAGGATTTTAAAAGGATTATAGATCCCAAAAAATCCTTAAATGTCGGGCAGCAACCACTAAGGGACAAGCGAAAAAACAGACACCAATCATCCCGATCCAAGCACATGTTTTTTGTTTTCAGCTGCGTTACGGAGCGGGTTTGATTCGAACGAGCCCTCAAGCCTGTTAATTCTGTGATTCGTTCGTTTCATGAGAGTTACAAATACCATCTAATAAATCTGTTAAAATATAAAAGGTAAGCTCCAGCAAATGCCACGCGTTTCCTCATGAATGGCACCTCTTTAGTCTATCTCATTCTTCCTATCTCCACACGAATATAGAAACCCAGTGATAGAATTTTTAAAACAAGCGTGGTTAAGTACAGCCTTCATTAACTTCTTTTTACTAGGAGGTTTTCATTCGCTAAATAATTTCATAACATCAAGAATTAAAATAACGAACGCACCCGGGGTAAAGGACCTAAGGGACATCAAAGCACAGCAATTTAGGACTTTCAATTTCATTATTTTTTTCTGTAGTGAATTAAAAATGAGACCTTATCCTTGCACTGATGGTTGGTTTTGTTTCACTTCTTATATCTTGGCTAATTTTCTTATTTTATGCGAAAGTCAATAACAGAGTCACGACTGAGTATTTGCTGACGTGATTAGTTTGACCTCATGCCTCCATCTCTCTCTCTCTCTCTCTCTCTCTCGTTGCCTTTCCTCTTCCTCTCCCTATCCCTTCCCTCTTATCTCTCTCGCTCTATTACTTATCTCCAATTTCCTCTCCACTATCCTCACACTTCCTCTTTTCTCTCCTCGTTCCCTACCCTCTCGCCATTCTTACATTTCGCTTCCTCCCCACTTCCAGTTTCCCTCCCTCTCCCTCTCCCCTCTTCCTCATCTGTCTAGAGAGTCCTTCCTCCTTCTCTCCCTCTCCCACCACTACTCCCTTTTCCTTTCCTCTCTCTCCTCCCTTCCTCTCTCCCCCCCCCCTTTCCTACCACCATCTATATTCTCCTTCCTTCATCGCTACTACCTCTCCCCCACTCCCCCCTCTTCCACTTTCTACCTTCGTCTGCCTTTCCCCCTCTCTCTCCTTACTCCCTCTTTCCCACTCCAGATTTCTCTCCCTCTCGTATAAGCTCCCTTCCCCAACCACTCCTTTTCTTCATCCTCTTCCCCTTCTTACTTTCCTCTTCCCCTCCCCTCCTCCCTCCCCACACTTCCCACCTCAATAACCTCCACTTGATTATTTTGACGAAGGAGCCCTCAAAAGTTCACCCCCTCCTCAGAACCCCTCTGTCCCCCACCAACCCTTCCCCAGACCCCCTCCCCCTCAGCCTCGAAGTGCGTGAAATTTTGTCATCAGAAGGAAAGTTTGTTTGAGAAAATGTCGCGTTGCATGATGGAGAAAATAACTCGGTTCGTATATATCCTGCAAGTTTTGTTTGTGTGTATGTGTATAAATGATGTTTTCTCCATTTCATTCACTCTCATATATGCTTACCGTGTTGTTCTTGCGGTCTTTGATTCTCTCTCTCTCTCTCTCTCTCTCTCCCTTCGTCACTGTCGTTTAATTTTGTTACCTTTCACGCCATTACATCTTCCTTTCCCTCTCTTTTCCTAATACGCCTTCTTTTCCCTCCTTTTCTCCATTTCTTCTCACCTTCTCTTCCTCACTACTCCTCCTACTCTCACCATCTTCCTCACTTGTCCTTCTCCTTCACTTCGCCACGGTTTACTTGGTCTTCCTGTCTCACTACCTCTCTCTCATTACACTTTTTATGTTACGAGTATCTTTTCTTTTTTCCCCCATTATCTTCTCCCAGCTTCCGTTACTTCTTTCACACAATCTTTCTCACTACACTCTTCTTCTCCCTCTTCTCCAATCTCCTCCACATCTTTTCATCTTCCCCTCTTCCATTACCTGTGTCACCCTTCCTCCCACTCCTCCCTCCTTTCCCTTCCTCCTCTTCCCCACAGCCTCTGACTCCTTTCCTTTCCTCCTCTTTCCCACAACCTCTGACTCTCTTCTTTCCCTTCTTCCTCTTCCTGACAACCTTTGACTCTCCTTTCCCTTCCTCCTCTTCCCCACAACCTCTGACTCTTTCCTTTCACTTCCTCCTCTTTCTAACAACCTCTGACTCTCTCCTTTCCCTTCCTCCTCTTCCTAACAGCCTCTGACTCTCTCCTTTCCCTTCCTCCTCTTCCCCATAGCCTCTGACTCTTTCCTTTCCTTCCCCCCTCTTCCCCACAGCCTCTGACTCTCTCCTTTCCCTCCCCCCTCTTCCCCACAGCCAATGCACCTGGGAAATACTGACCCTGTACGCCCCACCTTCAATACATCACGAGGGTCGCTTCGTTTGTCACTCGGTCGGTCTTCCCGCCAGCCTTCCTCCTCCCCACTACTTTTTATTACTTCCTTTTCCCCACTTTTCCTCCCCATCCTTTCTTCCCCTTCGATCCACTCTTTCTTCACCACTACTTCCTTTAAAAATATTTCCTTCACTATTTTCCCTTCTCACTACTCTTTCCATATTCAATTTTTCTCTCTTTCCTCCATTTCTTTTCTCTCCCTCTTCCCCACCACCCATCTTCCCCAATCCCTATTTTCCCCATTATCTTTCCACCTGGGAAAAAGCGACTATGTTACACCCCACCTTCAATACATTAAAGGGTCGCCGAGCTGGCCACTCACTTAGTCTTACCCCCCCCCCTCTCTCTCTCTCACTACTACATTCCAACCCTCTTTCCTTCTTCCCTATCCTTCCCCTCTCTCCCCCTCTCCCAGTACTCTTCTACCTCTCCCCACACCTATTTCCTTCTTCCTCAATTCCTCACATCCTCTCCATCCTGTTACCTTCGCATCTTCAGTACATCACACGTCCTTATGCCTTTTATTCTTTTTTCATAATATTTTTCCTTTGAACATGTCTCCCTCGCTACTTTCTTTTCTCCTTCTGTTCCTCTCTTCACCTTCTTTTCTCTGCTTTATCCCCACTACTCCTTCCCTCCTACATTCTTTCCCTCACCTCCCTCTCTCCTCCATTCCTCTTTCACTTTCCCCCTCCTCTTCCTCTCTTTTCCCAACCATCTGTACATCAGATAACCTGGGTTCGTCATTTCGCTCTCTTGTCTCATTTCCTTTTCCTCATTGTCCTTCTGCCCCCTTTCCCTCCGTCTCCCTTTTCTCCCCTACCTTTTCCTCACTACTCCCCTTCCCCTAATCGCCTATTACCAGCCTTCCCTACACCTGGGAAACTGTGACCTTGTGCTGTTTGCCTTCTGTACATCACAAGGTCGATTAACTCTCTCTCTCTCTCTTCCCCACTGTTCCCCTACTTTCCCACTCCTCTTTTCACCTCCCTAATTTATTTCCACCCTCTTCCTTCCTTCTTATTCTTTCTTCTTCTTCCCCATTACCTCTTCCTTCCCTCTCTTTCTTTCCCCTTCCTCCCTCCTCTTTCTATCTCCTTCCTCCTCTTCTTTCTCCTTCCCACTACCTCTTCCTAACCCTCCTCTTGCCCTGCCTTCCGTCCTCCTCACTCTCTCCCCTCCCTTCATCCCCTTACTCTCCTCTCTTCCTCCCTCTCCACGCCCCTCTTTCCCTCCCATTCCTTCCTCTTCTTTCCTCCTATTTCTTCCTCCTTTCTCCCCTCCTTCCTTTTCCCTCTTATTTTCCCCTCCTTCCCCTCCTCCTCTTCTCAGCCTCTCCATCTGGTCACCACGTAACTCCGCACCTTCACTCCATCACAGGGCCACTTAACTTATCACTCACTCGGTCATCCTGTCTCTCCGTCCTTCCGCTGTTAACTCGCTCCACTTTACTTGCTCTACTTGTTCTGTCTTACTCGTCCCACCTTATTGGTTATGCTTTATTCACTCCACTTTAATCTAAACTTGGCTCACTCCAACTGACTCGTTCCACTTCTCGATCCACCATTTTCTACACTTAATTCATTCCACTTTACTCGCACCACTTTACATATGACTCTCTCCACTTTACACTTGACTCTTTTTCTTAACCCCAGCAGCTCGAGGACGTATGTAATATTCTGTTCTTGCCATCTCCAGACGATTTTATTCGACTTAGCATTGATTTTCGAACTGGATGGGTTAGATAAAGTCTTCATTAACTTTTTCTCTACTGGTGTGCACTTCTAAACTGAGTAAAAGCAAAAAAATCTGGTCCCACAAAAAATAAAATATAAATCGGACTGAAGGAGCTTCCGACTACGATGCCTTCTACTGCGATACCTTATACTGCGATGCCTCATACTGAGACACCTCATACTGCGAAGCTTCACTCTGCCATGCCTCCTACTGCGATATCTCATACTGCGATGCCTCCTACTGCGATACCTCATACTGCGATGCTTCACTCTGCCATGCCAAATACTGCGATATCTCGTACTGCGATGCCTCATACAGCGATATCTCATGTTGCGATGCCTCTGCGATGGTTGTGCTTGCGATGGAATCTTGTTTTACTGCGTTCTCGCTATATCCACGTGATTCTATCTATCTTAGAGATTTTCGAACAGGAGGGGTTGAATGTAAACTCGAGTTACTCCTGCATGATTACGATGATCTCAATAGCAGAATATAATCGTTCGTTAGTAGAAACACACACACACACACACACACACACACACACACACACACACACACACACACACACACACACACACGTCACTGGCATGAGATGATAAACTCACTTGGTTTCCCCTTAGCTTATCCGTTAACTATGATGACATCTTTTTAGAAGCGGGCGCATCTCTGAGACCAGCCCTGTACGTCTGTCTCTCAATAAAAATTTTAGGACACTACACGCCTCACTCCTGTACACTTCAGGGACTTGAGCGACGCTACCACCACGCCTCATCACACCACACCACACCACACAACCAACGTTTATCGAAGGGCCCTGAAGCTCCAGCAACTAGTAATGTTATTATTATTCAGTTTAATATTACTGCCTCCAGACGATTTTATTCAAATACTGTACTTTACTCAGCACAAGTACTGACGGAGATAAGGCTGTATCTAAATCCTCTACTTCAAAAATTCTCCTCTGAACTTAATATTATATGGAAATAACAAGGCTATGTAAAATGTGTGTGTGTGTGTGTGTGTGTGTGTGTGTGTGTGTGTGTGTGTGTGTGTGTGTGTGTGTGTGTGTGTGTGTGTGTGTGTGTGTGTGTGTAATGTTTTTAACGCTCAACAAGGAATCGAACATGTCTATACCACGGTGTGATAAAAGCTAAGTCACCCGAATTCCATCATGAATCAGGTAAATCCAATATGGGAGGATATTTTTCAACCCGAACCCAGATGATGACACATATTTCAAGGTCATCTGGATTAGCTTTTATCACGCCATGGTATAGAGAGACGGTGTCTGGCTCCTATATAGAAGTCCCAGGTTCGATTCGTGACTAAAGCAATTAAGAACTTTCCACATATGTAAACACGTGTAATGTGTGTCACTCTCCTAGCACACCTGATTAAAGGGATTGCTTTTTTTCATATCATTCTAGGTCCACGGCAGGACTGGAACTTCTCGGAAGGAAACTGATGGCCGAAATGAACTCTTCCTCACACTGGAGATGTACGAACGGCGAAAGGGTGCGTGCAGGAAGAGTGGTGCATGTGGAAGTGGAACTAACGTGTTGGCTACGTTTATGTGTGTCATTCTGTATATATCATTGGTAGACCAGTCAGTGTGTGGACATATTCAAGGAGATGGAGGGCTAAACTACCAACATCTGCTTTAAGTGTGCGGCGCGGGTAGATTCGAACCTACGATTTTGGGTATAAGCATCACACGATAAAACCAAGCCATTCACTGCGGGAGCCTATTCTTGGGCTAAATTAAATCCTCTGGTGGTAGAAAAAAGTATACTTAAATTGGCGTCATAATAGGGAAAGGGTTAATCCTCCCATTCCATCAACCTCCCTCATATACGCAGCGGTAATGGCTGTGCGTATTATGGCCCATTACTTTTTATGAACCAACCGCCCTGACCTCTTTTACTCTGACCCAATGACGATTTTTTCATTTTGATTAGGCAACCACCAAGCATTTTCTTTAACTTTAGAAGAACCTCTTGAAGTGTTCAAAAAATCTCAACTTTGCTGAACAGAGGCGTTTGAAGATCGCATGAATTAGAATGAAAGGTACACCGTTAGACTGAGGTGGTCCAGTCCTTCACTTCGATGACGTGTGTGTGTGTGTGTGTGTGTGTGTGTGTGTGTGTGTGTGTGTGTGTGTGTGTGTGTGTGTGTGTGTGTGTGTGTGTGTGTGTGTGTGTGTGTGTGTGTGTGTGTGTGTGTGTGTGTGTGTGTGTGTGTGTGTGTGTGTGTGTGTGTGTGTGTGTGGTCATTTTAAATCTGGCTTTATTCTTTTTGAAAAATCTATCACATGCAAAGTATTCGTTTCATGTGCAATACATCATAATCAGCCATGACTACAAGTATGTTACTTCAACGTGGCAACAGTTCACTAAATTACCAGTTAAGTCTTCTTAACTACTAGAGTTAAAAAAGGACTTAATGTAGAGTTTTCTTCAGTCAATGTTTACTGATTTACAAAAGTATTTTACAAGCTAACGAATGCAATATTTGGAACTTTGTATACGGTGTGCAAATTAACAGCCACCATTCTGGTTTTATATATTTTTTTATTTTACTGATTTTTGTTTTAACTCTGAGCCCTTGGCCACCCCGTTTGGGATACGTGGCGTCTGGCAATGAATGAATTGTTTTTACAGTAATGATTCCGTTTCTGTTGGTGAGGGTGCCCACCATCCACCCACTTGTTGCAATGCTACTTTTAGGTGACCACAATGAGTGACAATCTAGATGGTTTCCTGTAATCCAGGAAACCATATGCAACGATGGGTGGTAACTATAACTAAATGATGTCAAGCCAGTTAAGGCGGTTGTTCCGTTTTGGATTCTGTAAGGCGTGGCTGGTGTTTAATGATCACAGAACGTCATTCAGGGAAGAGAGCGGCTGGTCACCTTTCTCTTTAAATGTTGGGACTGAATAATCTAATCCCTGGCCAGTACGCTCCCGACCTGGAAAAAAAAAAAAAATCAAATCGAACAAATTAGATAAAGTTTGCATGAATAACAGCTATACATGTCTAAAGAATATAAGCAAATATTAATAAAAGCAAAAAACTCAACGATAGTCCTCAGATGTAAATATTTATCCCAGATACCAGAACACTCCAATTTCGTCCAGTATTTGTTGTCCTCAGCATCGGCTCCGAAAAAAAGTGGGACAGGAACGGATATTGGTGTATATGTCCTTCCACTGCGAAACATAAAAGAATATTCCTCCGTTTCGATGTGTGTCTCGGCTGGCTTTGTAGATTTTACCCAGACATCGGACATCAAACAAACCCCCCTCGGATTTTTAACACACTGACCTGCCTTCCTCTCAGGGATATTCTTTTCTCAGCTTACTCTTCTCCCTCCCTTCCAATATCTGTCTTCTCACAACATTTATTTTATTTTATTAGTTTCTCACTGTATCTAATTAATATTTTTTCCTTACCCTTCTCTCCCTGACTTCCAATATCTGTCACCTCTTTTATTTCCTGTTATTTTCTTATTTTTATTTTTCGCTTTATCATCTTCTCCCACGCCATTCACATCTCTTCAGTTTTATCTTTCTTGTGTGTGTGTGTGTGTGTGTGTGTGTGTGTGTGTGTGTGTGTGTGTGTGTGTGTGTGTGTGTGTGTGTGTGTGTGTGTCAGCTTCTTCCCCGCCCTCACTTCCAATATCTGTCATCTCATCTTTTTTTTATTTTTTATCGTTCTTTTCGTTTTCTCGATCTCCCCCTCGCCACAAACATCTTATACCTTATTTTTCTTGTCTTTATTTTTGTTTTCTTAGTCTTTTCTTCTTCATCGCTTCCAGTATCATTTCTTTTTATTTCTCTTCGTATTTTATTTTTATTTTTGTTTCCTAACCTTCCTCTCCCTCTT
This sequence comes from Coenobita brevimanus, assembly GCF_032717465.1. Lineage (NCBI taxonomy): Eukaryota > Metazoa > Arthropoda > Malacostraca > Decapoda > Coenobitidae > Coenobita > Coenobita brevimanus. The sequence continues at coordinate 32,764,573 of NC_137000.1, forward strand.
TTCCAATAACTCTCACCTCTCTCTATTTACTCTCTCTATTTTTGCTTTCTCAGTCTCTTCGTTTCCAAAATCTCTTTTACTTCAGTATATTTTGTGCTGTTTTATACTACCATCATCTCTATTTTTGTCTTCTGCGTTTTCATTTGCCCGTCGCTTCCAACATTTCTCTTCTCTCTGTCTGTCTGTCTTTCTCGGTCTCTGTCTGTCTGTCTGTCTGTCTGTCTCTCTCTCTCTCTCTCTCTCTCTCTCTCTCTCTCTCTCTTCAAATAACGCACCTTTCTTCTTTCTTTCTCTTCGCTATTTTTGTCTCTCTACATCCCTGACCTCCGTGTTTTCTTGATCTCTTACACCCCACATCACTCATCTACGTTTCTTTCAATCCTCACACACCCTTTCCCCTTTGATTCTGGCCCACGTCTTCTCTCTCTCTTTCCACTTACCCCCTCTTCTCGTGTTTTCAGCCTCCTCCATTCCATTCCTCCCTTCTCAAATCACTCACTAGTCTCGTTCACTCCTTTCAGCCTCATCTTTAGTATACCCTCCCCTCGCCTCTCATACGCTTCTCCACATCATACTGAGACTTCTCCCAGATATCTTATGCTGTCCTATATTAACTCACATCTCTCCCCCTCCTCTCATATGCCTCCAATTATCTTTCGCATATCTCTTCTCCTTTATTTTCCATATTCTTGGTCTCACTCATCTTTACTACAAATCCAAACTATTGCACTTGGCACTCTTAAATTTCAGTCCCCACCCGTCTCATCTAACACACCGACCTCTCTCACCTGTCGCCCCATTCTTCCCTACCTCTGACATCCTCTTTCCTTACCTCGCACACTTCTCCCTTTCTTCTCATCCCTCTCCTCCTTAAACCCCTCACCCTCACATCTCTACTCTCTTCCTCCACCTCCCACGCCTTCCTCCCTTAATTTGCCCTCCACATCCTTCCTTCATCGCCCTCCTCTCACATCCCTCTGTCACTGCTCACCCTCATATCTCTACTCTCCCCAACCCTCCTCAATCATCTCCCTCCTTCCCTTCACACCTCAGCTCTCCCTGTCCTCCTCTTTCACTTCCCTTATTTATCTCTCGTCCCTTCCTTTCACATCTCACACTCTCCATCTCCTAGTCCACCTCCCTCATCCATTCCTTGTCCCTTCCCCTCATCCCCCTCGCTCCCTCTCCTCCTCATCCATCTCTTGTCTCTTCCTCTCACATCATCTTCTCTCCCTCTCCTCCTCATCCATCTCTTGTCTCTTCCTCTCACATCATCTTCTCTCCCTCTCCTCCTCATCCATCTCTTGTCTCTTCCCTTCACATCTTCTTCTCTCCCTGTCCTCCTCATCCATTCCTTGTCCCTTCTCCTCACATCCCACTCTCTCTTTTTATCTCCTTGCCCACCTCCCTCCATACCCAAACACCTTTTTCCTCCCTCCTCATCCCCCTCATCTTTCACCCTCATATCTCCGCTCTCTCCACCTCCTCATCCACCTTCTCGATCCTGCCTCTGAAAACATCGATACACTCAGTCCTCTTGAAGACTCGCTTATTTATTTTTCATTTTATCGTTCTTATTTATTTTTTTCAAGTATTTTATTTTAGTTTGTTTTAATGCTCTCTCTTCTTCATGTTATCTTTCTTGCTTAATAATCATGATATCTTTATTTTTATCATATTGTAATTCTTTCTTGATAGGTTGTCTTATATTTTGTCTATCTTATTAATTGCCTCAACTTTCTTACCCCTATTTTCATGTTATTTTTCTTACTTTCATCACGGTAATTTCTAGCTTGAAATGGTCAGACTAGTATTTCATTGGTCAGATGCAAATGAAAAGGATGTTATTGTACAGACTAAGTTAAGAGTAAAAGGTATTCTAGAGTACCATTTTCTTTACTCTCTGCTTTAAGATTAGATTTCTACAGTTATATGATATACTTTCAGTCGTAAAAGTGTATTGTTTGCGTATAAAGGAATTACTCTTCTTCAGAATTTAATTTTCGTGTATATATCTTTTTGTATTCTTTTGTTTTAAGGAAATATTTTAAAAGTATAGATTTAATTTTTGTGTATATATATTTTTTCTTTTGTTTTAAGGAAATATTTTAAAAGTATAAATGATTTTCAGTTCCATCTCGTCCACGAACAGAGGGTAGCGACTCCTCATTACTCTGGGCTGGGTCTCTGTCACACTAGCCTGGAGGGCCACAGAGACATCCTAGACACAGAGATGGATGCCCAGTCTCCCTCTCCCCACCCCACATCTCCATCCCTGTACCCACTGCCACCCCTCTCATCCACCTCCTGCCCTCCCACAACCCATCCAACTAACACAAAAATTACCTAAATATACCACTCTCTCTCTCTCTCTCTCTCTCTCTCTCTCTCAAAAACCTCTGTATCAGGTTCTCAGTCACGTCGTAAAGCAAGATGACGAAGCAGTATTGAAAAATCGAGTAATCAGAAGCGACGGACAAAAAGGACGCGAAAAAACAACAGGAGAGACAGCAGAAATACAAACCTGTCAGCAGAAGTACAGAACGGTCACCCAAGAGCGAAAATGTCAGCAAGCAAAGGAAGTCAGGAATAATACAAAACTGTCAGTAAAAACAACGAAATGTCAGAAAAAATACTGGACTTATAGCAGAAAAAAAAACTGACCTTTGCATAATATAGAATTGTTAGTACGATACCAAAATGTCAGCAAAATACAGAACTGTAAGCAAGATAAAGAATGATCAACTGTCAGGAAAATACAGAACTGTCAGCCGATATCAAAACACTAAACCACAAACCATCATAAACAAAGAACTTCCAGCAAATATACAGAAGCGTCAGCAGAAATATAAAAACTTTCAACGGTAACAAAGAATTGGTAGTCTGAGCAATCATAAAAGGAACACATAAAACGGTGGCAAAAACATAATACCACCAGCAATATTTACAATCGCTGGCAAAAATTAAAGAATAAATGCTTAGAACTACCGGGAAAAGTATAGAACAGCGAGCATAATACAGCACGGTCGGGGAAAAAAAAAAAAAAAAAAATGTTAAAAGTCAGGCAAAAAAATCACGAAATGTCCCTGAGAGTGTAATTTCAGTGACTGCAGACGTAATCAACATGAGACGAAACGGAATCGGATATCGTGATGCAGGAAGGTCATGAAATGTGTGTGTGTGTGTGTGTGTGTGTGTGTGTGTGTGTGTGTGTGTGTGTGTGTGTGTGTGTGTGTGTGTGTGTGTGTGTGTGTGTGTGTGTGTGTGTGTGTGTGTGTGTGTGAGAGAGAGAGAGAGAGAGAGAGAGAGAGAGAGAGAGAGAGCAATATTGATAAGCTGACACACTGATATTGCTTTTTTTCCTGTCCTATTGTCCTGAACTTTCTCAAATTCTCGAATATTAGCGTCGTCGGAAACTACTATATCATCATTGTGATCGTCGCCATTATCATCGTATCGTCATTAGTATCCCTATCATCATCGTCGTCGTCATCGTCGTCGTAAATCGTTACTGTCATCGCCATCGACGTCATTGTCATGTATACGATACACAAATTTAGGAGTAACTATCATTACAGATTACTGTGAAATAGGCCACATCTGTTTATTCATTTACCAACTTACTGAAGACTTTGAGGAGATAAAATCTATAGTCTTGCGTTTTGGCTACCATGATTTTATTTTATACACTTTAGGAGCGGCTTATAGTTAGCTAAGGATTAAAAGCGATTTCCACTTACCCTATCACAAAGATAAAAACCTGAACTAATCTCTTCTTGCTGCCTCTAAACCGTTCAGTTCTTGCTGGCATCAGACCATTGTATTCAGCTTAGGAGTGTCTCTTGCCTTCAAACGATTTATCGCTTCTCGACGATGGCCGAATGTAAGTCCTGTTTTTAATCTGACTTCGGACGAGTTTTCCCACCAGTAAGAAATCCAAGCAATAACATGGGCACAAAACGCCTAATTTTGACGAACAAGGTGATTTCAATTAGGGTCACACCTAACGCTATGTTTCACCAGAACGAAATTCTACAAATCTAATGCCTACAAACTATCCTAACTCTGTTCCTGCCGTATACACACGTGCTTTTTTCACATACGGTAACTTCAAACGCTGTTGTTCACTTTAATCGCTGCACAGTGTCTTTGGTAATTCCGTAGCTTTCATGAACACAATTATTTTTTTTGGCTAAGTCTAAACGGTCTTATTCACGCGAGGGAAATCTTAGCAGTAAGAAGATTTACAATGCATGGACTTGGATGAATGTCAAGAATGGAGATACCCACTACCACACAATTCACCACTCCACACCACTCACACACCTTACACCTCTCACACACCTTACATCTCTCACACACCTTACACCTCTCACACACCCCACATCATTTAGCTACGTATTCCACAAGCCATACACCCCACACCACTTACACATTCCACATCCCACACACCCCACACCAATCACACAACCAAAATCACTCACATATCCAACATCTTTCACATATCCCACAGCTCAAGCAACCCACACCACTCACATAGCCCAAATCACTCACACACCTCAAACCACTCACACAACCAAAATCACTCACACACCCAATACCTCTCATATATCCCACACCTGACGCAATCCACACCATTAACACACCCCACACCACTCGTATACCCCAAATCACTCACACATCCTACACCATTCACACACCCCACATCACTCACACACCCCACACTACTTACGCACTTCACACCAATCACACATCCCATGCTACTCACACAACTCACACCATTCGCATATCTCACACCACCCATACATCCCACACCACTCACACACCCCACATCACTCACACACTCCACGCCACTCACAAAACACACACACCTCACACCACTCACACACCTCACACCACTCACACATTCCATCACACGCGCCTCACACCCGTAGAATGCGACACGGAGAGATCTATCTTACATCCAGGGCCCAATTCTTCTGCTTGTGAACAGGGTATGGAGGATACTGAATGTGTCTAAGAGTCTGAGCGGCCCGAGAATCAAACGCGTATTTTTCCATTTGTGACCTGAACACGCTAGCCAATTCACCACTGACAGGTTCACTCGTACACCTGGTTTTCGTCGAACTGGGTGCTTCGTCAACATGCCTTTGCTGTGTACCCGGTAATTATGACTCTCGTTAAAACACTTGCTCGCTCCGGCCATTGTTAGAGCCATGTGTAACCAGCAATTTTGTTATTGGGGATAATGAACGGTATTTTTTTCATGCGCCTAATTAGCTGTAGTTATAGCAATTTGTCTGTGCCACTGCAATTTGTATGTGATGACCCCCCCCCCTTTCTGTTGGCTATTTCCAATTTATATTATTTTCCTTTGGATAGATTTGTCAAATTCTGGACGTTTGATGTAGCATTGATTAACCTTTTCACTATTCTACTAAATCAAATCATCTAGTGGTTACAAGAACAAAATGAAAATTATATTCTGGTTGAAAGGGTTATTTATGCCATACTATATTAACACAGAGAAAATAGTTCATACATCGTGTGGACCTTGTGACCTCTCTAATTTCGCCATTTTCACCGCCGAAGTAGGTATGGATATATTGGACACGGCCATGTTAGGGAAAAGTTAAAATTGAAGTTGAAAGCAATAGTACGATTACTACATATTCTTTATTTTCGTTGTCTCCATATAATTTTGACTAATTTTAGATTTTTCGTATGAAAGGATATAAACTACTGAACCCAAGTCCGTAAAACAGAACGCTTATTAATAATTATAGAAGAGTCGTTCACATCGTCAATAATGTCGCAGTGCGTCAGCGACAAAGCCAGCCAGTCAGTCAGTCAGTCAAGTGGGCATAACGACAAATGGCCTGGTTGTTGGCGTGGCTCTAATAGGTCCCCTAGTTATGTGTAATGATGGCTAATGTTGCTTGACGAGGGGGATCAATGGTGCCATGGGCGCTGTGGGAGTAAGTGTGAGGTACGGAGTTGGTAGTAAGTAGGAAGGCATAGGCATTACGTATAACTGGAAGGGAGGAATGGCGTTCTATGGAAGGAAGAGGGAGAGGTGTTGGTGGTAAGTTGTAGTTCATGAGAAATACCGGTGACAGAAGTGTCTACCTGTGGGAGATAGAATGATGGGGCTCTACAGAGCTTTTACATTAACCTGATCCAGATTTGTCCTTCAGCAGCTTATGTCACGGAGCTCAGTGGCGGAATAAAGCAATATTATAGCTCTGCATCCTTTCCATAACACTTCTTCGTAACTAGCACCATATTCTTGTGTTGATCTATTGGTAAAATACAGCATTCAAAATAAGGAGAGGGCATTGTTATGCCGTTAGAGTAAAAAAGGTTCTAGTACACAAAAGAATATTCGAAAGATAGGTAATACGGGGAAAATTAACCTGTGAGAGGGAGTGGCAGAGGGGAGGGTAATAAAAAGAAGTCAATTAGAGATACAGGTAACACGAGAACTATTAGGCTGTGTGAAGGAGAGGGAGGGAGGTGTAACGGAGAAATATATAGGGTAAAGAGATAACATGGCGACTATTAGCTCTTTGGGCGGAGATAAAGATAGGTGAGCACAAAGAAGGTACAGAAGAAAGACATATAACAGAAGGATTATTGGCCAATGGGAGGGAAAGGGAGGGGAATCTACAGAAAACAGGAATAGGAAAGCAAATAAGTAAATAAATAAAACTAGGTAAAACAACAGACCTATCAGTCTGCAACGAACTTATCTGCATGGATGAGAATATAATGGAAATATACTGCATAAACTTGAAAATGTAGATTGTAGCCTATATGCACAGGGTAAAGGGTAGGATCACTATAAATTTTGTCCGCAAGCCTGACTTTGATATTCGTCCTTCTACAACTTATTTGACGCGCCTCAGAGGCAGAGTAAAACAATTCTACGGGTCTACAACTTTTCCATAGTACTTTCTCGAGACTTGCACCTTATTAATCTCTTACTATAATACAATTCAGCTTTTAACATGGAGAGAGGACACTTTTAGGTCAAGTTAAGGTGGACAGAGAACAGTTTTAGAGAAAATACGACTTGTTATGAGATTTGTATTTGGTTAACTACAACTGGCAATAACTGCCTCTTGCTATGATAAATTACGTCTAGGTCTGTTATTCTCAGCTTCTAATACAGTAACATTTAACTAAATCTTTCGCTCCAAGGAAGTAATTTTTATTCTGTTCTTCATACTCCCAGCCGCTTTTCCTTTTTTTAAATCTGAAAAGAGGATCCTAATAGTAAATAGGATAAATGTTACCTATGTCCAACCCCTCCCGTTTCGGAAGTCTTTCCTATGCTGAAGAGAAATGAACAGTGGTAGGAATAAATAAAAAGTCAATAACTTCATCCAAGTGAGGGGATCAATCACTCCTTTTCGGTGACGTACGGTATTTTAGTTTCTATTATTGCTAAAAACAGACGATTTTATTCCTGGAGAAACTGCTGAGGCATTTAATATGGTCTTAATTAGCCTTCTCAGTTCGAAAAGACCTTCCTTAAGTTAAAGAAATTAGTCTGAACTTGGCCAAATTACGATTGAAATGCGTCATCGGAAGGAAGTGGTTAAATAAATGAACGAATCTTCCATTTCCTGCTGTGTTACTGATAATGGTATTGCTAATCCTTTCCCAACGATGACATCTTGCTGTTTTGCTGCCACCCGACGAGTATATTGATATCAGCCTCACCGTAAAAAAGAGGGTAAATAAAGGCTACACAGTATTTATCCCCTCCCGTTCGATAACCCTCTGCTTAAGTTTAAAAAATCCGACAATAGCAAAAAAACAATAATAAACTTGTCTTTCTATTAAATGGGTCCATTAAAAAATCCGACAATGGGAAGAATGTGATATCAAATATGCCTTCCTATTAAATGGAACCCTAAAAAAAAAATCGATAATGGGAAAAACGTAATCATGTCTTTCTATTAAATGGACAAAAAAAATAGTCCGAATAAAAAAAAAAAAAGGTTAATATTTTGAATTCCGATTAAATGGGTAAACGGATGATTGATGAACAAGCTCCTGTACACCTGAACCAAAAGTACCAGCACACACTTCGCACAAGACAATCAGGCACCGAAGGGGATGGCAACTGTAAAATTTCCGATGATCCTACCCAACGTTAGTAAACCAGCTTTCATGAGGATGCATTATACAGCACGCTAATGATACTTCCTAGTCAGTACTACTATATAAATACTCATATGATAAATTAAAATTATTATTGTTATTATTTGGTGGCAGGAATCATTAGGTGTACTTATCATTTTGGTTACCATCGGTACCCTTATTCGCAATACCTTTTAAAGCTAGCGCAATGTTCTCAAACTTCTCATATACAAGGCATTTGGAAAGCAGATAAAACAATGCAGTTATAATACACGACCTTGTTAAATTTGATGTCAATAACAGTAATGCGAGTCTTGTTATATTTTACACACTTTTCCGGGTCATCCGAAACAATATTTAGTGTGTCGTGCTTATTGTAATAAAGGAAAAATGAATAAAGCAATTTTAGCAGCGAATTCGGAACTAACTTGACAGCTCACTACTTTTTTACGGCCTTCAGAAGATATGTATTAGGATATTTAACATCCACCTCCATAAAAAATTCTGTATTACTTCCCAATGTAAGTGCTGCCGTCATACTATCCATGTCACTTGTCAATATGGAGCTGGAGCTGTCCATATATCTTTCTGTTTATCCGCCCCCCCCCCTCTTTGTGTGTGTGTGTGTGTGTGTGTGTGTGTGTGTGTGTGTGTGTGTGTGTGTGTGCGTGTGTGTGTGTGTGTGTGTGTGTGTGTGTGTGTTTCCTTTATACAAAGGAGAAAGAACCAAAGGCCAAACGCCGGCAAGATATTCTTCTTTTCAAGAAGAACTGAAGAAAAAAGAACAGTTCTTTTCAAAAAGAACTGAAGAAAAAAGAACGAGATTCAAGATCTTCCATTCCAAGATTGCTCAACATATCTGCGTTTAAAAGATTGGAGTTCATAAGCGGAGAGGAATACAAACGGGGAAAGAAAGCTCCAGAGTTGACATTGCGCACATGAAGGACTAACATTATCGGTTAACTCTTGCATCAAAGAACTGGACGGAAGTGGTGAGAGTGTGTTGCCGACTGATGTTATGCTCCCTCCGTAAAAGAAGAGGGAAGCAGGCAAGCCTTTAAGAGAAGCAGTTACAAATGATATAGCATTAGTATAGAGACAGAGATGCATCAGTTTGGTGAAGAGAGAGAGGTTGGTGGAAGTCAGAAATACAAGGCGAATCAATAAGACGATATGGTTTTAACTCCACCCTGTTTGGAAGAGCTGCATGTAAGAAGTCCCCCCACCACCACTACCACCACCACCGCACACACATAGGTGAATAAGGTCCTCGTACAACCTCGACAGCTATGAATGAGTTAAAAAAAAAAAAAAAAAAAAAAAAAAAAAAGCACGAAGTCGGCCTCGCACACCTAATCTCTCTGAAATTAAGTTTTGCAGGGGAAGTAATGTGATTTTTCCATGACAGGTCCCGAGAGAAAGGAACCCCATGGATATTAAGTGATGATGGACTGAGACATATTTAATTTTCAGGATGCTCTTGTGGAAGGTTCTGGCAGGTCGAAAGACACAAGAATTGAATTTTCGATGCATCAAAAACACCAAAGCTTCTCATATTCCATTTAGAAATAATCACTAAGTCAGAAATTCGGTGTTCCATAGCCCCATTCCGCGATTGGTGAGGTAAATGCTGCTACACATTTCTTCCCTCCCTCCCTCCAACACACACACACACACACACACACACACACACACACACACACACACAACCATCTTCCTTTACATGCACTAGCAACTCATGTCCACACCTTTCCTAGGTCTACCTGTACTCCTTCCACCCACTTTACTCCCCCACGCTTTATTGGCCAACCTATTTCTTAGTCAAAATATACCCATGGAAAAATATAGGTATTCAAGGCCATATTTATTTATTCATTTATTTTATTGTTTTGCCAATTTTTCATCTGAATCGGGACATCAGCTAGGCAGCCCATTTCCGGCGTACAGTAGTCTACGTATGAATCAATAGCGAGCTAATTCTGTACAGTCATATCACATCACCTACCATTTGCCTGCCAATACTCGTCATCTCTACTGTGATGTGCTAAGGATATCACATTTACAAGTAACTTCTCTTATGTTCGCTGGGGGTGATTTATGTGTTGGTGGTGCCATAAGGAAAAGCTCTGAACATCCTAATATCGAATTCTGATCCTCCAATTATTCCCCGCAACAGCCAGAAACAAACCCTTGACCATAAACTTTCCACAGCACCTAACGATAATCCCAATTACCGCTTTAGATCACTAGACCCAGAAGGTTGTTACTGCTGTTGCTGTGTACCCAGGCGTATCTGAAATGTGAACCCGGCTGAATGCGATTTTATGTTGCCCTCTTTCTGCAGCCAGTTATTCACCTTTCGAGGGATAGGGAAGTGGTTAAGGGACTTTTGCACAGTCAGGCAGTTGATCCTCCTAGCTATATCAATGCCACCACACGTCCCTCTCCAGCACCGACGGGTAAAAAAGAAAAGAAAAGAAGAGAAAAAGCTTCGACATCCCATCACAGTGTGACCAGCGTGGTATTATCGAGGGGGACTGGAAGACTACTGTATAGCATCTCTTCCATTACAGTCTGTTTTTACTTTTGTCACGATGATATTTCTTAATTTTACTATGCACACTACGTCGAGTTGTCAAGGATGTAGGATGTTAATGTGCTATAGACCAGTATTCTCATGAGCTCTGCAGGCTTTCCAACATCTCTTCCATATCGAAGTACACTGACTTTCATATCTTATACATACAAGAGTGCATTAACGTTCAATATACAAAAGGAAACTGGTAAAGGCGAGGTGTTGGGGAGCATCCTGAGCTGACGAGAGTACGGACGACTGACACGGCAAACCGACAAGTTAGGGGTGTGTCAGGGAGCCTCCAGAGCCTACAAGGAGACGCCCCATTATTGACCCCTCATGACTTAGACCTACATTCACGTTGGATAAGGAGGCTCCCTAACACCGCTTCCTAATTTATTTTGTTTATTACACCTTATTATCCTTTCCCGTGTTATTTAAATCCACACTCTGCATAAATAACGTACAAAAACAAATGAACCAGACATACCCACAAATAAATCGTTAAGGAAGAACTGAATTGAACTGAAACAGTTTATTACTAAAATATTTGTCAAAAGGATGAGGGTACATTTTTCTGTTCTCACCCTGTACAGAGTTGGTCCCTCAGGAAGTTCATGAATAAATTTAGTATATAAAATTTTATTAACTAACATTTATATAATATACATTTAGATACTAAAATCAAGTGACTGAAATGATACATATGTGCTAAGGAAGAGGTGCTGGGGATATTCCTTAACCAACGAGACTATGGACCTAAGTCTCTCTTCACACTGAGGTGGCGATCAGACAACATTATAGAATACGATCTTTTCCTTGTGTCACACCTCTCCCTTTGCGATTTATTTTGAACATTACACCTCAAAGTCCACATTCTGTATATCTTACTAATGCAAACTATTTCGATATTAAACGATATAAACAATATGCATGGGGCATTAAGATGTTGCATGTAAAATAAGTCGCTAAGGAAGAGGTATTACGAAACCTTCCGTGCCGTGCAGAATATGGGCCATTTTTTTATAAAATGGATCTAAGTCTGATTTGGAAGAACACCCGCTTCACAGGGCCTCGTTTCGGACATTTCTTTCCTCTCTGATAAACAAGATGCATGTGACGGCGTCCATAGAAGCAGTGAAATGGAATGGAATTTTTTTGCTGTAATCATTCGAACTGTATTATCGGAGAATTATGTCGAAATTTTATCTTGGCCTCAGGGCTTTTTTCCAGTTGACACAAGAAGCTTCGTGGGACTTTGCATTTTACACTTAGGCATTCTTTTGTGTTTGTTATGTTTTTGATATGGACGGAGTTTGTGTCAGTTACATGCAAGAAGATACTGAAATGTGATGACCCAAAGAAACCGCTAAGGAGGAGATGTGGTGAATAGAAAAAACCACTAAAGAGATGTAATGTGCTGAATAAACCTCTCTCTTGTATTTTGTTTTTCTCTTGGAAGGAACAATAATTGCGGGCTCCTGGCCTTTGGTTCCTTCTTCCTCGCATTAAAAAAAAAAAAAAAAAAAAAGATATATTATGCAGAATAAACCGCTAAGGCGTTACATGCAGAAGAAACCACTAAGAAGAAGATGTACAATATAAACTGCTAAAAAAAAGTACTTACAGATAAACCGCCAAGATGTAACGTACAAAATAAACCGCTATGAGGAAGGTGTTCCAAAATCACTTAAAAATACCATCCCTTGTGTGAGGCCGCCCCAGACCGAAGATCGAGAATGATGCGGAGGAATGTTTGGGTCTGGTTCAGGAGGCCACAGGTGTTGGGGCGGAAGCATAAATCATCAATGCAACACCTGTCCTAATTACGCCTTAGTCTCAGGTAATGTATTGGGACTGGTGGGAGAGCTCGTTAGTTATTATGTTAGTTATTAGCAACGATGATTGTTGGTCTTACTCTGCCATAAAGGAAAGGTGTTTTTGCGCTTCATTCGAAAATTAATGTGGTCCAAGCTGCATACGTGCTATACTGTGTGTGTGTGTGTGTGTGTGTGTGTGTGTGTGTGTGTGTGTGTGTGTGTGTGTGTGTGTGTGTGTGTGTGTGTGTGTGTGTGTGTGTGTGTGTGTGTGTGTGTGTGTTACCAATATGTTTTTACCGTCATGAAATACCCAGCGGTATAGCTAAAAAACAAACGGGAGACGTTTTTCCAATATATAAATTTTGGCTTTCAAATGAGACAGTACCAGGGTTTGTCAACCAGTTCCTTATTTCATCTCATTTAAGCTGTCTTTTCATAGTGTTTCCCTCCAAGCGACTTGGACATAAGTAGAGAAAAATATTGAATGCCCTATCAGCATTTCAAAATAACTGAGTAAAATGAAAACACCAAATTCTCTTACATCTTGAGGCTATCAGATCCCGTACGTTGTTGACCCTGCTTTAAGTTTCTTGCCGTAAGTACGAATTATATAATTTTTCAACACCAGCCTAACAGCTGGTGATCAGTGGAGGGTGAGATGGGTGGTAACAAAGTGAGGTAGAAGAGTAAAGTGAACAGCACTTATTAGGTATACGGCTTAAAAACTACGAACTAATAATTTCTCCCTCTACATCAGCTACCGCAGCAGCATGTCTGACATGATGTTCAGAGGCCTAGTTCATAAGAAGTGGAAGTCAATGACATATTAAACTTCGTAAAGAATTGAACATTTCGCAAGTTACCGCACCACTGACGTGCAGTATGCTCGTATATGGCTGGGGGAAATCACAGGTGCTGACGATGACAACCTAGGCCAGTCGAGGAAACAAGCAGTCATTCAATACAAGACAATGGCAGCAAGTCTTGATTATGTACCGTCTTACTTCTCTCCTTGAACAAAGCATGACAGCCTAAATATTCTGGGATGGTGTCGTACTGATCTACTCCTTGCAGCTTGAAAGAGAGTCCTAATCACCTACAAGGGTACAATTGCTATTTACTTTTTATAAAATCGTGCCAATCAGATAAAGATAACCCAAGGTCATGCCTCTCTTTATACTAGCTCCTGCAAAAAAAAAAAAAAAAAGTACAGTAGAACCTCAGCAATTATCTACCTGACATGCTGCATTTGTCAACAGAAACCATATTCTGAAGAATATGAGGTTTCCTACTTAAAAACAAAGGGATATTAATGCTTCAATAGCTTCACTAAACGCAGGCCTGACTTTAGTAATAGAGTTATCACTAGGGTTATGATCTACGGCATTACCAAACAAAACTGAATACAGTACTGTTTTAATGCATAGCGCATTCATTTGAAACCAGACGGAGATTGTCGCCCTTTTGGAGATTATGCCCCAAAGCTTACTGACAGAAGAAAACAACACAAAAAAGCTCTACAATCTCTTCATGACGCTCTTTGTGTCTATTACCATATTTTAGTGTGAATCTCGCGTCACACTCCAGAATTCACGGTGGAGAGAGTTCAAATCTATGCCTAGTTAAAGTGAACAGAATACAGACAGATACAGCGTACCAACCAGGATTCCTACTCACTCTGACACCTTGTGCTATAAGGCCAAGTCAGCCCCATGTTGGAGGTGGCAATTATACAGCTTTACTTCACCATTTACAGCTGGCCCAAATATTTTTCTTACTTTAAAGGGATTAATAAAGTGTCTGGTATTTCTCGGCCGAGAAAAATTATGGTTCTTAATGAGTGGCTTTAACGCAATGTGTGAGGAGTCTTACTATCATTAAATGGCGCCTTGATGCCCAGCACGATGATGAAAATGGACAACAAGTGTTGACATGACTCATCTCACCAACACTTGTGCACACACATACACCCATTCGCATACATACTGTATATTATATATATATATATATATATATATATATATATATATATATATATATATATATATATATATATATATATATATATTATACTTGATATACACACCAACCAACATGAGGTAAACAAAATACTCATGCAAACACTATCCGTGAACTCAGTAAGAACACACACACACACACACTCACACGATTATATCTTACATAAACTGGTGTGTGTGTGTGTGTGTGTGTGTGTGTGTGTGTGTGTGTGTGTGTGTGTGTGTGTGTGTGTGTGTGTGTGTGTGTGTGTGTGTGTGTGTGTGTGTGTGTGTGTGTGTGTGTGTGTGTGTGTGCGCGCGCGCTTTCAGTGTAAGGCCAAAATATATTACACAAAAATACGAATATGTGCACAAAGGTAGACCTCTACCCCAACCAGGTTTTAGGCTATCTACACCCAGACCATGGGGAGTGGGGGAACAGTGCCCTACTCTAAATTTACTGCTAACATATAAACATGAAAAGGGTTACCGAAGCGCGTGACAGAAGGAGTGGGTGGGTGGACGGTGTAAGTGGGTGGGCTGTGTTGGTAGAACCATGGCGCTACACAAAAGATGATATTCAATTATTGCAACAGGACTAAAAACTCGAAGTTGTGAGTACTTCTAAGTTGAATGTAGGGTTCCATAATGAAGTCGTTTGTGGCTAACTGCTGTTAGAAATTTTGCCCGTAAAAATTATACCGGCATACTGAAATTGTTCATTGTAAATTTCAGTATGCAATTAAAATTTCTTCCATTTGAACAATTTACAATACCATGAAATAAAGACCCAGAGTTGACCGTAATTACTATTGCCCAACCAGGGGCACCAGTGAGGGGACATGTGAAGGTGTGTGACACGTAGCACTGCTGGGCCTCACGTATGTATCAAATCTATGACCTCAGTCTGAAAAGTAAAACAAATACAAAAGTACTAGATAGGCGAGGGAACACAGGGTCCTAATATGGGGCATTGCCAAGGACCATGGGAGTGGATCACCTCATTTCCAAAAATCGTTAGTGAGTACCTAATGGAAAAGTTCGGCCCTAGAGATGCTCCCGCATCTATAAACTAGCCTAAGCAAGTAGAACAGAAGCTGACAAACTATTTTTACCTTTAGCTGACTCTAAACACCAACTTCGATCTAAATCGAATCAAAACTGTTTAAGTTGATCTTGCCATGTGATTGACCTTTGACCTAATAGTTTAAAAACAACTGGGCAACCCCAAGGATAACCCTCACACTGAGACACACATAGGTCGAACTTTGGCCTTGTACTGTGACCTTGCCCACTGAGTGACTGTTCTCAAAATCGACTTCCTTCATTCTACCCTCACGAGTAACACTTCCTTTAAGGTTGAGTTAAAGTGAATAAAAAATTTAATCTGACTACCATGTGACCTTGACTTTGGACCTATTCACAAAAAAAAAAAAAAAAAGAAAAAAAAAAAAATCAGTCCTTGGCTGACCATCAACTTTGCACCAAGTTTGGTTGCAAAATGGATCAAAGTTGTAGAAAATATGTAGCTCACTACAATTCGGTCCCGTACTCACATAAGGTGCGTCCATACGTGTGCTCGAACATGTGTTGACAACACAGCTGACAAAATGTTTGGATAAATGTATGCAGCAGTATTTGGACAGATGTATGCAAACATGATACAGCGCAGCTTCAAACCTGCTGGCAGCATAGGTGATGGGATAAGTGTGTCCATACTACGCAGCTGAGACTTCTTCATAATGTTGCCAACATGATCTGGACGCTGCTGTTCCCAACATGTTTGCATCTTGTTCGTCATTGTGTTGTTAACATGTTGCCAGCACTTGTCCCAGTACACGTGTGGACGCGCACTAATTATACACTCACACAGTCAGTGACTGAGCAACATGCTGAAATGTTTGTGGGCATTTTGAAAACAAAGAGGAAAGTGGGTGAAAGGCGATTCGAGAGAGAGAGAGAGAGAGAGAGAGAGAGAGAGAGACGTGGGAGCAAACCGTTAACATGGTATGCGGAGGGTGCGTCTCGGGGTACTTATCGTAGGGAAAAAAGAGGGTGCTACGCCAAACTTTGCACACTTCCTGGGCCCTGATGATATTGCCTTGTGTTCTGCCATTGTCTCTTGATGACCCACTAACTTGGAGATGGCATTGCTATTGTTACGAATTAATTAAACAACGTGACATTATATCCCTTTCAGTACGATGACGTAAAAAAAAAAATGCTTAGAATGGAGCAGGGAACAGTCTGATGATCTTAAATGCATTATACCAGACTTTACTGTTTCGCACAAGAGACATCGGTTAGTCAAAATCAACTCCGCTGATGTGGTGACATAAAAAGTAGTGTGGCCTGTAGTACTGCTGCGACTTAGGGAACGGACTGACAGATCTATAAAAAAAAGAAAGTTGGACACATAAAAAAGTTCTCCATTGCCCCATCAGGAGCGTAGGGGTCGGATGCTATGTTACTAAGATATGAATTTTAAGGCGAGCGTGACTAGTCGCTCTCCCTAGAGCGATATTATGTGAGCAATAAACCTTAGCGACCAGTCAAACGTAAAACCAGATGGATCAACAACAGTCGAAGCGCCTGAACCCACTTGACTACCAGCCTTCAGTCTTCCTGTATAGTCACCACTCAGCGTAGCAAATGGTTTCCTGATCTGCAAGAAACAATCTGACTGTAGTCACATAAGGATAGCATAACATCACTGAGCGAGATCGGCTTTCTTCACACACACACACACACACACACACACACACACACACACACACACACACACAAAAGAAATAATAATAATAATAATAATAATAATAATAATAATAAAACCGCAGCAGCGAGTCCTATATTATCCCTTTGTGGTGTAGGAGCAGGAAGCTAGTCAACCATTGTCCCGTACATAAAGGGTAGATGACCAGCCTACTTCCCTTTACGGCAATCCATGACCGAAAATCTTTCAGTCACCTCACTGGGATCGAACCTACGGGCGTGTCAGAAGCCGTTAATCATACCGATGCGTTCTAACCATCAAACCACCAAACGACATAAAAAAAAAAAAAATCGATGGTCAGAGGAAGATGATGATGATGATGATGATGATGATAAGGATTAGACTGATTGCTATCTACTCCAATAAGTTCATTTAAGGAGATCTATTTTTCTAAGCCCTAATCTTTCCCGAGAATGCGACTCTCAATTGTCGGGGTTACTTCCAGGTCCCCGATTATGTTGCTGGGAGAAGAGTGACAAGGGGGAACAAACTTTGCCAAACAATCTGACAGGCGTAAAATAACCAGCAGAATTTGTGTGTTGGCAGGGATGAATCTGAAGGATAAAGATATTCCTGACTATGACTGTGCCTTACGGTCAGTATTATCAATTTAAACTTTAGGCAAGCAATTATGAACATCATTCCTAAAAGCCTGTTGGGCTCCGGAGAAAGTCATCCAGTATTTCAAAAGTATTTTTTCACATTCTCGTTATCTATCATTATGTCCAAACTGTACATATAGTCAATCAACCAGTTCACTGTAGATAATGGTACGATCGTGACACCAGACCAAAATAGACACCAAAATATATGCAAACAAAACGCCAGTGAAAACTACAGAAGAATGGCTACTTTTGTGAACAAACGCATACACTTAGTAAAGCTTGGTTTCGGTACACTGTTCCTTTAAAGGCTGAAAACAAGTTCTCTTTTCTCTTGTACATGTATAACACGCGAGGGATGGTTGATTTGCCATCTTGTGGTTTCATGCCCTTCTCTTGCTGGTCCTGTAAAGGCTTTTTTCACTCTGATGGTTATGAACTAACTTTAAAGGTATAAATGCAAAATATGAAAAACGTGTCTCGAGGTACAAACAAGGGGCTTGGAACAAGCGCTAGTAAGAACAAGAACACTAAGACTAAGAAGAACACAGAAGAAATGCAAGACATTTTCCCTTTAAGAAATGTAAATAGATGAATGAGATGTTCTAATAAAATCTATAATCATGGAAATAAAAATTACATTATATCTAATCAAAGGCATAAAAACTGCTTAAGATTTTATATAGTTTACCAGCGAGGAACCCGGCGTTGCCTAAGTAAAAAAAAATATATATATATATATGACCGTACATACCGGCCTTATCTGAGACCCTGGGGGTCCACCTCCCTGTAAGAGACGACATTCAGTGTCCTATTTTATCCGTTGGTTCTCATGCCCATTTCTTCGTAGATATATTCCCCATGGACGTATTCATATTACAGACGTATTATATTCATCTCACTGACCTATTTTCCCACTACTCTCCCACCCACCCTGCCCATCCAATCACCCACCCACCTGCCCAGCATGCCCACTAATTACACCTGTTCACCCACCTACCCTCCCCAGCCACTCACCTACCCAGCCAATCCAGCCACCCACCTACTATAGTCTGTCTCAGGAAAAACGAATGTAGAATATCGTCTATTTTACTCCAGAGTCACTGTCAAAGGCCGAAGGCATCTGATTTAACGACCTGTGGGAATACAGGCTGGCCAGGGACAAGGCCGTAGGGCATGAGGCGCACGCACACACACACACACACACACACACACACACACACACACACACACACACACACACACACACACACACACACACAATGAATGAATGGGTATAAGTGACCCGCTATGCTCACAGGTCAATATGAACTGTGGTTCCTGTTTTTGGATGCATCTTTTTTTTTTTTTTTTTTGTTACAAAGCGCTAAAAATAAACGAAAAATATTGGACCAGTTATTCGTTGTATATTTAGATTTAATAGCATATTATTCCTTTTATTTTATTTTATTATTATTTTTTTTTTTGAGCTTGATTCGCCTGTCATCAAGAATTTGTAAGTTGGCATTTCAGGTCACAGCACCTCCTGACTGACTCTCTCTCTAAACCTCTGCTTCCGTCCTTTCTTGTCTCCCTCCTCCCTCCCCCATCTACTCTCTCTCTCTCTCTCTCTCGTGTGTGTGTGTGTGTGTGTGTGTGTGTGTGTGTGTGTGCAATCATTATCATGACTAATGGTATGCTTTGTATTGGAAAGTAAAGATGAGGAGAAATATTGTGGAATCTATGGCGAATATTGTGGCAGAAGGGTGTAGACATGTATGAAGGTGAACGTTAATTGGCCCACAGGGAATTAATGACAGTTCCACATGCTGACGTCTCGAGGGGACTTCTTGTAGTTGTTCTCAATAAATATATTCCAATGTTTTATTTATTTTATAATACTTATATCACAGTTAAGTTATACTTTGCATTGACATTATTATTCACTACTACAGACCCTTGAGAGAGAGAGAGAGAGAGAGAGAGAGAGAGAGAGAGAGAGAGAGAGAGATAGAGGGGGGGGGCTGGTCATTCCCAGGGGACAAGTGGTCACTCCTCACCTCTCTCTCTCTCTCTCTCTCTCTCTAGCATGCAGACCCACCCCCCCTGAACTCAAAACATCATCCTTCCTGCCTTCCTATCCATCCCCATCCCCTCTCTTCACCTAGCTTTTTGCCCACATACACAACATTTGCACACACACACACACACACACACACACACACACACACACACACACGTTTTTTTAAATAACTGACGACCTACCAAAAAATCTATCATTCTATCAGAATATATATATATATATATATATATATATATATATATATACACACACAACTTAGAACTATAAAACTTATATGTAAACTTCAGGAAACTGGCAAATGAGGACCTCCCCTTAGAAAATTCCTTGGTGCGCCCCTGCTGGACACTGATAGATAAATAGAGGCTTCACATTGTTTTATTACTTAAGCGTCGTGTGTGTGTGTGTGTGTGTGTGTGTGTGTGTGTGTGTGTGTGTGTGCGTGTGTGTGTGTGCGTGTGTGTGTGTGTGTGTGTGTGTGTGTGTGTGTGTGTGTGTGTGTGTGTGTGTGTGTATGTTTTTTCATAGTGACGGGATGGGGGCAGGGGGATTCCACCAGTGAAGAAGGTTTAGATAAGGGAAACATGAATATCGAGTGATAGAGAGAGAGAGAGATTGTATTTTCAATGTAAATTTTAGAATATAATGAATATTTATAAAGGAAATGCTACTGTTGATCCTTCGATCAGTAATACTATTGTAAATCAGTTTATGTTTTTTCATAAAGAATAGTAATAAAACAATAAAATAAAATAAAATAATTTTTCTTCATCTTTCATGGCTATTTCATTGCTTCCTTACCCAACCCCTCCCCACATTCCGACCCGGGCCACTCCCATCCTCCATCCCTCCTCATATGGACCGATATCAGGACACTGACAGATAAATAGAGGCTACACATTGTTTTATTATTTAAGCGTCGTGTGTGTGTGTGTGTGTGTGTGTGTGTGTGTGTGTGTAGAGGAAAGAAAACGGAAGAGGGAAGGAGGAAGGTTAAGAATCCCGAGGGGACCTCTTAATCCTTCACACGGTCACTCGTGTTCCGATTTTGGCAAAGGCTTTGTAAAATTCTCTCATTCATGTTTCCTGAGAAAGGGTATACCCTCGCCACCCATTCACTCACAGTCAGCCACCCACTCTGCCTCATCCTGCCCCACCATACGCACTCACCCACTGACCACCATCACCGCCCCACCCTTCCACCCACCCACAACACGACCCGTTGTAATAATAGTGATATGACTGTGGGAGGAAATTGGCTTCAAGCGACACAATACTGACTTTATTAATAACTCTATAAGCTCTAAATCAGGCCATCAGGGGCTCATTTAGCAACATCAAACAGCACAAATGAATTCCCGGAAAAAAAAAAAAAAAAAAAAAAAAGTACCCCTGTTTTTGGCGCCCTGTAGACAGTTCACTCGTATTCCCATGGGGGACAAACACACGGACAAACAGACACACTTTCGAAAATGTGGATAAGATTACCAAACCCAGAAGTTATATCAATTTCCATTAGACAAAATACAGGTAGAAAAAAATAAAAATTAATGAAAATGTCCCGTGATAATGGTAGCCTACGTAAAAGTTATAATAATTTTCCGCTGGCCATTCTGCCCCCTCCCCAAACACACACACACACACACACACACACACACACACACACACACACACAAAGCTGAATAAGCCACAACGACGTCTGACCTTTCGCACTTTGGACAGTGTGACCAACAGGGTGACTGGCGGTACCTCACCTACGTATTCCAGCCTGGTAAATTATTGTGATTATTCCATTTACCCATGGAACTTTATGGCTATTATATTCTCTCTCTCTCTCTCTCTTGAGAGCTGTCCTAAGCTGAATCAAATCCTCTCGTAGCTGCAGGAATAACACAGAAAGTGTATCTTCAGAGGTTAACTGATTTTACGATTTACACCTGCACCGTTCCAACCTCTTCACTGTGATGGCGTCTTTATTCTTTCCTCTTGTTTCTCCCAGACGATTATTGAAAGTTTTAAGAAAGATCTCATGTAGTAAAGGAGTTAATGAACACTACACCTACAGTATGTCCTCCATTTCTAAAAGCCTCTCTAAAGTGGAAAATGGTAGCCAGGATATGGTGAATAAAACTTACAAGACATCAGCGCCATGAAGTGTAAACCCTTTCAACACAAGGACATCAATTTCAATACAGTCTTGCTAAATCCAAACAATTTTATTCACCTAAAGAGAAACTTTTCCAAATGAAGAGTTAGTTATAGCCCTCTAAACACTCCAAAATGGGTCTCTTTAGCAAATAAAAACTGCCTATTATTTGCAAGAGTAGGTACAAACGTCGTCATCGTTACGAGGAAATTTAAAGCCAAGGTAGTTATCGTCACATCTACTGTCATTGAGGTTCCTGATTTAGGGTGACATTTTTTTTCTTATTTCATTTTCTTCTTATTAATTATTATTATTATTATTATTATTATTATTATTATTATTGTTGTTGTTGTTGCGTCATATCATTTCTAGTTGCTGGGTTACTGGGTTAGGAACTTTTCTATTAACTTAGTAATTATCATTACATCTACTATTATTGAAGTTCCTACATCAGGGTGACATTTTTTATTTATTATTATTTTCTTCTTCTTCTTCTTATATTATTATTATTATTATCATTATTATTATCATCATCATCATTATTATTATTATTACTATTATTATTATTATTATTATTAAAGCGTGATACGGTACTATTTGTAGCTACTGGGTTAGGAACAGTCTCTATTAACCCTTTCATAACCCGACGTCTCTCGCCACCTCAGTGATATATCCTGAAGGATGCAAAACAAAACAGTTAATACGTCATCGAGGTGAATGGGATACTGGCGTGTGAGACGGAAAATGCCTGTTCAGAATTAAATGCTAAGCTATAGTGTTCCTCCTCGTAACATAGGGTTTGGGTGGAGTCACCCCCTCCCTACACTATTGCCATGTTTCCTAACCCTACGATGTATAACGCCTGTGGTTTGTGTAGTAGGAATGATACATAAACATAACTCATACTAATATAACTGTAATGAAAGTGCTGACATGTATCAAGGAAGAATAAAACTATTCTGCATACTATATTATACGATAATAGAGAAACGTGGCATAAAAATTTGGCAGTGTTGCTCTAAAAATATTCTAATTATTATTTACTTCCCCAACACTTCTAACATTGCTAATTAATTTAGCAAGTATAATTGCAAGAAAATTTGAAGGGATAAAAGTGGGAAGAGGCGATCCTTTCATAATTAAAATAAATATATCAAACAGCTCTGGGGTGGCAGCACTCACGCGACACGTGTTTGTGTGTACGCTGTGGGAGGTCACCAACCCCCTACAGGATTTAGGCCTATTGGGGAAACCTCTATAAAAAAAACGCGCCGTGACTTTTACCTCAAGGGTGGTGCGGAAATAAAGTCAAAATTATAATCCATACATAAAAATGGAAGTAAAAAACCATGGATGACACATAACAAAATCTAGCGAGAGAGAGAGAGAGAGAGAGAGAGAGAGAGAGAGAGAGAGAGACGAATAATAATAATAATAATAATAATAATAAAACTTTATTTCCACTAAACAGTGGGTATTCTTATACATTATACAGTAGTACAGCATACAGTATGAAAGTTCTATACACAATATAATACAAGTTGATACATATGGTGGAGAATAGTGACAGAGAGGTAAATGGTTTAAAAGGTGTGGGGACACTTAGGTTAAAAATAGATCAATTAAGGGATTTAGGAACGAAGGCAGTGGGAAGGATTAAGACAGATGGGATTGTAAGATTAGGGAGTTTGAGCAATAGGGTAGAATGTATGCTCTCAATAAAAGTATAGCAATTATCAACGGCTAATTATTATACAGGTGTTGATGGTGGGGGTCTATATTTATAGGAGGTGTTGGTGGTGGAGGTATAGCGGGTGTTGTTGATGGGGGTGTTGTTGGGGGTAGGGGTATAGGGGGTGTTGGTGGCAGGGGTATAGGGGGTATTAGAAAAACGGAGATCACAAGAGGGAAACAGTGTCAAGGTCATCGCTGATGGAGAGGTCAGCTCGGAAACGTGGCAACAGTGCAGGGAGGGGGTGACTCCACCAAAACCCTACGTTTCGATCTGTCAGACTATAGACACAGATCGGGAGGAGTCAGGTTTGGATTAAGATTTAAGTCGTTTTCAGCAGACAAAGTAGCATTTTTAAAGAGTCTGATCTCATGGGTGGTAAAGGTCAAGGCCAGATGTGTTTGCTGAACTCTAAGTGACAGTTCTTCACTTTCGTATTCTTCCGTATTTCAAGCCGGTGGATAATTACGGTTAATCCAGTATTCCGCTTCGATCTGTGGTGCTGTAAATGTCGGGGTCTTTACTGTCACCTGGATCGTGGTGTATAGTAGTACTCTTACTGGCATTATCTGTTAAAAATTTATGTGAGGTGGAAATAGTAATGTTGGGAGTACTGTCGGGTTCTGGTTGTGGCATAGTTAGAAAGAGAGAGAGAGAGAGAGAGAGAGAGAGAGAGAGAGAGAGAGAGGGGGGGGGGCACAGCAAATTTAACAGTATAAGTTGCTTACATTCACATATCTACTTTTTATGCAGTACTGTCGCAGTCATGCTTGACATTTTGTCCCTGATAGTGCTCGACGGAGTAGTGAATCATCCGCCATCACGGTGTGTCAAGCGTGGCGTCAACACGCTTTGTGGCCCAAAGTTTGGAATGTACGAGGTGAAGTTGTGACAGTGTGGGGGTGGGGTCAGTCACAACGGCCCCACCTCCCACTCATAACCTGCTGTTGTTGACGTCACCATGGATGCGTGCAAGTATTCTTGCAAAACTTTTGTTAGTTCAAACTGTTTTTTTTCTTTCCTAGTGTATGTTTCCTGGAGCTGAATGGTAAGAGTAGGTAACTCATGAAAAGTAATAAATTTGTTTGGGTTTGTTTAAAAATATTCACTGAGGATCGGTCAGTGCTAGGCATTCACCCACACAGCACACGTTTCCCAGACAATCTACATGACTTACCTAAGTCATAGAATACAGTTCTTGCCTGGTGCTAGTTTTATTTGGGTGAAAAAAAAGAAGTGAGTATTTGTATTTTATATACTATTTTCAGTTTTTGTTTGTGGTGCATATTGAAAGAAACTTAAAATCCTTATATACCGTTTGTGATTAGTAGTCTGATGTTTAAGACTCAACGCCAATAAATGCATTTACAGCACCTCAGTGAACATAATATTTCTTTAACGTGCGAGAGCGAGTGTTCGTCCCTGAGACCAACAGGTGAGTGTGTCAGAGTGCCATAGCCGCGCACACCAACTGGTCTAAGGGCCGAGTATTTGATTTTGCTTTTTGATCTTGATCTTCGACCGATTGCACTCAAAGTCAAATTACTTAATTCTTTCACGACCTCATCCCTTCCACAACTTCGACCTAAGTCAGATCAGAACTGTGAGTTGACCTTGTCCTGTGCCATGCTGATCTAGAAGCAAAATACCTTAATTTTTGACTGACCTTCACTCTTTCAACGAAGTTTGGTCCACAGCGAATAAAAACTATTTGAGCTATAGGCCCGAACATTGAACTTGCTTTGTGACCTTGCTCTTTCACGGTCTGTTCTCAAAACCAAAATTACTTCATCTCTGCTTTACCCTTCATCTTAATACAAAGGTTGGTCTAAATCGGATCGAAACTCTGTAAGATGACCTTGTCAAGTGACTACCTTTGACCTTTCCCTGTGCCCTTGACATACGATTGGTCTTAAATTCGACTTCCTTTATGCTCGCCATGTCCTGAACCTTTTCACAAAGTTTGGTGTTAACAGGATAAAAGCTTAACACTGACCTTGCCATGTGACCTTGACGTTTAATTTACTGTTTTCAAAAACTCTAGGCCAGCCCCTAACGTAACCCTCAACGCTTCCAACAAGTTGCGTATAACTCGGATCAACACTGTTTTAGCTATTTTGTTAACACATAGAAACAGGGCTAGAAATTTTACCATGGGCTGCGAACCTAACCTCCGACAAGTTGCTCTCAAAACTGACTTCCTTTGTTCTTGCCTTACCCTCAACACTTCCACTAAGTCTGTTGCAAATTGGATGAGAAAATGTTTAAGTTTACCTTACTGAGGTCAAGCTCTGACATATTCCTGTGACTCTGAACTATGACCTATTGCTCTCACAAAAGAAACTCTTATTCCTCGGCTGTCTCCCAGTCATTACACCAAGTCTGGCTGAAATCGAATAAAAATATTTGAGATGTTCTATTATTTGGGACAACACACACACACACACATAAATCTCGTTCTCGCTTAGCAAGAGCGAGAGTAGTAAAATAGCGGCATATCCTAGCTGGTACGATGCGCAAAAAAAGGAGCATCAACTTCAGTCAACAGTAATTTCGGAAAATGTTTACCTGCATGTGCGTGAAAGTGCACGTACGTGAATGCACATGCGAGTTACAGTGCTTGTGGGTATTCATACTTGTCAGCAAACATGTTTATCGGTGTGCTTTGTGTTAGTGTGTGTGTGCTAGAACGCGTGTTGTTGAGTGTACGCTTGCAGGCTGTATGACATATGAGAGCAAACACACCTGTGCGTGCTCATGTATCTGTGCGGACGGAAGTATGTTCGAAAGCACACATAATTCCGAGCCTCTAATTTTGTTTGTGTGCGGGAGAGTAAGCAGTGTTGTACTTACAAATGCACCCTTGTAAATAAAATATTCGAGTCATTTCGCAATTATAAGTGAGTATTCTACCTGTAAATCCTTGCCCAGTCAATATAACCGTACAACTGTGGCAGAACACTCTTTAAACCAAGTGTTCTAAATATGGCGAGATTGGCTTAAATGTAATGAACCTTGCTAAACGTAGCTAAATGAACCAGTGTCCCTTGAAAGTATATAACATGTTGAACACTAACATAACGAGAGGCGTATTAATTCATGTCATGGAACCAAGTATATAAGAATGAACTGGGAAGACACAGGGATGAATATGTGGAGAATGGAAAAATAAAGAGTGTAATGAGGCAAGAAGAACAAGAGAGAATGCAGGAGAGGGAGAAGACAATAACAGGAGACAATGAGGATTTAACGAGGAGGAGAGAGAGGGAGAAGGATTTACTTGAGAAAAACCTGGATAAATGTGAGGGAAAGATAAAATTCAGTTTGATGTTGCAATTTTAATAAGATCAAAAGAAATGTGCCTATTGTTATCAATCGGAGAGAGAGAGAGAGAGAGAGAGAGAGAGAGTGTGTGTGTGTGTGTGTGTGTGTGTGTGTGTGTGTGTGTGTGTGTGTGTGTGTGTGTGTGTGTGTGTGTGTGTGCGCGTGCGTGCGTGCGTGCGTGCGTGTGTGTGTGTGTGTGTGTGTGTGTGTGTGTGTGTGTGTGTGTGTGTGTGTGTGTGTGTGTGTGTGTGTGTGTGTGTGTGTGTGTGTGTGTGTGTGTGTGTGTGTGTGTGTGTGTGTGTGTGTGTGTGTGTGTGTGTGTATACTTGAATATTTGTTTGTCGACCCCAGCAAAAGGCACTCAACCTTGATGTCACGGGGCGACTATGATGCGAGCACCAGATGCCGTTCTTTTCATTTCGAGCCAAGGGATGAAATTACAATATGTCACTTTTTTCAGTCATGCCACTCCACAGGTACTGCCGATCCAGTCCATCTCATACTGGAAGATGTCGTTCACTAGGGATGTATGCTTGTCACGTATTATCAGCAACAATATTCCTGTCGCATCTCCTGATTTTCTCTCCACTGAGTAGGAAAAGCAGTGCGGTAATTTTTCAGCTACCGACACTAATGACTTCAACTAGCCATAAATGTCTTCCTAGCTGCCAGACCTTGCTAGCGACAGGGGACGGCCAACGCATTAGCTTGTGCGTCACTCTTTGCACCCAGGAAAGAAATGGACCAGACCTGATCTCCCAGGGCGAAGTTGAAATCTGACAAGGGTTCTTTTGGGAGACCTTTCGAGACCCTTCTTATGTACCGTACGCCACCCAGCCCGTACCCGTACGCCTGGCGGTACATCCATTTGATATTCTCTTTCTCTCTCTCTCTCTCTCTGTGACTCTTGAACTGAGTGGGAAGTTATTAACTCTTCTCCTTGCATTACCTCTCCATCCCCTAATTCCTCCTAATGAATGATATACACATATATGAAATAAATACTTCAGTTTTGTTTTGTCGAGCATTTTGGAAGGTCCGGCAAAACCCGCGAACGCTTTTCTGGTTGGCTGCTGCGGATTCACTAGAAATATCATTGAAGCCCATGGACAGAGATATAAGAGAGGTGACATAATTCCCGTTGCCAGTATCTTGTTTGCTAAAGGAGGAATTGTGAGGTATTGTAAGCGTTTGTGCAATGTTGGATGTGAAAACGTTCTACAGAAATATAATCATTGAAAGCTTGACTAAACGGATGTATGGCCCATTGCAGTTGGCACTGTGATGGTAATATCTGATAATTTTTTCTTCTCATATTAACTGGATTTGGTCCACCTTCTTTGTAACTGTGGAAAAGAGGAGTTTGATGATGATGATGATGATGATGATGATTTTTGTGACGAATATTCGTAGTTACTCTTATCTGACATAATATATTCGTACACAACCATGAATATTTCAGTAGGAAAATGCTGGCCAGTACATTGCACAAGCACGCGCGCGCGCACACACACACACACACAAGAGCACACACACACACACACACACACACACACACACACACACACACACACACACACACACACACACACGGAGTCCAGTTAAATAAAGGGCATGACAGTGAAAAAATTACAGTACTATGAATATAAACAGCAGTGATATATTACCATCCATATAGGACATTAACACATGAGCCACATCATTTGTACGTTATTGCACTGGGAAAGAGAGAGAGAGAGAGAGAGAGAGAGAGAGAGAGAGAGAGAGAGAGAGAGAGAGAGAGAGAGAGAGAGAGAGAGAGAGAGAAATATCCTCTGTCTTATGTGTATTATACCTGATAATTGTTGCAGCCACACCATTGAACCTTTTTCCTTGTACAACGTTAAGCCCTTTACTGCGATGACATTATTTTTTTCTGTTATTTCTTGCTAACTCCGCTTTTATTTTTACCACCGCCAGACGATTTTACTCATGTTTTTACCTGACGATTGTATGAAGGCAGGGGGGGGGGGGACTTCTCGTGTGGAAAGGGGAACGAATAATCTCAAATTACCTCTTCCGTTCTGACCTTTTTAATTATTACCCGTCCCCGCCCAGGTAGGGCTCGAGGACGGGTATTGTTTTCACTCGGTTTGTCTGTTATTTTGTTTATTTGTCTGCCTGTCTATCTGTCTGTCTGTTAACAATATACGCGAAAACTACTGATGCGATTTTTATTAAAATTACAGGGATGATGGGCTATGACCTTCTGATCACATGATTAAATTTTGGGCCATATTGGGTCAAGGCCCAGGCTGTAGGCCCAAAAAAATGTAACAAAAACGGGGACGGGTAAAAATCGTTTTTTCGCTTTAACTCCTTTCAAATTCGTCATAACGGCATGGAACCAAAACCTAAAGGTGCATCTTTCAATCTGCATCCTATAACATGCCTCATTAGATCAGGGGGGCCATCCCCGAGTTAGCGGTAGGGGAGGTCAGTGTCAGGTAGGTCGGACCTATTATATCAAATGGATATAAAATCGTCAATTTTCACACTACTGTGCTAAATTGGTTAGTGAATGAAATTAACATCATTACTACAAGATGTCTCCCCAATATGAATACAGTTTTTTGCAGTACAATAAATGCAAGAGAAACAATAAAAGCTGGAATATAGAAAATAAGAATTGTCATCGTTGCCCCAGAAATTAAACTGACCTGGAAGTCGGTGGGAGAGGTGGGTGAAGGAAGGGTCGTATCTTAATTACTTACCGGGACCGGAGGAAACTGTGTGTGTGTGTGTGTGTGTGTGTGTGTGTGTGTGTGTGTGTGTGTGTGTGTGTGTGTGTGTGTGTGTGTGTGCGTGCGCGGGGGGGGGGGCGAGCGCAGTGGCCGTTATTGTTGCCATCAGTATTTTTATCATTATAATTAATTATAATAAATTCTTAAAGCCTTATATATCACACACACATACATTTAACACTGGATGACCAACATTCAGTCCTTTCACCCCGTTGTACTGTATTGTGTTTCCAACGGCTATAAAAAAAAAAAAAAAAAGCTGTCTATTAAAAACTTAATTAAAAAATCACCAGTATGTAGATGAGCCCGAACAAATTTCAACTGATAACCTTAAATGACAGTCACACCAGTTTAGGAGAAAGAGAGAGAAAAAAGCAAATGACAGCATATCTGATTTGTGGTCGCTTTTCACATTAGCTGCTGAGTTCTACAAACGTATAGTATAGTGTTAATAATACTTTAATGCTAAATCACAAGTCGGGAACAACGTTTACTCATAGATTTTAATTTTTAACGCTACTTCAGTTTAGAGTAACCTATATTTAGGCTCAAGGTCGCATGTAAAGAATGAACCTTTAAACAGATTTCTTCCGCACCCACTGGGGCTGCCAGACATACTGTTTGTCCCTAACTGTGTCACTCCTCCACTCACTCTCTCTGAGTTTTTGTACGTTCTTGAAGTACGGGGTTCCAGGCCTTATGTGGGGGGGGGAGGGATGTTAGAAAAGTGAAATCCGGCACAGTGGTAGACCTTTCTCCGGCCAATTTTCAGGCAGCATGTTACCCCAGGATCCCCTACCTAAGCATGGGCGGAAGACCCATGGTATTCCACTCAAAACCGTTAGGTACGGAGATTTTATTTATTTATTTATATTTTACCTAGGAACACGGATTGTGGTACAGTGATAGAGTTTCACTCGCGTCAGATAATAAGCATGATGGGACCCCCAAGGACAGCCCATCACAGGGGTGTGTAGCCAACTGTGGTCTTGGCAAAATTCGTTAAATACGGCCAAAGTTTTAAACCGATGAGCATGAACTTCTGCAGTTTGATAGATGTTCACCCGGTCATATTTTGGGAAAGGTAGAACCATCGAGGGTACCCCCTCAAGGAGATGTAGGCGGCCCTTGGGCATTCTGCAAAGCCATTTTGCACGGCCACAAACAAAAATTTGTATTGGTCTGGCTCTCCGGATTTTGCAGTGAAAATACTGCGGCCATAACAGGATTATTCGATTAAATGAGTGAGAGGGTGGGGAGTGAAGTGACTGGCTGCGTTTTTAGTTTGGAGATATACACTGCCTCTCCAACGTCGCCTGTGTATGTGTTAGTGTGACTATGTGGGTGGGCGTTATTGTAGCTTTTCTGGGCATGGATGTATTTAAGTGTTTTGTGTGTTTGTGTAACTGTCTGTGAATGACTGTACTTGCGTGTGACTGTGGGTGGGGGTGCTTGTGAGTGACTGTGGGTGGATGTGTTTGTGTGTGACTGTGGGTGGGTGTGTTTGTGTGCGACTGTGAGTGCGTGTGTTGGTCTGTGACTGATTAAGTGTGTTTGTGTGTGACTAGCTGAAGGTGACTGTGAGCGTCTTTATGTATGTTCGTGTATGTGTTAGTGTGAATGCAACCCTTCCCCCCTCTCCCCCCCAAAAGCGGAGGATTACTCGATTAAATAACCGAGGGTGGGGAGTATTGCGTGACTGGCAGTGTGTGTGTGTTTGGGTCTAAAATTCATCCATTCTACTTGCTTCGTTGTGTGTGTGTTGGTGTATTTCTGAATATTCAGTGTGTAAATATTTGTTTGCGGCTAAGTGGGTGTGGGTGTTTGTGTGCGCTTTTGAGTGTTTTGTGTCGGCTGCTTGGATGTGAAAGTGTGTGTGTGTGTGTGTGTGTGTGTGTGTGTGTGTGTGTGTGTGTGTGTGTGTGTGTGTGTGTGTGTTTCATTGTGTATTTTTCTTTGTCACTGTATGCGTAAGCGTATGTGTATTTGAGAGAGAGAGAGAGAGAGAGAGAGAGAGAGAGAGAGAGAGAGAGAGAGAGAGAGAGAGAGAGAGAGAGAAATTACGTCACACTCCGTTTTTCTCGGCTTCCCCCACTCAGACACAGTTTCCTCCTTTACCTCCTCCTCCTCCTCCTCCATATTCCCTCCCGTCTCAATCCCACACTCCTCTCATCCCCTCCCAGACTGTTATCCCTTTTAGATCCCTTGTTTCCATTTCTTTCCCCTCTTCCTCGTCTTTCCATCTACGCAAACCAAGATGTCTTCCTCCCTCCCTCTCACTCTCTCCCCTCTCTCACCTTCGTTCTTCTTCCCTTCATTCTCCTTCCCCTCTCTTTTCCTTGTCCCCTTACGCTCTCGCACTACCTCTTGTCTCTCCTTTCCCCCCCCCCTCTCTCTCTCTCTCTCTCTCCTACTTCCCCACTTTTACTTTCTCTTTTCTGTCCTTTCTCTCCACTCCCCTTTTTCTTTCTTCCTCTCCCTCTCTCCTTCTCCTCTCTGCTTCTTCCCTTCCCTTTGACGCCTCGTATTACATTTTTAACTTATGTCTCCTTGTTGCCTCCATTTTCTTTTTCCTCAACACTTTTTGTTAGAGAAAGTTGTATTAAAGTTTTTAATCTGTCTTCCTTTATGTATGAATTCCGCGAAGCCTCGCAATTCTCTCTCTCTCTCTCTCTTACACACACACACACACACACACACACAAACATACACATCAACAGATAGCTTCTTGCATCTCTCCAACACACCTTCACATCTCACCAACACACTCTCATATCTCACCTACACACCTCATCTCACCAACACATGCATCACCAACATACAGTTACATTTCACCAACACACCTTCACATCTCACCAACACACCCTCACGTCTCACCAACGCACCTTCATGTCTCACCAGCATCCTCACATCTCACCAACACACCCTCACATCTCACCAACACACCCTCACATCTCACCAACACACCTTCACATCTCACCAAAACACCCTCACATCTCACCAACACACCCTCACGTCTCATAACACACCCTCACATCTCACCAAAACACCCTAACATCTCACCAACTCATTCTCACATCTCACCAAAACACCCTCACATCTCACCAACACACTCTCACATCTCACCATCACACCCTCATATTTCACCAGCACGTCCTCAAGTCTCTCAACACACCCTCACACCTTATCCCTGTCTCTTTCCTTCTCTTCCCTGTTTCTTCCCCTCTTTGTCCCCTTTCTCGACTTCGTCCCGGATGCCTCTCCAGTCTTTTCTTCTTCCATTCTCACTCCTTTCCTCCTCCTCTTCCTCCTCTCCTCTCTCTACTGTCTCCTCCTCTCGTAGTCTCTCTTCCCTTCAGAAGAGCCCACGACTGAGGTAAGAAGCCAACTTTTTCCTCTCATTCATCACGGTCTGGAGATTAGAAGGCCGCTGCAAAATGGAGGTTCCATGGGTGGGGAGGCGGGGGTGGAGACTTGTGAAACTGAAGAGGGTGAAAGGAAAGAGTAGAGGGGAAGCTGGGAAGCTGAGGGAGGTGAGGGGAAAGAGCAGGGGGGAGCCTGGGAAATGAGGAGGCTAGGGAACTATGAGGGATTAAGAAAAAGAGTAAAGGGGAGGCTGGAGTACTGAGAAGGCGAGGGGAAAGAGTAGAGGGGAAGCTGAGGTACTGAGATGAGGAGTGAGGGGAATGAATAAAAGGGAGGCTGGGGGAAGAGTAGAGGAGGGGAAGGGGCAAAAAGTGAATGGAAGGCTTATTATCACCTTGGCAACGGGTCTCTGGGATGGAACGTGATTGTGGAGAAGGAAAAAAAAAAATACCATCAGAGGAAGGAGGGTATAATTTGGCAAAAACCTTACACAGGCTTCTGGAGGGGAAGAAGAGAAAGCGGAGAAAATAGTGAATGGAATACTTGGTATCACCTACGCACCGGATCTATGGGATTGGCTTTGATTTTATATATAGGCCTATTCATTATGTGTGTGTGTGTGTGTGTGTGATATAATACCACCAAAAGCAGGAAACATGTAGATCTGGCCAATAATTTATAAATATTTCTCGAAAGGAGAATGTAAAAGTTCAATTTCCTAAAGATGTGAGGGAAACCTGGGGAAGAGAGAATGGATACCTTATTATTACTTTGACAACGGGTGTAGCTTATGTAATGGGTTGTGTGTGTGTGTGTGTGTGTGTGTGTGTGTGTGTGTGTGTGTGTGTGTGTGTGTGTGTGTGTGTGTGTGTGTGTGTGTGTGTGTGTGTGTGTGCGTGTGCGTGCGTGTGCGTGCGTGTGCGTGTGTGTGTGTGTGTGTGTGTGAGTGTGTGTGTGTGTGAGTGTGTGTGTGTGTGTGAGAGAGAGAGAGAGAGAGAGAGAGAGAGAGAGAGAGAGAGAGAGAGAGAGAGAGAGAGAGAGAGAGAGAGAGAGAGAGAGAGAGAGAGAGTTAGGAACAGAATTCTTGAATTTGTACTTCTTCAGCCAGAGAATTCTTTTAGTTCATTCTTGCTACTTCCAGACATTCAGTTCAGGGAAAGTCTCTGGAAGTGGAAACCTTAATATTTAATCCTTCCATTTCTTTAAAATGAAAAAAAGAAAACAAACTATTTAAAACTGTTTGGGGGTACAGCAAGAGCAAAACCAAAAAATATATCATCGTGTTTTATGGGCTGAAGGGAGTCGGGGGGGCTGTGCAGGGAAGGCCTCAGTATCACCTCGGCAACGGGTCTATGGGACGGGATGTGACTGTAGGAATGAAAAAAAATATGATACTATCAAGAGAAGAAACGTGCTGGTTCGGCCTGAAATTATACAGACTGCTTAATGGAAGCAATGAAAGAGTGAATGGATCCCTCATTATCTCCTTGGCAACCGGTCTATGGGCCTGTGTATGTCTGAAAAGAAAAGAAAAAAAAAAAGTACTGTACATCGACTAAATAAAAATCTCTACTTGGCAGGAATTTATGACAGGTTTTTACAAGGAGAAAGGGAGGACGTGAAAGAGTAAATCGAGGCCTTATTACCATCTTTACAACGGGTCTGTGGCCTAGGATGTGTCTGTATTGGGAAAAGAGGGTCCGTATATCAAAAGAAGATAAGCCTACGTTTGGGTTAAGAAGTGAGACAGATTGAGAAAGACTTCTTCAAGGACAAAGAGGTGACTGATAATAGAAAATCATATCATCAATTTGCCGTCTGATCTACGGGCATGGGCATAAAAAAAAAAAAAAAAAAAAAAAAAAAAAAAAAAAAAAAGTGTCGAAAAAAAAAAAAAAAACGTAAATTTGACAAAAGCAGAAGACAGTTTTTGATTTGTGAGAGGGAGCGAGAAGACTATGTATAGGAGATCTCATTATAATCCTCACAGACGGTCATGAGATCGGATTTAACTGGAAAGCAGATTTTAAAAATATGACGAAACGGGAAGACGTATAGTTGAATATTTGACAAGAGCTTGTGAGATTTCTTATACTGTAGGGAGCAGAGAGGAGGTGCACAAAAGATGAAGGTGGCGGTGGTGGCGGGAACGGCGGCGATAGTATTGGCGATGGTGATGGTGGTGGTGGTGATAAGTTGGGGTAATAAGTATTCTTGTATTCTAAGAGGGAGCGAAGACGCTATATATAGAGAATCTCATTATGATCTTGGCAACAGTCTATGGGGCTTGACTGTAACCGTAAAGAAAGGGGAAAAAATGAAACTACCAAAGGAAGATGAGTAGATATACCGATGGCTTTACACAGATTTCTCAGTCTTTTCACTACAACGGCATCCTCACGAGTTTATGCTTACTTCCTCTAGACATACTTAGACCCCTTATTCTGATGACACTTTTTTCATTCTTGCTAATACCGGTCAATCTATTCAACTTCGGAAGGACCTCTAGCAATAAAGGGTTAACTGAGGTAAATCTGTGTCTGGAAGGTGCTATTACGAACACTTACATCAAATAACGAGACAGTGAGCAATGACATTCGAAACCCACTGATGTGCCTTCGGAACCCAATTAATTTTCCAGAATATTGAGCACGCACTTCATAATTGTTCGAGTATAATTAGTTGGTAGTGCATTTATACAATCATTTTTAAGCTGGTATCGTCTTACAGAAGTTAAGGTCTGGTCGCTGATGGGTAGGGACAGAAATTTCCGCAGGCCGTTCAATCAAGACTAGCCCTCACAAAGTTGCGAGGCAAGGTAATATAAATAGAAAGAGACAGACAGACAGTTTGGCAAATAAGTAATGGTTACCGGCGTAGACACAGACAGACAGACAGACAGTGTTAGAATTATAGAATTCTGAACGCTGATTTGTCTTCGTGAGAGATAGACCGATACGTAGACAGATTGATTTACAGAGTTCTGGGACCTGGCATGTCCTTGTAAGCGAGACAGACACACAGACAGACAGAATGCAAGTCATAGGCGGTAGACTAATACAGGTCATGTCCTAATTTATCTTTCTGTGTGAGAGACAGGATATACATACAGGCAGACAGGTTAATAGAATTCTGGTCTTGACCTGTCCAGTGAGGGACAGACAGATACATGGGGACACACTGACAGAATTACGGTTCTGACTTGATCTATGCCAGACATACAGGTGCAAAGACAGACTACCAGGATGATAAATCTAGACCACATTATCAAAACCGAGAGGGTGAAGGTGTATAAGCTTCTCTTTCTTTTTAAGATGATTACTGAAGCACGTAATGATGACTGAATATCCTGACCTTTTTGTATCGTTGTTGTAATGAGGGATGCAGGAGGACCACACCCAACAATTACGGGTGCTCCATCGGTTCATTCTGACGATTATTTCTGACGCATGTAATAACGATTGAATATGTATTGATCTTTCTGTCTAGTTGTAATATGGGATGGACGCTGACCACGTCCAACAATAACAGTCCGACACTATGGGCTTGCTTAGATCTTCACACAATCAGTTTTGATAATACGGTCGTGAGTCTTGACATGTCCTTCCGTGTTCAATCTGTTGCTCTTGTGACGCCCTGCCAACGTTATCCTGGAGGCCACACCGGCGATGAAAACTGATGTGTATTACTCGTTGAATTATGCATGACGGGATGAAAAGAGGAGAGGAGGGAGGGCCTGGGTAGGGAAGGGGGTAGAGGAAAAGGTATGAAGAGGAGGGGAACAAGGTAAGGGAAGGAGAGGCAGGGTGCGGATGGGGAAGAGCTTGGGTAAAGGACGGGGTCATGACAGGGAAAGGAGAGGAGCAGGGTGGGACGGGGAAGGAGGGGAGGGCAGAGGAGGGGATAGGAGACAGGGTAGCGGATGGTGGACACAGGAGGAAAAAGGAGGTAGACAAGGAGTGGGAAAGGAGAGAGGAGGAAGGGCTTTGGCAGAGGGATTGGGATGGATGGGTTGATAAGTACGCTAGGAACTGGGGTACTGGAGAGACGGATACAAGCGGTAGGAGAGTAATTGGAGATACAGACTCGATGGGTGGATGCCAATAAGTGCTGGGAGAGGATAGGAGTTTGTGTCATCGGAGGAGCATATGGAAAGAGAGACTAGATGGCAGTAGGTAGGAAGAGAAAATCGGGTCAACAAAAGCGAAGGACTTGGAAGGACGGATAGGAAAAAACTGATAGAAAACGTAGTTGGTGGAAGAGGACCTGGCTTTTGGAATATTCAGGAAGAAAATCTGCATAGACTGAAATATAGATTTTTAGATCGTGGGATACTTATAAAAAAAAATGGAAATAGAAGCTGACAAACAGAAAATAGAAAACCTAGGCACATATATTGAAAAACTAGCTTGGTATGTGGGTTGGTGGGGGATCAACTTGAAAGGCAAATAAACTGCTAAAAATAGATACACTAATTACAGAATAATACGTTCACATTCCCAAGTATAAATAGAGATAGACATTTTCCTCTTTTATCTTCCCATATCTTCCCTGATACCTCTTCTTCATCTCTTTTCTCCCCATGTTCCCGTTGTACGTTCTCATCCCTTCTTTTCTCCTTCACATTTCCATTTTACTTTCCCTCCCTCATCTTTTTTTCCCCTTCTTCCTTCCCTTCACCCTTTCTTGACATCCTCTCCTAATCCCTTTTCGAAACTTCCTTCCATCCATCCTTTACCAGTTCTTGCCTTTCCGTTTTCCTCTCTCAGTGGTCTCTTGTCGTTTCTCTTCTCCATCTTTGATATATCCCTCTTTCTTCTCCTTCCCTTCTTCATCTTTTTTCTACTTACTGCCCCATATTTTCTCTTAATTATTCCTCTTCTCATCGCTCCCTTATATTTCATTTTTTTATTATATTCTTTTTTTCATTCTTTCTATTTCTTCTCGATTATTTCCCCACATACTTCGTTTTCATTTATCTTCATTCATTCATCCCTCTTCCTCCCCTCTCCATTCGCCCCTTTTACTCTCCCCTCCCTCACTCATTTCTCCCCTTTCTCCTGGGTCTGCGTCTCTGCTACTCCATCTCCCTTCGCCACGCACTTTTCTCTTTTGCTTACTCTCTCCCTCGCCCCAACCACTGCTCGTCTTTTTTCCCTTGTCTCTCTGTGTGTAACCCAGTTGTTTTTTAATCTGTTCCTGAGGTATTCCAGTCTTATCTACAGTCTCCTATATCAGTGAATTCTCTGTTTTTCTTTCTTAATTTTCACTTTTCCACATCGCTAAAGCCCCCACCCCCTCTCTCTCTCTCTCTCTCTCTCTCTCTCTTGATTTAGCAAATTCGCCTCGTCTTTCTCCAGTTTTGTTCTCCTCCTCCTCCTCCTCCTCATCATCATCATCATCATCCTTACCTGCAACCTCCCATTCCTGTTCTCTACCCGTCAACAGCTTCCTCATCTTACCTGAAATAAAATAAGTATTACTGTAGATTAAACCGAAGGAAATTGCTTAATACGTATAATTTATCAATCTTCATCTTTTATTTCCCAGTAAAACATTAATTCATTTACACAGAAAAATATTGCGTTTTAGGTCCATCTACTCCTTAAAGAATGTTAAAAGACAACGCGCTCTTGTTGTTTCATCTTAAATTGTCCATCATCATCATCATCATCATCATCAATATAAAGTACGTATCATCATCATCATCATAAAGTACGTAAAGGTTGGTGTGTGTGTGTGTGTGTGTGTGTGTGTGTGTGTGTGTGTGTGTGTGTGTGTGTGTGTGTGTGTGTGTGTGTGTGTGTGTGTGTGTGTGTGTGTGTGTGTGTGTGTGTGTGTGTGTGTGTGTGTGTGTGTGTGTGTGTGTGTGTGTGTGTGTGTGTGTGTGTGTGTGTGTGTGTGTGTGTGTGTGTGTGTGAAGGATAACTGAGTGAGGATTTGCGTCCTTTCGCAGTCTCTTTCATACAGCTCACAGAATAAGAAAATACTGTGATACTGCATCCTTTCCATAGCACTTCTTCATGACAAGCATTATTTTCTAGTACTAATCTATTGTTATGACTGAGTATTCCAGATGGAGAGATGTGGATTTTAGGCCAAGTTAGAATAAAAGGAGCATAGTAGAGAAAATAAGGCACATGTAATCCCTTCACTCAGAGGACGGCCTGTCAATTTCATTCTTGCTGCTACAGAGGGATTGTATTCAACTTACGAAAGACTTAGGCAAGTATTCTCATCTTTAGCGATTTAGTTGTGGTCCAGGTTAATATCATTTTGTACTTTGCGTATGCCGAGTATGGCGATATGAGAATGATTTAAGCAACACAACAGACGATAGTAACGTATGATAAGCAAAATAAATTGCTTAAGAAGAGGTGTTGGGGAGGTTCCGAATGCGGTCTCTTGTGAAATGCAAAGGTCAGATACAGTATATCCTTGTTTACCTTATCACTTCCACGAGACTTCCCTCAGCTGAATAAAACTGCCTGATAGTAACAAGATACATTCTATAAAATTACCTCGTCAAAGTGGAATGTTTTAAGAATTAACCAAATGCTATAGATCAGCAGGCCCTCAATATCTACAGTACGTTAGTGTTATTGGTATGTTTTTGAAAGAATTTCGGTATTAAATTCATTTTGTCTTGCACTTGAGTTTCGTGATTTCATGAAAACAGTTAAATTAGTAGTTTTGCTCTGCCGCTTGATATTCACTGCAGGCGAAACAAATCAAACATAATACGAAGTTAGGCACGTAAATGAGAAGACTTGAGGCTTGTTTACAAACTGAATGTCAATATCAAGAGGCAATCAGAAGACGACAAGATGGTTCTTGTCCCATGTTGACTTTACACAAGATTATATGACAGACGAGTTCATCTTGACTCTCCGCGCGCTTAAGAAGAGGTGTTGGGGAGGTTCCGAATGCGGTCTCTTGTGAAATGCAAAGTTAAGATGATACCAAGTTAAAGTCAATTAACCGCAAAATCATGTGTCTCGTCTTACCCAGTCAACACAGTGCAATCCCTTCCTTCACCTTATAACATTCTTCATTGATATTCTCCGCTTGAACGATAAATCTTACAATCCCTTTCTTCATCTTATTACAATCCTTGTAATATTCTCTGCATGAACAAAAAATCTTCCAATCCCTTTATTCATATTACTACATTTCAGTGGTATTCTCTGCTTGAACAGAAGACCTTTAACTCTTTACCTTTGCCTAAAATCGCACTCACCATCTTGAATGCTTAGTTTTAACAGGATATTAACAGTAAGATATGACCCTAGGACGAAGTGCTATGGAGAGGGTGCAGAGCCACGGTATTATCTTTTTCTGCCATTCTGCTACATGAAATAAGCTGCAAAATCACACACACACAAAAAAAAACTGGATCAGGTTAAAGTGAAACGAGCATAGCCGTTTTTGTCATCTTTTCTACCTGTATGCAAGACAGCGGTGATCTTCTCTACCTGTACGTACGACATAGCAATGATCTTCTCTACCTGTAATCAAGACGTTTTCGTGATTTTTTCTACATGTACATATGCCATAACAGTGATCTTCTCTACCTGAAATCAAGACAAAGCGGTGGTCTGCCCTACCTGCATACGAAACATATCGGTGATCTTCCCTACATGTACACAAGACATAGAGATGACGTCTGTCGGTACACAAGCACACTTAGCGATTTAGGCTCCCTCTTTCTATGAAGTTTTTCTCAGACATTTTTTGGGGGGAGGTGATGGCAATGAGTCAGAAAAGTTAGTTGCTGAGTTTCATCTTAGGCTGGGACAGAGATCGATTTATTAACATGAAATCTGGCAAACAAAAAATTAGCTATCGTCTAGAAAAGCAATCGACGTGTCATGAGAAAATCCCCGCTACTACACTAGCGTCAGCCCTGAAAGACATAGTATGTATTCGATGTGAACGGTGGTTATCAGCGCCGAAGTGGTGACATGAGAAAAGGTGTGACATGTGGAAAAACTGCTGCAAATTAAAAACAAAAAATTCACGATGGTCTTCAATCCTTCTTGCCGGTTACGGCTGAAGTACAGGTGGGAGATCCATGTCTTATAGGTCCGTATTCTCGTAAACTATGGAGTCTCCCTAGCACCTTTTTCTTGGCGATTTATTTTTGGAATTGGGTGGCTGATTTCTTTTTGCACCTTATCTATGCAGAATATGGTAATTATTTGAAGGATTTATTTTACATCGAAGAGGACAGAAAGGTGTAATAAACAAAATAAATCGGTTAAGAAAAGTGAGCTTCCTCAATCGACGAGAATACTGGCTTTAGACTCATGAAACAGATGTCATAATGTCATCCACTTCTACAAAAAAACTACTTTCCTTCCACCTCCTCCTCCTCTTCCCCTTTCCTCCTTTATATAACCTTCCAACTTTCCTCTTCCTATAAATTCCTCTGCTTCTTCCTCCTTTTCCTTTCTCTTCCCCTCTGCAACTTCTCCCTGTCTCTATTTCTCGACCTCTTCACTTTTATCCTCTTCCTCCTACACAGGCTCCTTCTCCCACTTCTTTTTTATTTCCTTCCATTCTCTAATTCTATCCCCTCCCTCCTCTCTCCCGTCGCATATCTAATTCCCTCTCCCTCCTGTCTCACTTTCCGCTCTCCTCTTACTTTAATTCTCATCTTCTCTTATTCTGTCTTCCTCTTCTCTAATTTTTCTCTTGTTTTTTCCTCCTCCTCCTCTGTATTATTTGTTCCAAGTCTCGTTATGTTCCTTCCTTTCATTTTCTCGCTCCACTCTTTTGACATTATTCTCCACTTCCTTCTTTTCATTCCTCTCCTCCTCCTCCTCCTTCTTCTTCTTTGTCTTCCTCCTCCTCCTCCTCCTCCTTCTTCTTTGTCTTCCTCCTCCTCCTCCTCCTCCTCTCATCTTCCACTTCATTTTTTAATTCTTGTTCGTTTTCATTCCTACCCATTCACTCATTTTTTTTTAAATCTCTTCCCCTATCTTTCTGATGTCTCAGCTCTACCATTTCTCCTTTCCTTCCCTCCATCTCTCTCACTGCCTGAAATACAACTCTGTGTGTGTGTGTGTGTGTGTGTGTGTGTGTGTGTGTGTGTGTGTGTGTGTGTGTGTGTGTGTGTGTGTTACCGGGCTTGCGAGGGGCTTCAGAGTGTAATGGAAGTCGACCATTACACTCGCCCCTACACAAACAAACTCTCGGCCGCGGTGCATTGTGGGTGAGGCGGGTGGGGGGAAAGTGTGTGTGTGTGTGTGTGTGTGTGTGTGTGTGTGTGTGTGTGTGTGTGTGTGTGTGTGTGTGTGTGTGTGTGTGTGTGTGTGTGTGTGTGTGTGTGTGTGTGTGTGTGTGTGTGTGTGTGTGTGTGTGTGTGTGTGTGTGTGTGTGTGTGTGTGTGTGTGTGTGTGTGTGTGTGTGTGTGTGTGTGTGTGTGTGCTTTAAATCATTTGCGCAAGTGTGTGACGAAGATTTGCGTTGTTTGGATTAAATAAAACTATAAAAAGAATGGGTTATTATACATTATTTATATATATATATATATATATATATATATATATATATAATGTATGTATGTATATACAGTATAGAGAGAGAGAGAGAGAGAGAGAGAGAGGATTAAGGGCAAGAGATGTGGGGGAGGTATCGAATGGACAAAGAACTAGTGCGGAAAAGTGAGGAACGGTGGAAGGGGATTAGAGAGAGAGAGAGAGAGAGAGAGAGAGAGAGAGAGAGAGAGAGAGAGAGAGAGAGAGAGAGAGAGAGAGTCATGAAAGCAGTGGAGATGTGATGTTGGCAAAAGCAAGAACAATAGAATATAAAAAGGGGAAAAAATATACAATTATAAATGAGATGTAAGGATATTAAAGTGGGAATAGGAGGATAAAAGAATGGGAAAAAATGAAGAACGAACTGGAGAAGGAAGGGGGAAAAGAATTACAAACAAATCTAAAAAGAAAATAAATAGCGATTGACTAAGGAGTTTGTGCAAGCATATCAAATTGAGAAAGAGATAAATAGGGAGATAAACAACAACAAATTGTACAAGAATCAGTATTCGGTAAAAGTATTGAGGAGAGAATCGTACAGTAAGACAGAGAGGAGGGAGAATGGTCAGGAGAGAATTATGATGGCGAAGGAATGAGTGATTGCAGGTTTAGAGATTAAATTGGATGTTTAAAATTTATCAGAATATATACAGCAGATGTGAATAATTACCTGCGGAGGGTCAG
Source organism: Coenobita brevimanus (assembly GCF_032717465.1). Lineage (NCBI taxonomy): Eukaryota > Metazoa > Arthropoda > Malacostraca > Decapoda > Coenobitidae > Coenobita > Coenobita brevimanus. Next base: position 32,808,127 of record NC_137000.1, read on the forward strand.
GACACGAACAGAGGATGATGACAAAATAAAGGAGACAGAAGGAAACTAAGAATTAAAAATAGAAATATAAGCAGGGCCGTTTTAGACACAATGAAGAGAAAGAAAATAAGGTAAATGGAAGAGTATAACAACTGGTAGATGACGAATATGATGAGAGAGATAGAATGATACATCGATCGATCAATGGACGAATAGATGGACAGAGAGAGAGAGAGAGAGAGAGAGAGAGAGAGAGATGGCACTGTCAAGAATTGAACAAAAGAATACAAATAAAGACTGAAAGAATAACTGAAGAATGAGCAGATGGATATGCAGTGACAGACAAGGACAAAGCGATAAGAAATAATAACATAACGAGAAGGATGATGATAAAGAAGAATGAGAGACCACAGAGAAAGGTCAGACGCAGAAAAGGAAAAATTAAAATAAAATGACACTGCAATGACAGTGGACAAATTGGAGAGTGAGAGATAAATAATAATAATAATAATAATAATAATAAAAATGTCGAATGAAATACAGAAAACGTCATCTTACTGAAATGGTTACTTCGTCTTTCTATTTTCTTGTTGCCTTTCAATTTTCATGATCAATCTATTTTTTCCCGTTTTAATAGATTGTCCTATACTTCCATTCTCTCTTCCTTCTTCCTCATGGCTTTCCTTTTCTCTCCTCATATCCACCATGCTCTTTCCTTCTTGCACTTTTTTTTTTTTTTTTTAGTATCGTTCCATTTTTTTATGTACTGCTGTTGCAAGTACGATTTTTTTTTAGTCAAGTATGTAATGTGCTTTTCTTGCCCTTCTTTCCTTAAATTCTTATGTTTTCCTCTTCATTATTCTTTTTTTTTTTCCTTGCAGCGTGAACTCCTGTCTTATATCGCTGTAATCTCGTTTTTTTTTTTTTAATATCTTTCAGCAATTTATATTCTGTTCTCGATCTTTCCTACTTCTCTCCCCGTTCTCTTTTGTGCCTTTATCTCCCCTCCTCTCTCTTTTCTCTCGTCGTTCAGTTCCTACCTCCTTTTATACAGCAATCTTTCTCGTATTTCTCTTTAATATTCTCAGCCACTTATGTTTCTACTTGCAGTTTCCCCTTCCTCTTCCTGTTCTCTTCTGTGCTTTCAGGTCACCTCCCTTCCTCTTCCTGTTCTCTTTTGTGCTTTCAGGTCACCTCCCATTCTCTTTATTCTCTTACATTCTTCTACGCTCTGACACCTTCCTTATTTCTCTTCTTTCCTCCTTAACATATTTTTGCGATTTCTCACAAGTTATCTCTACTGTCTCCTCTCGTTCTCCCTACCCGTGCATCTCAAGAATCTCAACTTGAACTGCCCCCCCACCTGTCTGTCTCTCTCTCTCTCTCTATTTCTCTCTCTCTCTCTTGTTCGTGTCCTCCCTCCATCCCTTGTCCTCCTCCCCCTTCATCCATATTTCAAACCTGTCTTCTCGTCTCTCTCTCTCTCTCTCTCTCTCTCTCTCTCTCTCTCTCGCTTTCCAAGTCTTCCAAAACCTTTTCCTTTTCTGTACTTCCTCCTCTTCCTATGCATATTATTATTCCTTCCTTCCGTTCTGTGTCCACTCATTCTTTATTTTCATCCTTTCTTATGTCTCATTCTGTTTTCTTCTCTTTTCCCATCCTTGTAGTCTTTGGTACATTATTATATCTATCTTGTATATACTACTGACTCTTCCTCCTATGTCTGATTTCTCTTTCTCTTTTTTATATTATTATTATTATTATTATCATTATTATTATTCGCTTTTATGTGACGTTTTTGTTGTGATTAGGATAATGAACTGTATCCATCCCAAACATTCTGAAAAGTCTCCATACGCCTAATAAAATCATCGGTTAGGCTGGCAGCAGTAAAGAAACATGTTATCGGGATGGTTAAAGACAGCAATAAATAGATAATAGAGGAATAAAACCCATCAGTGTTATTGCTTATTTCACTCCAGCTAACACTTGATTTTTTAAAGTCTATGAAGGAAACATCTTCAGTTGTGAGAGCTATAAATATATCTTTTACCCCATCTAGTAACACGTCGTCTCATTTACTTTATTCTCCTCCTCATCAGACAACATTTTTCAATTTAAAACTGATGGCTAGAAACTTATCTCCATTACCCTTATCCGGAGGACGTCTAGTATATTTTATTCTTGCAAATTCCAGATGATTTTATTCATGCTTGGGATGATCGTACTGAAGGGGTTAATGGCTTTATCTAACCCTTCTAATTCAACAACTCTCCTATGCTAAATAAAGTCGCATAGAGCTAAGAAAGGCAAAATGAGAAATATTTCAAATTTGCGGGGATATGTAACAGGGACTAGCATAATCAACGAATAAAAAGTGCCTCTGCCTCCCCCCCACAAAAAAAAAAAAAAAAAAAAAATCCTGCAGTCGCAATTTATATATATAGCATAAAAAGTAAAAACAAAAAATACTGACGCACTTCGAGCAAAAAATAAACCGAAAATTGAAAAGCAGTAATAAGTCTGGTTATAAGAAGAGGAAACTAAGAATGGAAAGAGGCGTAAAGGAAAATTAAGCTAGAAAGGGAAACATGACGATGAAGACCTGGAGAAAGGAAGATGAAAAAGAAAAAGGTGTGTGGAAATAAAGACAGGAATTATTATCAGAAACCTGTACACAAATGAAATGAGAAAAATGGTAATGAGATTAGCCAGAAAATTTTAATAATGATGAGAGAGAGAGAGAGAGAGAGAGAGAGAGAGAGAGAGAGAGAGAGAGAAGGGATGTTGGGGAAGTGCGGAGAAGGAAGAGGAGGTTGAGGGAGATGAGGGGAGGGTAGATGGGGAGGGGGGTTGAGGAAATGGCTGCCGTCCCCCACCATTAACGAGAAGTATCACCTCATCTCCGGCCAAGCTTGTTTAGCTATGACGTCACATGTTTATATTTAATGCCTCGTGTGTCTGAACCGGTTCGCCATGTTTACACTGATAATTTGTTTACAGTGTTAATTTAATGTGTTTACAGTGATGGCCTCGATTGTTTACAGTGTCATTGATTTACACTGGTGACGCCACTTGTTTACTGATTTTGCACTGGAGATATAGAAGGGGAGCTGCAAGGCTTGGTGGATGAGTTTGGGAGAGTGTGTAAGAAACGGAACCTAAAGGTGAATGTAGGGAAGAGTAAAGTGATGGTCTTTGAGAGAGGTGAAGTCAGTGAATGTACAGCGAGGTTGGATGGTGAGGAATTGGAAAATGTGAGTACGTTTAAGTATTTGGGTAGTGTGATGAGTAAGGATGGAGGTTTGGAGGGTGAAATGCTTGAAAGGGTACAGCAGGGAAGAAAGGTTGCTGGTTCCTTGAAAGCAGTGATAAGAAACAGGGAAGTGAGCATGGAAGTAAAAAAGTTACTACATGACAGTATTGTGATACCAACTCTAACATACGGAAGTGAAGCTTGGACATTGTTGGAAGGACACAAGTCAAGAGTGAGAGCAGTGGAAATGAGTTATTTAAGAGGAGCCTGTGGAGTCACGTGGAGAGACAGGCTGACGAATGAGGATATAAAGGAGCGTTGTGGTGTGGATGTGGATGTGATAGGAAGCGTTGTGAGGAACACACTGAGGTGGTTTGGCCATGTGGAGAGGATGGAGGGTGAAAGACTGACAAAGAGAGTGTATATGAGTAAGGTGGAGGGTGGAAGAGGGAGGGGGAGACCGAGGATGAGATGGAGGGATGGGGTGGAGAGGTATATGAGAGAGGGGGGTGTGAGTTGGGAGCAGGGCAGTGAAATGGCGGGGGACAGGGCGACTTGGAGGCGATTTGTTTGTGGCCACCCCAAACGGGATTGAGGCGTCTGGCAATAGATAGATAGATAGATAGATAGCTATAGCTTTTGTTGGTGTGTGTGTGTGTGTGTGTGTGTGTGTGTGTGTGTGTGTGTGTGTGTGTGTGTGTGTGTGTGTGTGTGTGTGTGTGTGTGTGTGTGCGCGCGCGCTCCCAAAATATCTCGTAATGCTGAGAGCGAATTTTCACACATCAGGAAATGGCAACTACGTGGATGGACAGAAATGATTAACTTTTGGAAAGCATTTGATCAAAGACGACCACATATCAAACTGCATTCGAGCCAATATCACATGCACGGATAGAAGTGTCGGTGGCAATGTCCGCAGAATTTAAGATTTTCGTATCTTACTATCGTCCGCCTTTAGCATGACGAGGCAATACAGTTTTTGTTGACATCAGTAACGTGACTTGCTTACACCGATGTCACATGTTATTACTCAGAAGTCACAAGCCAACACAAGTATTTATCGAGTTACTGCAAGCAGGATTGTAATTGGAGGATGTAGTAGAGATAGCTCACTGGCGAAACCGGTAAAAAAAAAAAAATAATAATAATAATTCACGTTTTCTTCCGTTTGTTTGCATTAATGTAACATGTGCCGTGCATTTGGAAATCGTTTGCTCATACTGTTGTTTAAACTTGCATCACTTGTTAACAATAACATCGCTTGGTTTCAGTGACATATATAACTCGTTTACACTGTTACATCTCATTCATACGCTAAGAAGTCATTTGTACACACAAAAATGTATCCTGTTTGCCCTGACGTCAGGTACTTACTCCCGTGACATCATTTGCTTACAGTAACATCACCTGTTTACCCTGATCTCGCATATTTACACCGGTTAATCACTTGTTTACGCTTCTTAACACTGATTGTTTTTTTTACACTAGTACCATCACCTGTTAGTTGCTTAAGCTTGTGTACTTTGTTTATACTGATAAAGTCACTTGCTTAAGCAGCCGTCACTTCCTTAAAACGGACATTTATTATTTTCAGTTACCTCCTGTCATTCGTTAACACGGGCAATGCAATTCGTTTATTCTTATTATTCTTAAATTGCTTGCTTACACTGGTGATGTCAATTGTTCAAACTGTGAAATCAATCCCCATACTGTGACGTCACTTTTTATATCACTTGTTTTCACTGCTAACAGTACTTGTCTACTTCACTGATCCCACTTGTTTTCAATTCGCCGTTACTTATTTTACAATATTGGCGTCCGAGGCTGAGGCTGACGTCACCTGTTTTGATTGGTGATGCTATCTATCTCTACCAGTGACGTCACTTTCATCTGTAACGTAACCTGCTTACTTTGTGAGATAACTACTTTTTACCGACATCAACTGCTTGTACTATGACGTCCTTTCTTTATACCGTAACGTCATTTGATTAAACCGATGACATCGCTTCCCTACAGTACATCATGATTTCACCTGCTCACACCACGGACGTCATCTGTTTACACTGTGACATCATCTGTTTACACTGACATCACCTGTTTACGTTGTGACATCACCTGCGTACAACGGTAACGTCATGCGAGGTGTGTGGGGGTGTCCATAGCCCTCACTCCTGGTGTGTAACTCGCACCGCCTTTTACACGCTAGGGTAATGGAAGATAATATTGACATGGTCCTGTGAAAACAAGGGAGAGAGGGAGAGACTTAGAGGGCTTCATTTCTCTGGGTTTGAATACCGTCTGTAAAACTAAGGGTGTATTATATGGAAGAGGAATTTATCAGCTTCCCTTTTTATTACTGGTTATTTCTGTTCACACATCAATAATTCGTCTTCATGTATCATCATCCATCCATCCCTTCATCTGTCTCTCTATTAATCTGTTTGTCTTTTTCTGTCTATCAATCTAATTATCTAAGCTATCAAACTACCTGTCTCTCTGTGTCAGTCAGTCTGTCTATACAGATACAATTATCCATCCATTCTACCACATCCCATCTTATCCAAATCCTTCCATTCCTTCATCACTCTTTGCAAGCATCCATCCATCCATCAGATGCCGACCATTCATCCATCTCATTCTATCCCACCCCATTCATACATCCATCCACCCGTACATCCATCATTCCATCCATTCATCCACCGTTCCATCCATCCAAACAACCATCCTATCCAATCCTATCCCATCCCGCCTCATCCCATGCCAGTCATCTATACTCGTACATAAGCCAATCACTCCATGCATCCATCTACCATCTCCCGTTCCATTCTATCCCATCCAATCCCATCCATCCTCCATTCGTCCATCATTCCTATCCTATTCCCACTATTATAAATGCTGCCAGAGGATCCAGTGACAGGAAAAATGAATCACACAAAAGCTGGCAAACAGTAATTAGAACTGGCAGGTAAAATTGGCCTCACCTATGCCATTCAGCACTCTGGCCTTCCAAATTCTCGCCTCCAGAGTGAGTAGTCATTGAATTAACACTCTCAGGATACTAGGACTCACCCTCAGCTGAATAAAATTGTCCTGTGTTGGCCAAAAATAAAACAGTAGAGCTGAGGGGACCATGAAGAGGTTAATGGTGACAAAATTAACCCTCCTAAGCTTCACTGACTGATTCTCGGCTGAATAAAATCGTCTAGTGTTACAGACAATATAAAATAGTAGATCTAACGCTACCATGAGAAGCTTCATGGCCAGTATGAACACTCTCTGGCTCCTGTGATTCAGTCTAAGCTTAAGAATATCGTCTGGTGTTAGTTGATGCACACTAGTGGAGCTGACGCGACCACAGAACGGAATGGAGAAAGTTTTAATACTCAGGTTCAGTGATTCACCCTCAGCTAAATAAAATCGTCTGGTCTCAGCCAAAACAAAACAGAATTGACGCGTCCACGAGCATCTTCCTAAAATTTGATGAGAACATGGTGGAAGAGTCGAACCATCTGAGACACGCATTAATTCAGTGTAGAGTCTAACAGATTTTTGCTAGTTTTAGATCATCTCTAGACACAGGTGGAATTACTAGTGCGTGTAAGGACTAGCTGTTTGTTATTTAAATCCGCTGGACAGATTCGTATGACTACTGACAGAATGAAGAAATACTGACAGTCATCGCAAACAAGGGGTAAAGTCAGATAATTCCTCCTGAGGTTTTCAACTGAATATTAAAACAGTTATTTGTTAGACATCTGGGGCTATATCTAGAAATTCTCATTGGCTTCTACTGTGTATACTGATAATTGCATATACGTACATTTGTTTCTGCTTAAACGACTACCAAATATTGTACAATTAAATTAGTGAATATTAAATTGAAAAAATAGAATCATATGTGATAAAAGTTAACTTATAGACTTGCAAATCTTGTAAACTGACTAAGATCCTTTCTAAACACTTTTCCTGCATATCCACACCGACATTAATCTCATCGATACGATTACTTTCATTCTTCTCACCACCAGACGAGAAAGGGCCTCTCGTACTGAGAAGACTGCTGAAAACAAAAATCTTACTCCTCCAGTTCCAGAAAGCTTCAAAATAACAAAAAGGACGCATATGAAAGGCGCTGAAGGTTTGACTAGGCCAGGCCCGCGCTCTCAAGTGACGAAAAATGAAAAATATAGACCCCTCACTTATGCTGTTTCTTGTGTTCGCGCTCCTAACACTTTCAAGCTCCGGTGATTGAATGAAATCGTCTCGCGTCAGGTGGAATAAAGGAATTGATCCGACAATGAGAAGATTAATGGTGGCAGTATTAACACTCTCAGGCTCTTATGATTCACTCGGCTGAATAAAATCTGGCAGGAGTGAAATATTAAAGTTGACTCGACCATGAGAGGATTGAAATGTACACCAATATTCGCCTCATTCACTACGATAGCGTTTTTTCTTTTACTCTTTGCTACCAGACGATTTTATTCAGCTTAAAAGATTATCCCGTGTACTGAAGGAGTTAATGAAGGCTATATTTAATCCCTACAGCTCCAAAAGCCTCTCCTAAGCTTAATAAATCTGCTGGAGACTGAAGGAATAAAATAAAAATGTGGTGTCAAGCTGAATGGGCTAAAACTGACTGCAAATCCCTGGTGATAAATAATGAATAATAATGAACAACTAACAATAAAACCCCTTCAGCTTACTGTGCTTCTTGTGGTAATGATTTTACTATGCACACCAGCCTAAATCTCTTCACTGCGATGACAGGTTGCTGTGTCATTCTTTCTACTGCCAGACGGTTCAATTTACCTGAGAAATGACAACTCTTGGTGAAGTGCTTGGTAATACCTGGTGGAGAACATACACAGAACGGAGAATAACATTGCCCACTATAACAACCCTGTGAAATACTTTATGTTTGTGCTCTGAATGTACGGCAAATCAACCACTACCGCGTGACAATTCTATTTATTCCTGGAAGAACCTCTCGTACTGGAGGTGCTAAAGAAGGGAATACCTAGCCCTTCATATTACAAAAGGATCTCATTACCTAAATAAATCTGTTTTGAGAGGAAGTAAATAAAAAAGTTACCGTATTATAGTGGCTAATTACGGACAGAATAGAATAATTTCACTTACACAGCTCAGGGATCTCTAATCAATTTCACTCTTGTCACCTCCTGACAGTTAATTATACTCAGGTTAAGATAAACTTTTGGAACTGGAGAAGTTAGACGCGGCACTAATAATCCTCTTCAGAACGGACCGTCCCTAAACTGAACAACATCGTATGATAACAGGAAGAATAAGCTTAAGAAAAAAAATAACCTTGTTTCAAAGGGTTAACATACGTAAGCTTGCCAACCAAACATCATAGGTTATTGTCGTAGGTAAAGCAGTAATATCCGGTGTAGAACTGCACGGAGTGGAGAATATAGGTGTGGGAACTAACAGCCGTGTAGATTAATGTTTGTGCTCTGAATGTACTCCAAATTAACTGCGGGTCATTGTTACCCAGTGCCAGGGGAATGAATTAAAAGCCAACGTGGTGAGAGTGAGAAGTGGATTTTGCGTTATCTTGAATTTTAACCCCTAACCCATTCAGCACAATGACGTCTTTATTCTTTCTACCACCCAGACGATTTTATATTTTAAGAAGGACCTCATTTTATTGAATTAAATGAAGATGAAATATAATATCTCTTGTTTCATAAGTGTCACCTAAGATAAATAAAAACTGTGCAACTATAGCAAGTATAATAAAAAATAAACACAAGCGTTATCATCCTGGAAGTGAATTTCGCTAGTCCAAACAAATAATGTGAATTAGTGTCTTTGATCTGAATATACTCTTAACTTGCAATCATTTTTATCCACTGTCTGGTAAATGAATCAAAAGCCAGCGTGGTGGGAGTCAGAGGTGCTGCGTGATTACCAAAGGCCTGGCTTAAGTTTGATCTTCCACCTTGGATCATTCAGTATGAGAGAACTTTCCTCATCTGAACAGCGAGGAAACAGTGATAAAGACGTTATCCCTCTGAAGGACTATAACAGCTTTGAAGGCAGGGTCCCCCACCCAGAGATGATTAATATTGTGTTACCGTGGCCAATATAAATAAAGATGTGTGTAAATGCCCCTGGAGAGTTAAACTGAAACCCTCTAACACTGCCACAAATCTTATCTGATGGTAACAAAAGTATTGCAAAGAGGGGACGTCATCGTACTGTGGGAAGTGAATGGTGATTTTGCAACCCTTTCACAAAAACTGCTGCGGTACCAAAAATCCAGCAGACAACATGAAAAAGTACCCAAATAATGCAACACCCGCGCCCACCAACTGGTCTAACCGCCGATCACTTGACATTGCTCTGTGACCTTGACCTTCGACTGATTGCTCTCAAAATCCAATTACTTCATTCTTATCTGACTCTTAGCACCTTCATCAGGTTCGGTGTTAAATTAAAACCGTCTGTGCTGAACTTGTCCCGTGATCTTGACATTTGACAATTACCTGTGATGTCGACCTCTGACTGATTGTTCTCAAAATCGATTCCTTGATCACTGCATTACCATAAACCCTTTCACAAAAAATTGGCGTAAATCGCATAAAAAAAAAAAAAAGTTTAAGCTGACTTTGCGATGTATCACTGACCTTTGACTTAGTTTTCTCAAAAACATTCAGGTCAACCTCTTGCTTGATCCACAGGACTTCCAACAACTTTGATCTAAATCATATAACCACTCTGACCTTGCCCTGTGAACCTGACCTTTGTCTGATCCTTCTCAAAATCGAACCCCTTCGTTCTTGCTTTACCGGGAACCCTTTTACAAAGCTTAGTCTAAAGTAATATTATACATATATATACATAAATATACATATACATATATATATATATATATATATATATATATATATATATATATATATATATATATATATATATATTTTTCTAATCCTTCAACCTATCATTTACGTTAGTTTGCAGAGTGATGAAGAAGGAATTATATATACAGTCGCTACACGAGTGATGACAAAATAAAAATAAGGAATTTCATCCACGACTAGTTTAAAATGTTTTTAAAATATGGGTTTAGTATATCCACCTCAGTTTTCGCAGGTAACATGAGAGGTTGTGACAGGTCAGTTCTTTTAATGCTTTGGGGTAATACAGGCAAATCGATTAAATCTTAAAGGGGAGGGGACAACGGGCGAAATTGGTTGTGCGTTTCAGTGCAGGTGTGTGTGTGTGTGTGTGTGTGTGTGTGTGTGTGTGTGTGTGTGTGTGTGTGTGTGTTTTAATGGATATTTAAGTGTGCAGATGTGTTTGCGTGGGTGCGTTACTTTCTTACGTCCCAACATGTCCTTGTAGATATCCTTGCGTGATTTTCCAAGCGTTATGGTATACGTGTGTAGTTATCTGGCTGGATATAGGCTATTTGCATGCAACGCGTCCGACTCAGTATGTGTACTTAAGGCTGTGTATGATAAAGGGTTTAAGGTCGAATGTGTTTATATGTGCACCTCTGTGTATTTGATGGTGTCTGTGTATTTACCTGGAATCTTAAACTTTGTGTATCATAAAAGTGCTAGTATGTATTTGTGTGTGTTCTGTGAGCGTGTGTTTATACTCGTGCATGCCTGTATGAGTTTAGCAGTGTTTGTTTGCCAGCGGAGGCTTCAGCACACAGACGCGGACATGCAACAAAACAGAAACAGTGAGGTAAGCAGAACAAGCGAGGCAGAGTTGGAAGTTCGAGGCGACTCTATCCTCGACTTCTGGATGTATGTAAGCGACACTAGTTTACATAAATGTTTGCACACACACACACACAAACCCATCCCCCTCTTACCTCTCAACACGCACAAACAGTACACTATATCTGCGGAAAGGAAAAACAGTTGTAAGTACTCAGGGCTCTCCCGGGACTACCCCCCTCCCCCTCCCCCTCCCCTCCACCTTCTGACCCTTCCATCACCGCCCTACCTAACCCCTCCACCCCCTACTCCCCATCCCACACTCTGTAAAGGGAGGGTGGGAAGGTAGGGAACATGGAGGGAGGACTGAAGGTAGAAAGAATAGAGCGAACAAGAGCAGGGAGGAGAGTACTCTATGGGATCAGTAGAGAGAGAGAGAGAGAGAGAGAGAGAGAGAGGACTGTATTGGCAGGATGGGATGTTGCTGCTGTGCTGGGACAAAAATGCTTTAGAGTCCTTTTGTTAGGACCTTCCCCTGACATGATTTTTCGTCTGATATATGTATAGATTGATAGGCGGAGATTCACAGAAAGAAAGACAGATTTATTGACCGACTGACAGACTGACTGACTGAATGAGACAGTCAGTCTGACTGCCTGATTGACTGATTGAAGAATATTTTAATATTGCAGTAAATGACTATTATGAGGAGAAACAAGAAAGACCACCACAGCTGCAGAACCCTCTTTGTGATCAGGCCTAGAAATGCCTTTGCGTGATTTCCATGTTCACCACCACCTATGGCTCTCCTCTCATTTCACTGATCCACCTGATGAACAAGCCTACATCTTTTCTATCCTTAATGACCTATAGCAGCTTGTACAGCACCCTACCCGTGTCCCTAATAGCCTTGGAGAGAGTTCCAACATACCTGATCCCCTCCTTACATCTAATCCTTCTGCTCATGCTGTTAATCTTTTCTCACCGTTGGGCTCCTCCGATGACAATGTTATATTTAACCTGTCCTATGGCACCAGTAAGGCCTGTAGATCCTCCCAAGAAGCAGCAGCTGTGGCACTTTGGAGTTTCTGAATGGGTGGCCGTCAGGTAGGACTTCTTTGATTTTCCTTGAATGATTATTGCTTCCACGGCCGGAAGCCATCTGACTGTGCCATGTGCATTACCGAAGTGGTTCTCTCGGGCATGGAAGCACATATTCCTTTCACTTATCTTATGACTAATGCAAAAAAATACTTGGTTTAATCACGCTTGTTCTAATGCTGTCCACAACAAGGAGAAGGCCTACAAAAGGTAAGCTACCGAGGCCAACCCATCCCTGAATCTCATCTCTTTTAGGTTTCTACCTGGAATCGTGCTAGGTCTGTTCTTCACTCTGCTAAAAATAATTTCATCCGTACTAAAGGCACTGAACTCTCAAACTCTAATTCTTCCCGCTCCTTCTGACACCTTGTCAAAAACTTTTCTAACTGTACCTCATCATCCTTCCCTTCTCTCTCCCATTCTGATGGCTCTGTAGCTCTTCCTTCTTCTGATAAAGCAGATCTCGTTACTGATACTTTCTCCTCCAATTCCACCTTAGACGATTCAGGTGTTGTTCCTCCATCACTTCCCCCCTCAGGTTTCCCCATGACTGACATTAAAATTTCTTCTACTGATGTATTTTCTGCCATCACTGGCCTCAATAGTAACAAGGGTCCCTCCTGTTGTACTCAAGAACTGTACTTCTGTGATTACACCCTGCTTAGGTAAACTCTTTCGCCTTTGCCTGTCAACTTTTACCTTTCCTTCTTGCTGGAAGTTTGCTCTTATTTAGCCAGTCCCAAAGAAGGGTGACCATTCCCAGCACCCTAACTATCACCCAATTGTTTTAACATCCTGTATTTCAAAAGTTTGTGAGTCTCTTCTTAACAAAAAAAAATTACAGCACCCATCCTATCACAACCTTCTTTTAGATCGTCAGTATGAGTTCCGCCAGGGACGCTCTACTGGCGAATCTTATCACCTACCTTTCAGACTCTGGGTCATCCTCCTTTTGGCGAAAGCTTTGCCATTGCACCTGACATCTCAAAGGCCTTCGATCGAGTCTGGCATGAATCCTTAATTTCCAAACTGCCCTCTTACGGTTTCTATCCTTCTATCTTTGCCTTCAACTCCAGCTTCCTTTCTGGTCGTTCTATAGTTGCTTTTGTTGACAGTCACCGTTGTTCTAGAGGTATCAATAGTGGCGTTCCTCAGGGCTCTGTCCTATCACCAACTCTTCCTTCTATTCATCAATGACCTTCTACGCTGCAAATCTAATCCTATCCAGCCGTACGCTGATGACACCATCCTTCACCTTTCCATCAACTTCCCGCAGCGGTCATCTCAGCAGTTGCATCAACAAACAAGAGATGAGGCTATGGCACACCTGACTCACTTGGCTCATCTTGTTTTTAATGCATCAAAAACTCAAATGCCTGTACCATTTTTCAACCCGACAAAATCTTCCGCAGGCATATCCTCTAATTTTTAACAATATCCAGCTCAATCCTGCACCATCTTTCAAACATACTTTTGGTTTTATTCTCACAGGATTTATCTTGGAAAGATCACATTACCTCTCTTATAAACTCTGCTTCCAAGAGATTAGGTGTGCTAAGCCGACTCCGTGACTTTTTTTTTTTTTTTTTTTTTAATCCCTGCACAGTTGTTGACTTTATACACGGGTTTTATTAACCCCTGTGCAGAATACAACTCTCGTGTGTGGGGAGGCTCCCCACATACAGCTCTTCTCAACAACGTGGAGGCAAAGGCTTTTCGTCTCATTAACTCACCTCCTCTTACTGGCTCCCTTCAACCTCTGTCTCTTCGCTGCATTGCTGCATCTTTATCTCTTTTCTATTGCTACTTCAATGGTCACTGCTCCTCTGAACTGACTGTCTGCATCCCTCCACCACTACAGCGGTCACGTAGCACTCGTCTAGCAACAAACTCTCATCCCTTTTCTGTTCAACTCTCTAATCCAGAAGCTAATCGCTACTCTCGGTCCTTCATGTATGCAACAGGTCAACTCTGGAAATGTCTCCCTCTGTCTGTATTTCCTACTGCCTATGATCTCCAGTCTTTCAAACGCAGTGTGTCCAGGATCTCGAACCAAACAGTTCTTGAATTTGGCTCTCTGTTATTTTGTTTTTGTTTATGCTTGGAGGAAACAATCTTGCGAGCTCCAGGCCTTTGGTTCCTTCTTTCTTGCATTAAAAAAAAAAAAAAGTTGATACTTAACTGAGTTATTGCATTACTGGGGAACTGCTTACCTTCTGTTGGCCTGCCCAACGCCTCGCACCACATGCCAACAGTTGTTTTCATACTAAATTGACTTGTTCTCTATCCTGAGGTTAGGAAAGAGCTGACATTTTGAGAACTGGGGGCTTCGGCTTTGATGATGTGTAAAGGAAGTTGAAATTTCATGGATTAGTTTCGGGAGTGGTGTGCCCCCCTGTTTTGCTCTAGGACGCATGATTTTTCAGTTTCTATTTTTATTTAATTTTTCATTTATTCAATTTTAATAATTCGCAGGTTTTAAGTCTCTCCCGTACCAGGTTTCACCGCCTTGTTTGAATCTAGGGACTGCTCAGCGTTGCCTGATTTTCATTCATTTAGTCATGCTTTTCTGAGGGTCGTGCAGACGTGGTCGCCAAACGCGCTAGTATCCAAAGAGGCGACAGGTATGACAAGGGAATTAACATGCAACAGCTGTAAGACTAAATAGGATAATTGTGTCGTTCGACGAGGATGAAAAGATTTGTTTTAATCTGCTTGGCATAGGTAGGACAGCAGAAGTGAACACCCAGTTTTTCCTTAACATGAGCGGTTAGTTCAGTCATTAGCCCCTTCCCTGCTACAGGTTCGTCTTTTTATAAACTCGTATGGTGGTAGCAAGAATAAATTATGGACTGAAGAGATGAAAATGTCAAATGTAGAATAACACAGGCTTATGTTAAAAATACATGCGTCTATCTCGTCCAGAATGAAAATAACTGAAGCCTTATTTTGCTGGCCTGGTGGCCGTATTTCGTGCTCCCCTGACAGAGACAATCATCACTCACGTCCAGTCTGTCAAGTATGTAGTTAACCTCTTCACTCCGATGATGTAGCAGGACTTCTGGTAATGAAAGGGTTGTTGAAGGCCGTATCAAACCTCTTCAGTGTGAATGCCTCTCCTTATGTAAAAATCTATCAAAATAAGATCAAATATAAAATACGTCATGGGGCTGAAGAGGTTAACAATACTTCTGTTGCTAACTGTACAGCTGAGGACAATAATTTCCCTCCACTTAGATGAATAATTGAGGTTCTTATTTAACATTCTGAAAAGTTTATTATGCTCCGAAGACTGATCACCAGGTTTCTCGACATTCTTCGCTATGAATGGATCAATATTTAAGTCCGCTACTGTACAATCCACGCCACTCTAACTCAGACACAGGCACGCATAAACACACCGTCTCCCAGGCACTACCAGGCACGCAAGCTCACCCCCTCGACGCAGGCAGGCAGGCAAGCACTTACGAGATCTAAAAACGAGCCCACATGTATATTTCAGGCCGTGGATGGTGGAGCCGTGCCAGAGCGCCGTCAAGCACCCTCTTAATAACACGCACAAAAACACGTGCCATATTCTCAGCCTGCTTGCATGTGGGGTGTATGTGAATTATACATTTTACAGCTTCGGGCGCGCTTATGTTTAATGTTCATGCTATAGCCTTTTTACATCAGTCTGGCCTAAAACTACCATCCCCCCATTCTGAATACTAAGTTGTAACAAGAGGATTACACAAGAACATAAAGCTCGTTATGAAGAAGTGTTATGGGAAGGATGTAGAGCCGTAGTAATGCCATATTCAGTCACTGAGCTACGTGGAATAAGCTACAAAAGGACAAAAATCTGGTCCATGTCAAGATAAAGCTAATACAAAATCGTGCGATAATTTTCACCTCCAAGGAGTCTTAGTCGTCCAAGTTATACATATTCCATTCAGCTGCTTCACTCCAATGGTATATTATTCATTTTAATGAAGCTACCACTGGATTATTTTAACTAACGGTTATGTTCAATTGCAGCTGTAAAAAAAAAAATCAAATAAGGCTATATCTGACCCCTCCGGTTCGAAAAATCTCTCCTGGGATGGATAAAAAAGATGATATCAATGATGATAATAATAATACCGTAATAATAATAATAATAATAATAATAATAATGGTAATAATAATAATAATAATAATAATAATAATAATAATAATATTCAGGGACCTAATGCTAACTTCCCGCCAAAATATGTGGCTGGCAAAAAAAAAAAAAAAAAAAAAAAAAAGCAATACTGATGGACTTCAGTCACCGCATTTCACGAAAAGCCAATCCACATTTTTTTTTAAATTGCTAAACTCAACCGAATTCAATCACCGCGCTGCATAAAAGGCCAATCCATTTTTTTAAAATATATTTCGGCGGACGTTTGGTCGTCCTTCATCAATTCCTTCCCAAAAGTAATAGACTTCTGCACATCCACACAGTTGCTCCTTCCTGAAGGTTGGGTGAAAATTCGTACATAATTTTCCGAGATAATTTAGCAATACACACACACACACAAACTATATCGCCTCGTCTTGCTAAAGGCAGGTTATGATGATGATGATGATGATGATAACAATAAATAATAATAATAATAATAATAATAATAATAATAACAATAACAATAATAATGTCGTAGGATTAAGGGGTTAATTCTTTAGCACATCTGTCTTGTTCAGGTGAAAGTAATCCTAGCACGGTCTGCGGCTGACGAAATCCACTATAAAACACCTGAGTGAGCAGCTGCCCTCTAATGGGTTAAAAAGTTAAGGGGAGAATAAAAGGGTCACATATTAAGCTTTTCTTACTATCAACTTTTTCATCCACGCTGTAAGAATACTGACTTGTATACTTTGTTTACAGGCCGAAAGAACAATTATATTACCCGACTTACTGCCATGCGGGTTAACTGTTTGATTTAGTGACCTGGTGATAATCCGCTTGAATGACTGATCGACATGTTAAACAGACTGGAGATAACTTGCATATACCGGCAAGAATTGGGAGAAAATTTTGTTGCTTAGGACACCCCAGAATATTAAAGGCTTGAATGGTGAGTGAAGGATGATGGTGATGATCAGTGAGATAAAGGTGATGATAATGATGGAGTTAATGACGAGGCTATTGGCGAATGTGATGCTGCTGACAATGATGATAAAACCGCTGATGAAGGTAAGGTAATTATGATGATGATAATGATCGTGATGGTGATAATAATGATGAAGATGGCGATGAAGTAAATTACGATGATGATGATATTGGTGTTATTACTGTTGATGATACAGTTTTTGCTGAAGATGACCTTTATCAATTTCATCACCTCTGCTCCTATCATGCAACATATGGCTCCAACCAAAGCCACACATGGAAGGAAGGGAGAGGTGGGGGAGGGGGACATCAGAGGGGCACCCAGACGAAAGAATACCTAAGTGGCGCGGCTCTCATCACGTATTCCCAAGGCCACATGCGAGGTAAGTGCTCCACCCCTGTGTTTATCATGACTGCCTCAATATATCGTATGCATACACACCTCTCATCGACCCAGCCGCCACCCGTGTGCGTCAATTTTCATGCCTGTGAATTTGTGTGTGGAGCGATGGCTACCATGGACGGATTATAAATGGTTAGGACCTTAGATACGTAGGTAGACGTTTACAGATTGATATTCACTAATCTATCCTTCTATCCATATCTATCTACAGTATGTCTATCAGTCTATATAAATAAATACTTTACACACACACACACACACACACACACACACACACACACACACACACACACACACACACACACACACACACACACACACACATTGGAGACTGACAAAAAACAACCTGGATGGTTGGCTGACTGATAAATTTGTGTAACTGTAAATATGTATGTACAAGGTGTGTACTTTATCTATTTCTGATTGTAGCCGAAGTAGGGGCATGTACACAACCATTCATGTACAAACATCGTCAAAAAAACGTATACACAAACGAATGAGGATCCACATGCACATCTCCTTCGTCTCGAGCAACAATAGCATCATATTATCACCTCGGTATATCTCTTACACACCCACACACATACTCTTTACAGCTCTCTAACTACTCACGGCTCTGTTCTTTCACAATCTCTCTTGGTATGTGGGCTATAAATCTCGTCAATCGGAAAAAAAAAAGAATACAGTACCCCAAACCAAAAAGACACGAACAGAAAAATGTCCTAAATTATAGATAAAACAAATGAAGTATTGCCTACTGTTCCTGTGACAGCCAGAGTCGGAATAATTAATGGATAGGCAAATTTATTCACAGGTGTTACATAAATTTCGTGTTAAATGTCGACAAAGTGAAGGATAAAATGAGGCGGATGGAGATATATATGTTTTGTGACCTTTTGGGGGAATTATTTTTATTTTTTCTGCTCACAGTTTAGGACAGAGGACGTGAAAAGGGCGTATGAGAGAGAGAGAGAGAGAGAGAGAGAGAGAGAGAGAGAGAGAGAAATTTTATATCCATACTTACTCTAATTACTTGTCAAATTCAATGTCGGAGGAAGTACCCATTTCTACACACTCTTTTGGCTCCTTCCTCTTTCCTATATTACACTTTTATATTAATTGATTAGTTTTTTTAATTCCCAGTCTTATCAAGAATTTTACCTGTTGAACGCGTGGATAAAGTACCTGAGTATCCAATATCACACCTGACTCAAATCCCCTCACGGTTTGTTAATCCCTTCACTACGTTGATGTATTTCTTATTTGTTCTTGCTTTCTCCAGACGATATGTTCTTATTATTTACAGACGATTTGTTCTTACTATCTACAGACGATTTATTCTATCTACAGTGGATTTATTCATACCATCTACAAAGGATTTATTCTTAATATCTCTAATTTTTTTTTTTATATTAAGAAAAACTTTCCAAATTGGAGGGCTTAGATACAGTCTCCATAAAGTTTTCATTACTAGATGCCTCTCCTATGCAGAGTAAAATAGTCTGGTGGTACAATGAATAAAATTAAAATACAATACTTCAATGGGTTCGAGAGGCTAGAGGGTGAATTTATCATGGTCGCATCTTTCCTATTAATTTAATCTAGCTAACGCGAGACGATTTTATTCATCTAAGAGTCATAGCAGCGTGCGATATTAATAAGCTACTGTCACCATCAACCCTTTCATGGTCAGGACAACTCCAATATTCTGCTCCAGCTTACTTCAGGGAGTTCTATTCTGCTGAAAGTTAAATCATAAGGGGATGAGAGTTCACTGGCCCGTATCTTTGACATCTAAGACTGCTCCCTAATTACTCCTTACCACTTTATTATTGCTTGCGACACATGAATAATTTGTGTCAATCATGCAAAAACAACCGACAAAAAAAAGAAATATACATAAATAAATAACATAAAAGAGACTATCAAGGTCCAATAGGCAAAAGAAAATGCAATGGAAGAGGTTATATAGATCATTCACCTTAACTTGGCGGAGTCTTTCATAATTTTGGAGCGTAATTTTCGTAGCTCAGTTTGTGAATAAAACAATACTACGGTTGTACATGCTTCACGTAATGCTCATCATTAAGACACACACACACACACACACACACACACACACACACACACCCACCCACACACACACACAACCTTTCCTCTGTAATATTCTTCTTCCCTTTTACTCCTACTTCTCCTCTCCTCTCTCCTTTCTTCACCTCTCCTTTACCTATTTATTTTTATTCATCTCGTCTCCTCCTCCTCTTTTCCTCGCCTCTCCTCCTGTTCTTATTTCTTTCGTCTTCTCTCTTCCGTGTTTATTTTTCTTTCCCATCTTCCTCTTTCTATTCCGTTACTTCTCCTCCTTTTCTTTTCCTTTCCTCTCCGTCTTCTCCTTCCTTCTGACTTCATTTATTTCATCCCCATTTCTATCTCTCCTCTACCTTCTGCTTCCAATTCCTTCATTTCCCTTCCTCACCCCTCCTCTCCTCTCCTATTCTCTCCCCTTCTCTCGTTGCTTCTCGTCTGCGCCTCTCCGCTGCCTCCATCCTTTCCCCTTTCCTTTCCCTCCTCTCCTTTCCTCCACTGGCACTTTTTCTTTTCACTCCTCTCCTTGACACTGCTCTTTTCTTCACTCCACACCTCTCCCTCTCACGTTTTCCATTCTTCTTCACCAATACTTAACAATTTTGTCGATGTTAGATAATAATTTGTTAAAATTACAGGATGATACAGTGACTAGAAATAATGGAACTGACTCTCAAAAGAAAGAAATGCAATACTAATACAGAAGCTACTTTCATATTCGCACAGTGGAACAATAGAATAGGCTACCAGCAACAGTAGCTAGTGCAAAAAAACTACTGAAACGTTTATAATTCTGTTAGACAAATATACTGAGACTATAAAGCAATAACTGGGTCTTGTTTATTTGCAGGCTGAAGTGTATGCTGACGACTGTGAGACGTTTGTTTAATGATGAGAGCATTCGGCGAGTGTGTTTGCTTTTCTTTTACAGAACTGTATAATTGATATTACATAGTGCATAGTCGTTCCTCTTCTGCTTTATAAAATTTTTGCATGCTTATTCTTTCTAACAAACATGGTGTTTTTTTTTAAATCTCTTTCAGTGCTGTTTTTGGCGGATGGTGTGGTGGGTGGGGTAGAGCCTTCATTTTTTCTATCTTTTTCTTTTACACGTTGGTTAGATCTTAGTAGACTTAGCCTTTTTTTTTTCCAGTAGGTAACTTCGACAAGGGCCAACAGACCTCTTGTTAGCTGTACTTTCTATATACCCCAATGAACTTCTCCATTACCTTTCTCAATGTCTCTCTCCTTTTCATTTCAACCTATCGCCTTAACTTTCCTTGCCGTCTTTCCTCTTCTCTCCTCTCCCCTCCTCTCTCTTCATTTCTAGCTTTCCTTTGTATAATTTCTCCTTCCTACTTTACTCTTCTCATTTTCCTCTCTCTCTCTCTCTCTCTTTCCTCCATACCTTTTTCTTGCATCTTAACACCATGCTTCTCTTCTCGTCACTTCCGTCTTTCCAGCTCTCTCTTTTGCCTCCCTAATACCTCCTCCTCCTCTCTGCCCCTATCCTCCCCATTCCTCTCCTCTCAACTTCCCTCCTCTCTACATCATTTCTCTCCTCCCCTACCTGCCCTTCCTCTCCTCTCTCCTCCCTACTACTTCTCTCCACTCTCTCCGTTCCCTCTTCTTCACAACTTGCATCCTCTCCCATTCACTCCGCTCTTTTCCCTGTTCCTCTGTTTTCCTTCTCCATACCTTCTCTCCCTTCCCGTATCATGCAGCTTTTCTCTCTCCACTCCCATCCTCTCCTCTCCACTTCCCCCTATCTACTTCTTTCCTCTTCTCTCCACCTTTACCATATCCCGCCTCTCTTCACACCTCTCCACCTTTTTATTCTCTCCACCTCATTCCTCTTCTTTCTACTCCTCTCTGCCTCATTCCTCTTTTCTCCTTTCCCCGCTATCTCTTCTCTCTTCAGCAGCTCGTCTTTATCTCTCTCCTCCTCTCACCACCTATCAACGCCTCTTTCTTCCTTTCTCCACTCTTTACATCCTGCTTCCACTCTCCACTCCTCTCCATCTCTTTCCTCCTCTCTCCACCTTTTTCTTTCTCTCACTCTCTCCACTCCTCTCCATCTTTTTACTCCTCTCTCCACCTCTTTCCTCTTCCCTCTATTCCTCCTCCCCTGTGGAAATCAAGGCCTTGTCTCCCCCTAATGGGATTACCCTCATTTGGACACACCTCCTCCCCCTCCCCCTACCTCTCCCTCCCTCTTCCCCTCCCCCTCCCCCTACCCCTTCCCCCTCTTTCCCCTCTCCCCCCCATTTCACTCCTTAAGACTGGGATTGCATTTTGCATGCATAATCGGCTTTGTGTACCGTACCTTCTTTTCTCGTACCGTGTGTGTGTGTGTGTGTGTGTGTGTGTGTGTGTGTGTGTGTGTGTGTGTGTGTGTGTGTGTGTGTGTGTGTGTGTGTGTGTGTGTGTGTGTGTGTGTGTGTGTGTGTGTGTGTGTGTGTGTGTGTGTGTGTGTACCTGCCTTAGCCTGTATTTATACTTGTGTGTGTTACAGTGTGTAGCTATGACGGTGTGTGTGTAGTTGTATGTGCCTGTTCAGGGTTGTAGGCACCTGTGAATACTTGTGTATGCATGCACCTTTTTATGTATTTTTTTGATTTTGTATCCGTGTTTACCAGTGTTTGTTGGCTTGTACTTGTGTGTCTACCTATGTTTACCTTTAGCTACCTGAGTGAACTTGTGTGTACCTGTGTTAATTTGTGTGTCCTTGTGTGTACCTGTGTGTATTTGTTTACTGTGTTTACCTGTGTGTATTTGTTTACTGTGTTTACCTGTGTGTATTTGTTTGCTGTGTATACCTGTGTGTATTTGCTTACCTGTGTTTACATGTGCGTGTTAACGTGTGTGCCTATGTTGGTCGTTGTACACTTACGTTTACTTGTGTGTACTTAAGTGTTCCTATGTGTACCATTGTGTGTACCTGTATTTTTTGAGCACTTATCTGTACATCAGTGTTAACCTGTGTATATCTATATGTGCATACTAGTGTTCGGCTGTGTATACTTGTGACGAACACTATCATTTACTTGCTTGTTGCTTATTTGTTTTTGTTATATACAGGTACGTACTGTATTTCTTTTTGCTTTCCCTTACATTATGTTTTCCATCATGTATCAGTGTCTGGTCAGAGACTCGGCAATGAATATAATACTTTCTTGAGAGAGAGAGAGAGAGAGAGAGAGAGAGAGAGAGAGAGAGAGAGAGAGAGAGAGAGAAGGGAGGGAGAGGGGGGGTTAAGGGAGTCAGTGAGAGGAAGAGATATGATAAGAAGAACAACCTTTGGCTCTACCCTGTTTAAAAGAGCCGTACGTGGGGACCCTCACAAACATGCGAGCTGTACTCCACACAGGGACGAAGAAGACTTCTGTACAAAGCCAACACTTGAGTAGGGGTAAAGAAGGCACGGAAGCGATTCAGACGACCTAATCCTTTGGAAGAGGATTTTGTAAATTAAATAATATGATCTTTCCACGACTGCTCCCGAGAGAATGAACCCCAAGGACAATTAAAGATGATGAAGGACAGCGGTATTATTTTCCCCTCTCTACCTCTTTTCCCTCCTCACCTGCCTTCCCTTCCCTTCCCCTCCCCTTCTATTCCATCCCCTCTAGTCCCCTCCATTCGCTCCGTTTCCTCAATATTCACTACTTGCATACTCTCCCATGCACTCGTCTCCTCTCCTCTTTTTCCCTTTTCCTACCTTCTCCTCCACATCTGAACATTATGAGATATTCCTGTGGACTATTTTGAGCTGTCAAAAGATCTAGGTAATGAGTTTCTAGCGCATTAAAAACAAAAAAGCCCCAATTATCTCAATCAGAAATTATATTCACGTCAGGAATTCGGTGTGTCATAGCGATATCCCATGAGTGCTGAAGCAAGTGTTGTGATGGATGCTGGGTGAAGAGGGTGGAAATATGATCGCTGACCATCTGTATATTTACTGGATAGTGAGTGTCATCTATATTCCTGTTCTCTCTCTCTCTCTCTGTGCCTTAGTGCGAATTTTCCACAAAGGGCGGGGGCGTTATGATGGTGGGGGGAGGGGGGATGGAACAGGGAGAGTAGAAGGAAAGGAGAGAGAGAGAAAGGAGGAAGGACTAGGGAAAGAGGAATGGGAGGGAAGGGGAAAGGGAGGCAATGATAACTGAAAGAGAGAGTAGGAGAAAAGAAATGGATGGGGGAGAAGGAGGAGGGGAGGAACAGAAGAAAGAGGGAATAGAAGGAAGAGGGAAAACAGAGGGATGGATGAATAAAGAGGGGTGGAAGGAAAGGAGAGTTAAGAGAGAGATAATAAGAAGAAAAATTAGATGAGAAAGTGGGAGATGAGGGATGGAGACAAGTAATAAAAAACGAAAGGAGGGGAAGAAAATGGCAAAGACAGAAAGAGGACAAGAAGAAAATACGATCAGAAAGGAAAAGGGGGAAGGAGGAAGATGGACGGGAGGTGTGGAGGGAAGGGGAGGACAGAGAAGAGGAGGATAAGAATAAAGGTCTGGGGAAAAGGGGAAGAATGGAGGGCAGAAGGTGAGGGAAGAGACAGCAGAGGGAGAGAATGAGATGAAAAATAAGATGAAGAGGAAAAAGTTGAAGGAAGGGAGGAAACTAAGCAGGCAGTGGAGAAGTAATGAAGGAATGGTAGGAAAGAGAAGGAATGAAGGTGTGGGAGAGAGTTGAAGAAAGAAGGCGATGGGCAAAAGCTAAGGAAACAGAGGAAAGAAGGAGGGATGGAGAGAAGCGGAGAAGAAAGAGAAGGAGGGGGAAGGAGAGAAAGAGAGAGCTGTAGAGAGAAATAAAGGAAGGAAAAAGACGAGAAAACTTCCCACAGGGGGCAGATTCGGGGACGTTATGATTGGGGAGGGGCGAGAGGGGAGGGGAGGAGAGGAAGAAGGTGAGAAGAAGAAGAAAAAACGGAGAGAATAGGAAGACAAAATTGTATAGGAGGTGGATGGAGATAAGAAGGGATAACGAGAGGGATGGAATGAGTATAAGAGAAGTGAGAAAGAAAATGGAGATTAAGTGCAAAAACTTGGAATGAGATGAGAAGCGAGAACGAAGGGAGGAAGATCAGGGGAATGAAAAGAGAGAGTGAAAGTGGAAAAGAGTAGGAGAGGAATGACAGAGGTTAAAGAGAGTTGAGGGAGAAAGAGAGAACAGAGGGAGAAAACTGGAAGGAAAAATGAAGTTGAGGAGGGATGCAAGGTCAGATAAAAGAAGATGGGCGAAAGGCGACATGATGGTAATGAAGAAAAGTGAGAGTGATGTAGGAAATGAGAAGACAAATTTGTAAGCTGATGAGGAGTGACAACGAAGAGCCAAACCTGAAAATGAGGAGCAAGGCGAGGAAGAGAAAAGAGGAAAGGAGGAAAATGGAGGCGAAGGAAGACACAGGAAAGAGGAGGAGGAAAGGAAGGGGGAGAGGAGGCAGCTGAGGGAGAGGGATGAGGGAAAAAACAGTGGAAAATATAAGCGAGAGAGAGGGAAGAGTGAAAAGGAATGAGGCTGAAAGGAAAGGAAGTGAAACTAGAGATTTAAGGTAGTAAAGACTGCGACAGAGGAAAAAATAACTTAGTGGCAGAGCTGGTGAGGAAAAAAGTAAACAGATGCAGGGGAAAGGGGAAGACGAAATACATGGAGAGAGAGAGAGAGAGAGAGAGAGAGAGAGAGAGAGAGTGGAGGGGGGAGGGCAGAAAAATTAAAGGTGTAAGGTAGGAAGGGGAAGAGATTGAGATAAACAGATGGTCAGGAAGAGAGGAGAAAGCAAAAAATGTAAGGACGAAAGAGAAGTAAAATTAAGCTGAGCTGGGAAAGGAGACACGGAAGGTATGTAGAGAAAATAAAACCCCTTTAATACGAGGATCCCGTTATGTTTTCTATATTATTATTTACTTATTTATTTTACTAACAACAGAGTCTTGTATTCTGCTCAGGATATATTTAGCTTCATCACTACTATAGATTCTTCCCTATTTAATTAATCCTTTGACGGAAGCCTGACCAAAAATAAGGAGATTTAATCGTAATGAAGGGGATAAGGTAAGAAGGAAGGAAGGAGAAAGGAAAAAGAAAGAAAGAGGGAGTAAGGAGAAAGAAGGAAAGATGGAGAAAGGGGAAAGAAAGAAAGAAAGAGGGAGAAAGAAGGAAGAAAGGAGAAACAAAGAAGGAGAAGTGGGAAGGAAGAAGAAAAGAGAAAGAAGGGGAGAAGAAAGACGCAACATGAAGGAATGGAGAGGGAGAGTTGATAGTACGGTAACTGCTTCAATAAATTTATCCCGTCCCTACGATGACGTCATTTATATTTTGTAATTGCTACCACCTGACGATTTTTATGCAGGAGAGACTTTTCGGACTTTAAGGGATAAAATGTAGGCTTCATTTACTACTTCATTAGCACTGATTGCCCCTAAGGTGGGTAAAATTATCTGGCGGAAGCAAGAATAAAATAAAAGAGGTCAACGTCCTGATGGGGACTTAGGAATTAGATAGGAAGGAGAGAGAAGGAAGAGACAGGAAGAAAAGGAGAGGGAGGAAGGGAGGGAGGGAAAGTAGGCAGGAGCAAAGTTAAGAACATTCTAATATTCAGGCTCCCGTGACTCACTCAGCAAAATAAAATAGGCTGACATTAACAAGAAAAAATACTAGAGTAATCCCAACCATGAGGAAGTTGAAGGAATGGAAAGAGAGGGTTAAGGTTAGAAGGGAAAGGGAGAAACATGGGAAGAACAATGGAAGAAGAAAGATATTCAAGGAAGGAGACTAGAAACTAACCTCTTCACCACGATGACGTACGAGTTATTGGCTTATTTTTGTTCTTTCCATGCAACTTTCTGCAGCTTAGAAGAATTTTCGGAGTGGAGAGGCAACATATAGCTCTCCTCAGCCCCTTCAACGCAAAAAGCCTTTCCTACATCGGATACAATCAACTTGAAGTGAACAAATAAGAAAAAATAATGGAGCAATACGTCAACGGAGTTGAGGGTTAGTACCGTGATATATATATATATATATATATATATATATATATATATATATATATATATATATATCCCTGTCTAACTCCTTGTCTACCTACCTAGCTGCTTACCCACCTCCCAACCTACCTCCCTACCCAACTCTCAACCTACCTACCTACTTCCTGCCTACCTAACTACCTATCTCCCTCCCTCCTTACCTCCCTGCTTGCCTCCATTACCGAATGAGGTAGTGACACAGGCGAGAATTTAAAGATCTCTTGCAGTTTGCCAGATTCCAGAGGGCTGTATAGAAAATAATGATGTGGATATAAATAACAGGATTCTGAACGCCTTTTCCAATGATACAAATGCAACGCCAATTCCACTGTAAATGACGACTCTGATTTTTTAGGGGGAGATGAGGTTTATTCTGACCTTGGGTTCCTGTTAACCACTATAACAAGGGCACACAGTCAGGTGGAGAGGATTCATTTGACATCTCGATCGTCAAAATTCGTCCGTAATTGCAGGCTCTAGATCGCGAATGTAGAGCGCCAGGACACAAACGGACGGACGAACGAACGGCTGGAAAAATCTCATTCCTGCTCAAGTGCGTTTGGTCCTTGATTTCGTCTTTGGGAACAGGAAGGGGGAAGGAGATAAAAGGGGGAAGGAGAAAGGGGGAGATAAAAAGAGAGAAAAATGGAATAAAGGAGTCCTACGTAGGGAGGAGGAAGAAGTCGGCGGAAGAAGCAGGAAGTTAAGGAGGAGGAGGAAGAGAAGAAAAGGCAAAAACAAAGTTTGGGATGAGGGAGGAAGGAGGAAGAAAGAAAACGAGGAAGAAGCAAGAGGTACAGGAAAAGGGGGGGGGGGTTGAAAGGAGAAATGATTAAGGAGGAAAACATGTATGCCATGAGAGAGAGAGAGAGAGAGAGAGAGAGAGAGAGAGAGAGAGAGAGAATAAATTAAGGAAGGAGGGAGGGATATGGCGTAGGAGGGAAGCTTGTTTAGATCATTAAGCTGCTTCTGTCTCGCTGTCTGTTGTAAGGACTCACTAGGGAGGATGGAAGGGAGGAAGGAAGGAAGGAAGGAAGGAAGGACGGGAGAGAAAGGAGGAAGGAAAGAAGGAAGGAATGAAACAACGAACAGAAGCGGTAAGGAAGAGGGAAGAGGCGGACAGAGAAATAAGTGACGTGTGACTGGTGATCAGAAGCCAATAAAACATAAAGGAGGAAAAAAAGAAGAGAGAAAAATACAAGAATGAAGTAAACAAGCAAAAAACAGAAAATGTTAAGGGAGAGGATATTAGCAAAGAAAACTATACAAAAGGGAGGGAGGGAGGAAAGGGGGAATGAAGGAAGGAACGATCGAACACACATAAAAACAGGAAGGGAGGAAAAAGGGAAGAAAGAGTTGATGGAGGAAGATGGGTGGAAGAAAGTCAGTGAAAGGAGCAAGTGAAAGGAGGAAGGAAGGAAGGATGGATGGATGGATGGATGAAGAGAAAAGATGAAGTGAGCTGGAAGTCAGTGAAACGGCGACTTGAAAAATGGAGGGAACCAAGAAGGAAAAACTGGAATTATGGACAAAGGAGTAATAAAGATGAGAAGCAGAAGACGACGACGATGACGACGACAAAGATGAAAAAGAACAAAGGAAAAGAACAGATAGAGAAGGAGAGATCATTTCGAGGTCCCCCTTGTCAACGTCACGCATCAGGACAAGTAGTTTCTCTTCTCTTTTCCCACCTCTCTCTCTCTCTCTCTCTCTCTCTCATCTACTTTTTTCGCTGTTTCTCCCTTTCCTTTCTTCACATTCTTTTTCTTTCCCTTTCTCCCTCGCTTGTTCTTCGTCTTTTCTTCGTTTTTTCTCTCCCTTCGTACTTTCCTTTCCTTTTCTACCTTCTCTTTACATCCTTTCACTCTCTCTCTCTCTCTCTCTCTCTCTCCTTCTCTCATGTCTCGTTCTCTCCCCTCCCTTCTCTCGTCCTCACTTCTATTCAGTGTCTCTTTTCCTCTCATCTCTCCCACCCTACCTTTCTTTCTCTCCCCCCCCCCTCTCTCTAGTTTCGTTCCTTCTCCTTCCACTGACTGTTTTCCTCCCTCTCCTTTCTTCCATCGTCTTGTTCTTCCATCTCCATTTTTTGCTTCACATCCCCTCCTCTCTCTATTTCATTCCTCGTTCTTTTGTCCCATTCCTTCCTCCTCTGTCTCTTCCCTCACCGTGCTGACAGTCTTCCCCCTCCTCCTCCTCCTATCACACCTCTTCCAGTACTTCCTCTATCTCTTCCGATCACATACCTCTTCTCACCTCGTCTCTATCCAGCTCAATTTCCCCTGTTCATTTTCTCTCCTACGTCTGTCCCTGTTAACTCAGCACTTCTTGAATTTCCTCCATCTTACACCACGTACGCCCTTAAATTTTCCTAAATGTTTCCTCTTTTTATTTCCCACATTTTCCCACACTGTTTATCGTATTTTTTTTTCAGATTCTGTTTCTGTTTGGGGGTCGTAGTTAGCCTAGAAAATAGACAGTCTCACAATAATCTGGTCAAAGTTAGTAGGAACTGGGGGGGAATGGAAGCCAAAAAATAATAAATAAATAAATAAATAAATAAAAGCTACGCAAGAAGCACGTAATCTGCTTTCGCTGTGACACTGAAACATGACCGTAAGACGATTTCCTTAATTACGTTCTTTAAAATAATTCCTTAAGTCTAATTTAGCAACGTAAAACCCACTTGTGGTTACAAATAAGTGATACCTCTTGGTCTAATAAAATGAGTATATTAAATTCACATTGGCTCTTTTATATACATGCGCTTTCCTTAGGCTAAATAATTTTTAATGTATATATTATTAATTCAAAATTTAAGAAACTGGGCAATCTCTATATTCGTAAAGGTCAAAATAATTTAATAACTTCTTTTTAGGATTTTTGGTTTTGTATGTGGAAGGAGGGGATAGGAAGGGGAAGCCGAGGATGAGATGAAGGGATGGAGTGGAGACGTATATGAGAGAGGGTGTCTGTGAGCTGGGACCATGGCAGTGAAGTGACACTGGACAGAGCGACATGGAGGCGATTTGTCTGTGGCCACGCCTTACGGGATTGAGGCGTCTGGCAATAAAGAGATATATATAGACAGATGTTGAATTTAGACGCCGTAAGATTCTTGATAAGGATAAACGATGTAAACTATTTGGAAACAGTCTTTTAAATTGAGGAGAGGGGGAATCTTTGCGCTCACTTCAGTCCCCAATGGTGGTTCTTGTGGTGGCGATGATACCTCGTTATTTCTTTATATTTCTTCAATCTAATCTTCCTCGTCTTTTTTTATATTCCTCTTTCATTTGTGACGTTTTTCTGGTAGCTATTTCTGGAGTTTGCCTTGAGAGAGAGAGAGAGAGAGAGAGAGAGAGAGAGAGAGAGAGAGAGAGAGAGAATTAACATACATGTTCTCTCATTTCTTTGTGTGTGTGCTTTTTTTTTTTTTTACCTTCACAGTAAATGAGCATCTTCCTGTTTTCCCTTTTTTATATAATTTCCAACTATTTCTCACTGGCATTTAATTACATTTCTACGGTAATTTTTCCTTGATCAAAAAATATACTACCCTTTTCTCCTAAACTTCGATTCTTTAGCAAATGTTAACCGATTTGAGAAACCCATATTTCTCAATTAATTACACTCCCATTAGCCCTGGATCATTAGACGTTTTTCTTTTGTCGAATATCAGATTAATTAAAAGACTTTTGTCCCCCTACCAGTGGAAAAAAAAAATAGTACTCCCCCTTACACAGACACACAGGTAATTAGGCTTAATGATACCAGCTTAGGTGTTGTATTTATGAAAAAAAATTATGTTCTGTTCAGTACTGCTTACTTTGCCTGTTTAAACTTTTACCTTCACTTAATTGCAAATCACTTTTCAACCTAATAACGAAAAAAAAAAAAAATGTGACAGAACAAGAGATCAAGGGAAGCTACTTGTTATACTGGTTCACAACTGTGCAGAGATTAACTCCTCCACTCCTGTCATTTTTTTTTAATTTTACTCTGAACTCTTCCAGACGGTTCTATGAAAAACAGAAAGGACATTTAAACAGGAGAGTGATCAGTGAAGGCTGTATCTAACCCTTGTAACAAGATCTCTCCAAAGACGAATAAAGCCTCCGGTGATTGCAAGAATACAAAATGCGTCATCGGACTGGCTGGGTTGATCACACTGGTTGAGATGCTTTATACATGCAGACCCAGGTGTCATTAGGACAAAGCAGGCGTCATCTCCCCTCTCATTACCATACTGTAGACACGCCCTCATTACAGTTTTCTTGGGGCGTCGTTGTCAGCGCTAATGAGTACAACAAAAAGCGAGTATGGCGTTCTTTCAAACTTTGCTCATCATTACCGGGAGAAAGTTAGCCATATCTATATTCGCTTAATTTTTCCATTCCCGGATTTTTTGTTCCTGCTTCTTTCTTTTCAGATAACTGGAAAAAGTGGCTGAGAACGCCTTTCGAGATGAACACTATTTTACATGAACTTTGCAGATGACTTAAAGAAGAGTCACCGTCTGTTATTTTTACCTTCGCCGACGAAGTAGGAG
This sequence comes from Coenobita brevimanus, assembly GCF_032717465.1. Lineage (NCBI taxonomy): Eukaryota > Metazoa > Arthropoda > Malacostraca > Decapoda > Coenobitidae > Coenobita > Coenobita brevimanus. Next base: position 32,839,347 of record NC_137000.1, read on the forward strand.
GTTATGGATTCACCTATGTTTGTCTGTTTGACTGTCCACACGATATCTCCAAAAGCTCTCACTGAATTTCAGTGAAATTTTGTGGAAGTGTGGGCCATGGGCCAAGAATGACGAGTAAATTTTGGTACGGATCCGGATCCTTTTTAATTACAATAACATTGGCGAGCATGTGTGCACTCTGAGTGCTTTTTAGCTGAGTACTTATTTAATCTCAATCAATTATAATTGGAATTACCTTGATAATCAAGCCATTTAAAACACAGCCTATCAGAGACAGACCCACACTCCTCCCTAATGTACCCAGGCTCAGAGGAGCTTCTAGATAATGGATTCATATAGCGATTCGATAAGTTTCGAAGACGGCTGGGTACTTACAAGAAAGCTTCGAGACCATTATATACACTGCACTGAAGGTGCACCAAAGTGTGACATGTTTTTGTTGACAGATCTGGTCATGGGTTTCATTCAGGTCCAAAGAAATATCAGGTTCTGATTATCTGAACTTGGCTCAGTTCAGGAAGATGAAAACGAGTCCTAACCAACAACTTTCATTATCTCTACCCATAATGGTGATTTCAGTAGCTTCAGATTACATGGGAAAAAAAAATAAGGGTGAAATCTACAACTGAAGGTTAGGGTAAACAAGAACTTAGGCAACCATTTAGAGCCACAAGATTTTTATATAAAATTTCAGTGGAGCTTTTCCTATACTGTTCTTCATTATCGTTTTAGGATGAACTGTTAAGCATCCTACACTGTGAACTATGGATCCAAGCCACATCACAAAGGAAGGAAAGGAAGCAGCTACAGACCTTTTCGAGGCCGTTTGTTATAAGACACATTATGAGCTACATCTAATCTGACAGTCGAAGATTTGAGGCTAAGTGAGATGTGAAAAAAGATTATATAAAATTTCCTTGGAGTTCATAACAGTTTCTCCCTACGAATTTTAATCATAAATGTGAATATCAGTCTCAGTACTGTGTAAATGATGGTCTTAAGAACAAAAAAATTCTCTCACTGATCTTGATTTCTTCAATACAATTAATCTACCTACCCCCCCTCCTCTCTCTCTCTCTCTCTCTCTCTCTGTGTTACCTCACTTAATTTTCCTTTCGTCCTTCATTTATCTCCCCAGCATTCGGTCTCTCTAACTTCACATTTCCCTCTCTCATTTCACTTGCTCCCTTAGTTTTCGCTCTCTCTCTCTCTCTCTCTCTCTCTCTCTCTCTCTCTCTCTCTCTCTCTCTCTCCAACACACTATCATCATTTCTCTCCCATACACACTCCTCTCATTCTGAACGTTCCCTTCACAGTCTCCTCTCACTCTCAGTTCACACTCTCTCTCACTTCATGCTCCCGTTCCCTCCTCCACACACCCTTACAGCCGGAACACAATCTGTTTCCCCTCTCACCCTCAACACCCAAGTTTAAGCAAGACTGAGTTTCCATTGTAGGTTTGTGCGCGTGTGATTGCGTGCCTGTGTGTGTGTGTGTGTGTGTGTGTGTGTGTGTGTGTGTGTGTGTGTGTGTGTGTGTGTGTGTGTGTGTGTGTGTGTGTGTGTGTGTGTGTGTGTGTGTGTGTGTGTGTGTGTGTGTGTGTGTGTGTGTGTGTGTGTGATAGACAGAGATAATTAGACAGACTCACACGTAAATATATATATATAGTACAGGAGAGAGAGAGAGAGAGAGAGAGAGAGAGAGAGAGAGAGAGAGAGAGAGAGAGAGAGAGAGAGAGAGAGAGAGAGAGAGAGAGAGAGAGTAAGAATCATACAAATTTACTGGTCCGTGCGATGTGGGCCGAAACCGTGTTAATTCCCTTCAGCCAGAGTACGTCTTTAGTATTTTTGACGGCATTTTTTTTTTTTATTTTTCTCGTTTTCTCTTTTGCTTAGATTACTTTTGGACTAGACTAATTATGTATGACCTTCACTAACCACTTTACCATAAGAGCCTTCCCTTAAGTTGAAAAGAAAAAAAAAATCATCTCTTTGTGGCAAGGACGTAACTAAATGTATAGCTGCGCACAGGAATATCGTTCCACTTTAAGGTCGAAGAACTACGAAACTCTTGCACAATATACTGAACGTCTGTCGAGTTTCAAAGCAAACATCATTTGTCACAAAAGTCATTGTTCACTGTCTTGCTATTTATCGTAAGGCAGTGGATCGTAATTAGAGTCCGTAATAGTACATCATTATATTACAGGTACGGTTAGAGATGTCTTACTCTCAAACTACCTTAGTCAGAAAAATATGGAGAAAATCATCTCCTCCCTTCTTCCTGTTGAGATATTCAGTCGGCAAGAAAAAATGAAAGTCATCCAATAGGAAGAGTAAATTTCCAGAGGGGGCAGTTTATCTGAAAGCTGAAAATTAAAGTGAAATATATGCCACCACTTGTCTGGCCTACTATTACAGTACTGCCACTGTTCTCTCCCAACATATTACCTTACAACCATTCTGGTCCAATTTTGTGAAACTGGTCTCGTTTAAGCCCATCACAATAATATTTCTACCATTCATTTCCACCACTATATTACTTTTAGCAAATGAAAGCTACAGTATAATACCACCACCTTAACTCCCGTCATACATAACGGCCATTGCAATACTGCCACACCTCAAGTATACGAATATAATACTGCAATAATATTAAATCAACCTCCTTAATGCTGCCACTAAAGAAGGCTCCAACAGAGGTACTATCAACAAGTAGCCTGTTTAACAATACGGCCACCATTCAAATGTATTATCGCAGTTCTCGTCATTGTGATACTTTTTCAGCTTCACGTTAAACCAGCATATGCAGTGGAAGATTATGTTACCACACAGTAATCAGTCTCAGGGAAACCCGGTGTTATTTCACATATGGCCCTGCTATTTATCGAATGTCTAAACACCCTGATATAATTTTCGTCGATGTGCTAAGTGATCCTATCTACACCTCCTTTCCTTCTCTTGAAATAAATAAATAATAAAAGCATAAAAATACTAACAAATTTAATGTGTGTAGATTTACTGGTCGACCACTCGTACGGTCCGACATTCCATCACTTTTAAAAACTCGTAAAATTAAATGAATTAGTCTGTTTTGCCCACAACTAAGCCTAACCAAACTCCAATATATGGCTATAAATTATGGGTTTACTGAGCAATTCAATCCCCATGGGTTGTTAGGAGCATCGAAACCTTGCTGGACGGAGACATTTACCTGTGTTTCATGCGCAAGACGCTTCTATCTTGGACAGACTTGTTCGGACAGGCCGGCTGGGATCCTATTTATCTACTGACAACTGACTACACTACGCCCCTTTTTGACACGGAAGGAAATAATTTCGTTTGCAATGCATCAAGATGGAAAATAAAATGATCATTAATGCAATATGGACTACTGACCATAACGTATTATGTTTTTAAAAATATGTATTATCTGAATGCTTACTAAAAAGACCTCCATCTATATTAACATGGATTTGGTTCGAAGTACAAATATGTTTTTAGTTTGAGTCTAGAGGAAAATGGCCTGCAGATCGATATGAGAATCATAATTCGGCCTACCGACTCAGAAAGGCTGTCTTTGCTTGTTTTGCATGACAATGACAGTTTGGCACATCACACTGTTTTCAGGACCACTGACCACTCTTATTGCTTTCCCGGAAACTTAATGATTCCTAACAAACACTAAAGAAAACATATTACTTATACCGACAGTGTGGTGGAATGTGTCGTGGGGGAAATAAACCTTAATCATAAAACTTTCAGATAACTTACTTTCGTTTAACCTTTCTATGGAGATGATGATGATGATAATAATAATAATAATAATAATAATAATAATAATAATAATAATAATAATAATAAATGAAAATCCATAGCTTTTAATTTTTTTGGATATTGTTCATCTGTCACAACAAACAAAATCAAGAACCAATATAACCCAGTTCAGATAATCCAACACTTTATAGAAAGATTTGGAACCACTGTACTGAAACTGTCTAATTTTTCTACATTAAATGCTTTCGGGATATTCCTTGTCTTTCTTCCGTCACTTTCGGAGAGAGAGAGAGAGAGAGAGAGAGAGAGAGGGGGGGGGGACGTGTAGTGTGTGCCAATGTGCGTCCTCCCGTATAAATCTTTGCGCTGTGCATAAAAGCGTTCATAGGTCTCTGTCCGGTTCACTCTACCGTCCTGGCTGACATCCTGTGCACGGCTCACCCAATATATCCCCCCCCCACACACACACACACATGCACAAGTAAACGCGCACACACACCCCCGCTCTCTCTCTCTCTCTCTCTCTCTCTCTCTCTCTCTCTAATATTGCACATATATTCGCACTTCCATAATGCTAATCTCTCTCTCTCTCTCTCTCTCTCTCTCATAATATTGCACATATATTCGCACTTCCATAATGCTATTCTCTCTCTCTCTCTCTCTCTCTCTCTCTCTCTCTCTCTCTCTCTCATAATACTGCACATATATTCGCACTTCCATAATGCTATTCTCTCTCTCTCTCTCACACACACATACACACACACACAAGCGGACATAAACATCGACGGGAAAGGAAAGCCGGCAAGAAAAGACAAGAGAGAATACTAACAGGAGAGTAGCCTACACTGGAAGAAACATACATTCACAGCAAGGAGAGAGAGAGAGAGAGAGAGAGAGAGAGAGTTCTGTGAGCATGTATGTGTGTGTGTGTGTGTGTGTGTGTGTGTGTGTGTGTGTGTGTGTGTGTGTGTGTGTGTGTGTGTGTGTGTGTGTGTGTGTGTGTGTGTGTGTGTGTGTGTGCTCGCTAGAAGGAGGGGGAGGGGGATTGGGATTAATGGGTGAGGGAAGCAGTCTCAACCAGAAATGAGGGTGCGGACGTGAGGGGAATCCCTTTGGCCTCTCTAACTTAACGTGCAATGTAAATGGTGGTTATTGGCTATGATGGCGCGAGAGGCAGCACAGATTACCCGCAGCTCAGATACAGGGGGAAGGAAGCAGGATGAGGGGAGCTGTTGGGCTAGCTGCTGGTGTGGAAAGCAAGAATTTACTTACGATAAGACTCCATTCTCTTAATAACATTGGTTTTTGCATGAAACACGGAAGATATTTGAAGACTACTTTCTCTTCTTGGTCTTCCTTCAGAAACATATCTTAGGTACTATTGCAAATCAAATCTTGATAATCAAATGACAGTTGAGATATAACACACAGCTCATTAAACAGACAACTGGTTTATATTTTGATACAGTATACTGTATGGGCGAGGAGACACATCATTTATATATATTAATAGCACTTGTCTCGGACGTCCTATCAACTGGGGCCGGCATTTGGCAAAATATGACACCTTTTTATCTGGGTGCTGAATATTTAAAAAACATACAAATGACTGAGGGAGAACTACTGAGAATGTGTAGTATCTGCGGAAATTGTGATTTTACGTGAGTCGATTTCATGTGTTGACTCAGGGACTGACAACCCTCAGAATGTTGCTAGAGGGACGTGTGTGTAGGTAAGTGTGTGTAAAATAACTGCGCTCGTTTTCCAACGGGGATGGGGCTGACGAATTTATTTACGATCGACTGCTTGTTGTCACCGTGATTCGATTTTTACATGAAGGGCAGAGAACGGAATGTGTACAGCAATTTCATAAATGTCTTATTCCTCTTTCAAGGAAAGAAAGAAATCTGTGTCACGCGAGAAAAGGTATCGTACGTCATGTCTGTTTTCTGCAGGAAGAACACAGAAAAATTAGTTCAGAATATTCTCATCTCTAGCTCTTCCTGCAAAAATAAACTGAAGTTATAATACGGACGCGAACGTAAATATGTTCCAGAATCCCGTCTTGCTCCCCCTGTGGGTTCTCCCCGTGGGTGGCCACAGATGAGCAACGTATTCAATGGAGTACAAAGGAAAGCTAACAGCAACAGACCTTATGGTCCTTTCGAGGCTGTTTGTTACAGAGTAGACTATGACTACGAGAACTAATTCCACATCCTGAAGGATACGGATAGTAAAGCAAGAAGGCTCCCCCCACCTCCAAACCCTCCAGTTAAAACTGATAAGAAAAAGTGAGAAAAACCACCATGCAGCATGGAAAAACTGACTTTTTTTTTTTTTTTTTTTTTTTTTGAGGACTCCTTAGACTTTCTTAAAAGTAAGGACACAGAATCGGTGGAAGTGACGGGTATGACTGAGTAGGCAGTGCTTGTATCATGATCCTCTTTAAGCATAATGAATTTAGTCCGTGAGTACGAAAGCCGCGGAGGAAGAAAGGCGGCAAGGACGTAGCTAGATTTAAAAAATGGGGTGGCCAAGCATAATTTTACGGTGGCCAAAGAAGAAATTTTCGGGGGGTTAAGATCTTCTCTCAGAAAGTTGAGGTGGCCACTGTGGTGTCCAAACATATTTCAGGGGTGGCCGCCAATAACCTGATGCCCACAGCTATGTAACCCACCACCCTTATACAATGTACGTAATCCGACACACCCACCCTCATACCCGCTCCCATCAAGGTCCACACACGTTAGGGGCTCCGGGAAAATTCAATTCTGTGTGTGCTTAAATCATTATCCCTCCGGCCCAGCGCCATCAATTATTCGAGGCAGGAGAAAGGGGGACGAGGCTGAGGAGTTTTGTGGGGATAAGATAATTACTGACACTGCCTTCACTATCCGGCCTGGTGGGGGAGGGTGCCGGAGGAAAGAAGAGAGGAGGGGGGGGGGATTGGAGAGAAGAGAGGGATGAAACGGGGGTTGTGGGATAAGGCAGGAGAGTAGTTAGGATATGGTGATACAAACACTACCATCACTTCAACCACCCTCCTCCTGTCCAGTTTCTTGGGAGGGGAAAGATATGGGCAGAGAGGAAGGGGAGGGGAGTGGAGAGAAGAAAGTGGCGAAAAGGTCACTGGAATGAGTCTAGGAAGTTATGTGGGTTGAGTTGATTACCCCCGCCGCCTCTCTTACCCTACTTCCGGAAGGGAAAAGCTGAGAAAGGGAAGGGAGGAAAGGTGTCATGGGAGGGTAGGGAAGTGGGACTGAGATTTGAAAGTCTTGGGGGGGGTGGAGGTGAGGTCGAGAGGGGAGAAGCGAAAGATGAAGAAAGGAAGCTTGAAGATGGGGAGCGAGGGAAACAGAAAGATGGACTCGGGGAAGAAAAATGGGGAAAATGGGAAGAGGGAAAAAAGAATTGAGGGAAAAGGTTAATAAGAAGAAGGATACTGAGAAAGCTGTAAAAAAAAATGAGAGGGACAGTGGGGAATGAAGGGGATACGAGAGAAATAAGGTTCGGGTAATGGAAGTGAGGATGGGGAATGTTACTGGCCACGGTGATAGCAAACACCTTCACCACCACCTTACCTTTGAGAGAGGGAAGGGGTAAGTGAAGAGCAGGGAAGGGGAGGAGAATGGAGGGTTGGGAAGTGGGAGTGAGAGGGTTTTTTTGGTCTATGCTGATTAGCTACACCTCCACCACCTCCATTATCCTACCTCAGGTGGGGTGAAAGGGATGGTGAGAGGGAGATGGAGGAAGGGGTGAGTGGGACAAGTGATGGAGAAGAAAATTAGGGCAGTAGGGAAGTGGGGATGAGAAATTCTGTGCCCTAATTGTACCCGCACACTGAAGCTGTGATTATTGTGAAAGTAAGGATGGCCTGATTCTTTAAGTTAGTTATACAAGCACCACTACTTTGCCTCTGTAGAGAGAGAGAGAGAGAGAGAGAGAGAGAGAGAGAGAGAGAGTTGGGAAAAGGGGACTTTAGTCCGATGACGGATTTTGTTTTGTTTTTGGTATCTCTTGACGATCTTTCACCAATACAGGGATTTGCAAACAGTCTTCATTTAGCTCTTCCACATCCTGAATTAGTAGGATCAAGAAAGACAGGTGGGTAAGACAGACGGTGGAATGTCTGGAATGAGACTTTTCTGTGTCTTTGCCCTTCAAGCGATTAACCTCAAAAACGAACTACTTTACTTGTGGCGGTACATTGTTCCTTCCATGAAGTTTGGTCCAAATCAGATAAAAACTGAGTTATATCTGCCCTGCGATCATGGCCTGTGGTCCTTCCCTGTAACCTTGACATTCTACTGATTGTTCTCAAAACTGAATAGTTTTATCTTTGCCTTACGGTCAGCGCGTCCTCAATGTTTGGTCTAAATCGGAAATAAAATTACCTTGATATGTGCTCTTGACTTTTAACCGATTGTTCTCAATTCCCTGGCTGATCTTTAACTCTTCCACTAAGCTGGGCCCACATCAGATCAAAACTGTTTCAGTTATGTTGTACTCACACAAACAAGTCGAAATATTTTCTTGTCGTGCGACCTTGACCTTTGGCCGATTATTCTCAAAACTGGCTCGGTTCTGGCCTTACCCACGACCCTTGCACCATGCATGATTTAAACTGAATCAAAACTGCTTCAGCTGCCCTTGCTAGATCGAGCTTCAACCTAGTCCTGTGACACTGACCTCTGATATATTTTCAAGAACATAGGTCAACCCCCTGGGTGTCCTTCAACCCTGTCCCTAAGTTTGATTTAAATCGGAATAAAAACTGCGTTATTTTGTTTACACACACACACACACACACACACACACACACACACACACACACACACACACACACACACACACACAGAAGTAAAACGTAGCACCAGCTTTTGCTTTCGAATGCGGGTGTAATAAACTTAAAAAAAAAAAAAAAAAGTACAAATATACATCAAGAAAACAAACGGGGGAAAATCCTGAAAGTGAAAACAGATAAAACAGAAAAGAGAATGAAAATATGGAAAAAGGAGGAGACAGGGACAGGGGAGAAAAAAGTTTGCGAGAGAAGGCATTGTGAAGAGAGACGCTGGGGAAAACTGAGGCAGTGGCAACAGGGAAACATTTGAAAATAGAAATGTGGAGGGAAAAAAGCCAGAGAAAAAGGGGGATATGGACATTAAAAGAAAACTGGTGAAAATAAGGAACGAGAATACAAAATAAACCAAGAAAAAAGGGAAAAAAGGAAATAAGGAAAGAGAACAAGAATAATGTATAATCATCATCATTATCATCATCATCATAACCATCATCATCATCATCCACAGCTCGTTTCCTACTAATACATGAGGTCGATGGGATCAGTTTTCTGTGCAAATTGAGTGTGAAAATAAATGGAGGAGGAAAGAGGGCTCTCAGCAGGCCGGCAGCAACGCAGGCAAAACTGTGAATTTGGCAACACGGAAGACTGGCTGGGGAGGGAAGGCTTGAGGAACAGAGTGCATTCCTATTGTGTGCATTTCCTCGGGTGGCGGGGCTTCACAGTGACGCGAGTTTGCGGAATAAGAGACACGATAAAACTCTTCGGTAAAGCTGTGCCTAGTTTCAAAGCCATTACGGAGGGCCACACAGTTCTCAGGCGGGGAAAGTGACTGAGATTGCATCACTGCACCATCAGGTCTGTGTGTGTGTGTGTGTGTGTGTGTGTGTGTGTGTGTGTGTGTGTGTGTGTGTGTGTGTGTGTGTGTGTTTTCGATATGTTCCCAGTCAAAACAATCCGCAACTGATCATTAGTCGGGCTTCGTGGTCTTAAGGACAAACGGTGAGGCGATAGCTGTACTGCCTGGATGGTGGCTATTGCTCGTACTCCTTTACTTCCCTACTCCTGTTTGATTTTCCTTATTTCCTACTCTTGTCTCAAATCTGTCCCAACCATACTCATCCTTCCCTTACCTCACCACTACCTTATCCCTGCATTACCTCTGCCCTACCCCTGCTTTGCCCTACCATGTCCCTGCATCACCCCTATCGTACCCTTATCTCACCTCTGCCCTACCCTTGCTTTGCCCTACCATACCCCTGCCTCAAATATCCTACCCTTACCTCACCTCTACCCTACTGACGCCTCATCGCTAACCTACCCCTATCTCACCCTTACCCTGTTCCTACCTCACCCCTACCATAATCCTACTTCACTCCTACCATACTCCTGCCTCACCCCCATCCATCCCGTCTCACCTCTACTTCATCCCTGACCAGCTCCTACCTCACCCTTGCTTCACCCATCGTCATCTCCTGCTTGTAGCCTTCTCATTCTCTTTCTCACCCTTTTTCTACCACTGCCTCTCCCCTACTCCGGCCCAGGTTCACCTTACAACACACTCTGTCTTTACTATATCCTTCTTCATCCTTCCTTCACCTCTGCTTCACCCGTGACTTGCCCACCCCTGCCTCATCCCTGCCATGCCTCACCCCACCTGTGCACAGTTCATCAACCCGTAAATAACATCACTAACGAGAGGACGTGGCCTGGGGAAATTACACATATACACACGTTTGTTAATTTGCATGTACGGGCCCAGTCACCAGGGATCCCCTGCAAAATATGCTAATATATCTACATCAACTATTCATCTATCGGTCTACATATTGCCTGACACCTATCTATTAAATCTCTAATCAATTTATTTCTCAAGCTATCAATTACCTGAGGCATAATCAGTCCACCACGCTGTACCAGTCTGTCTGCTCTCTGACACCTAATCTATCAATTCTGCCCCTCTATCTGTTACCTAACACCAAATCGATCTGTCTAATACTCTTTCTACTTTCCAGCTCCAAATCTATAAGTTTATCTTTCTGTCTATTACCAAGCGCCATATTAATCTTCCTACAAAGCTTTATATTATCTGATCCCTAATCTATCAGACTCTCTATTGCCTGACGCTTGATTAGTTTACCTACAAACCTTTCCGTTATCTTACTCTCATCCATCAGTCTAATTCCTGACGTTTAATCAATCGATCTACCCATCGGTATTATCTGACCCCTAATCTATACATCTATCAGTTTGTTTTTATTCTAAAACCAGTTACAAGCTTAATTCGGGATAACCCGAACTAAGCACACACAAACTGCCACAATCCTCCACCTTTACTAGCGTCTGGATAGTTCTGGTATGGGACTCTATGCCAGAAAGATTTCATTCAATAGAAAGTGAGTCACAGAAGCCTGAGTGCTATGCTGTCTTTTGCTTGCCTCCCAATTTTTGAATTCATTCCGAGTTGTTGCAACAAACCCCTTGATGGTCAGAATTTCAGCAGAGCTGAATAAAATCGTCCAGCGTTTACCAGTGCAAGACACTTAAGCATGTGTTCGAATATCTAACGTCAATTCCTATATCTTATTGTTTCAAATAAGAAGAATGCAGGACCAACCATTTTCAAAGGAAGAATGGTAACTAGAAATAAAGTTCTTGCTTAATTTGGCAACGTATTTATCAGGAAGGGGTGAATATATGGAGAAAAGTTCACGTGAAAGTGGAAGCGGAGTTTTGCTCGTGCAATCATACCATTATATCAGACCATTCACTTTTCACTCTTCCCGTCCGCACACATGCCCTATTCCTCCGGTAAAAAAGCAAAAATCCTCATTTCCATCCTATATATTTTTGTAACACTTACCACAATGCGTTTCTTTCAGCTCTGTCATATACCATCTCCAAGTCCATAAAAGCTACATAAAGATCTTTCCTTCTCTCTCTCTCTCTCTCTCTCTACAATTTTCAAACATTTTTCAGAGCAATCACCTAATTTACATTCACCCTGTCACATATAAAGCATCTCTTTTCCTCCTTTAATATGGTGTTAACTATGTTGCACTATACTATCAATCAACAATCTGCCATGGACGTTACATGGCTGCTCAGCTAATATTTTCTCTCTCTCTCTCTCTCTCTCTCTCTCTCTCTCTCTCTCGCTACTGATATATATATATATATATATATATATATATATATATATATATATATATATATATATATATGCAGCACTCAGAATGCAACACCCGCACCCGCCAATCTGTCTATGGGAGAGCTATTTGACCTTTCCTTGTAACCTTGAACTTTGACCTATTGCTCTTAGAATCAATTTACTTCATTCCTGCCTTAATTGTAACCCATCCACCACGTTTGGTCCAAATCGGATCAAAACTGCTTGAACTGATATTGTCCTGTGACCCAAACTTTTGACCTTTCCTTGTGGCCTTGACCTTTGGTTGATCGTTCTCAGAATCAAACTGCTTTATCCTCACCAAACCCTGAACCTTTCTACAAAGTTTGGTGGCAGTCGGATATAAGTTATTTAAGTTGATCTTCTCAGGTTATCTTGACTTGTGACGGTTTAAAAAACAGTAGGTCAACCCCTTGGCTGATCACCCTTCCATCAAGTTTATTCCAGACTAATCAAAATCGTCAAGTTTAGTCCAGACTAATCAAAATCGTCTAAGTTGTTTTGTTCACACACTTACATATGGGTCGAAGTTTGACCTTGTCCTGTGACCCTGACCTTTGACCAACTGTTCTCCATACCGAAACCCTTCGTTCATCTATTACCCTGAACCCCTCACCAAGTTTGGTCTAAGTCGATTAAGAAAATTTATAAGCCGGTCTTATTAAGTGATAATTTGACCTAGCCTTGTTACTTTGAACTATTGTTCTAAAAATGACAGGTCAGCCCCTTGGCTGTCCCTCAAACTTCCATGAGATTTGAATTAACTTATCAAGCTATTCTCTCTCTCTCTCTCTCTCTCTCTCTCTCTCTCTCTCTCTCTCTCCTTCCCTTCCCTTCATATTCCTTTCCCTCTCTCACCTGTCTTGTCTAAATCATTACGGGCCTTCAGCTTCTAATTGACACCTGTCTGTTACACCTGCGAACCCAACGCCTTCACCTTGACACCGGGATTTACAACGCGATGCCTCTGTTATTTATGTTATGGCCTCTTTTACGACACCCATGCGGCAAACTCAATATGCATTCCCGGTAAGGAGATGGAAGAGAAATGGAAGAGAGATATAAGATGGAAGGAGATGGGAGTGAGGTGGAACTGAACTCTCGTATATTTTTTTTTTCTATTGGCCATTCTCTCTCTTCCGTTCGTTTTCTTGTCCTTGTTTTCTGGACCGTACTTCCTTACTTTATCTTATCTTTACGTGGAAAAAAGGTCATGACGACGATAATGATGATTTGAGCTTACGGTATGCGGCCTTATAATCATTTCCCTTTACAGTCTCCCTAACTCATCTGCATCATTTCCCCCCATCTTATTTCCAGATTTACATTATAGCCAGTACTCGTTCCTGAGGGCTGTGTTCCAAAATACCACAGCTTTTCCACACAACTGATACTGTAAATTGAGAGAAACTGGAAAAATCAGCTTTATATGTAACGATGAAGCTTTAAGAATTTTTTTATGTAAGTTACTGTCGCTTATTAGCAAAAAGGACGCCTATCTCACACTGCCTCATTCAGTCCCTGTTTCACAATACGTTCTTTTCCTCTTATCCTGCTCCACATCCTCTTCCCCGCTGTCACATTTTTCCTTCCTTTCATCATGTTTCTATACTGTTCACATCATATTCACTTTCCTTTCTCCTGTTCCATTTCACATTGGTCGTCTTTCCCTCCTTTTGCATCGTCCAAACTTCTGCAACAGCATCATTCCTACTTACTCCTCGCTTGATTTCTTGTCCTATCTGTCCTCTTATCCTTACGTAACATCCACCTCTCTCCCCATCCTCCCATGATGCTTCCCCTCGTGCTCTCTCCTGACACAACGCCTTGCTCCAATTATTCCTGTCATCCTAATCCTTGGCGACTCAGTGGTTCTTATCCCTCAAGTCGCTTCCCGAAACTAAGTCACAAGGCCATATCCTGAGAGTCGGCGAGGGTCTTCAACTATACCTTTTTTTTTTTCTTTTTTTTTAACTCTAACTTGGCCTTAAATTGTCACCTCTCCATCTTCATTGCCAAGCTGTAACAATAGATTTACAATACATTCCTAATCACAAAGAGGTGCTGTGGAACGTAGGGCAGCAGTTTTGTCTTTTTCTGTCACTGAGCTACTTGTAATAAACAGAAGGACGCAGATCTCGGCCAAATTAAGGTAAAAACAGTAACTGTCTCTTTACTGGAGACTTCAAATTGGAGGAGCTAGATATAAACTTCATTAAACTTTTCACCGCAAGGGAGGCTTCTAAAATTGAAAGATAGTGTAATAATAGCAAGACTTAAAAGTATGTTACCACGATGAAAGAGTTAATGGTCTCTGGACATGTCCCATAACATGAAACTGGGTCACATCTAATAAAATTTAACAGCCCAGTCCTCTCATCCCACTACGAGTATATCGCTTTAGCCTGACACTCATTCACTTCCTGGTTGCATTTTTCCCCCTACCATTTCTATTACCGTCTTTTTTTTTATTTTTTTAACTACCATTACTTTCATTCCACTCATACCCTAGTACCCCAACAATTACTTATCGTACAACCATATCCCATACTTTTCTTCATCCCAGTCCTCACTTCACCCATCCTTTTCAACTTATTACTCACTCCACTTTCCTCCACTGTCTTCATTCTCCATTCTTTCCCATCCTTGCCTTACCTCTGCCTCACTTCTGCCATAGATCTACTTCACCCCTGCCATAGCTCTGCCTCAATCGTGCCACACATTTGCCTCACTCTTGCCATACCTCTACCACACCCCCTGCCATATCTCTACCTCAATCTTGCCATATCTCTGCCTCACCCCTGCCATACCTCTGCCTCATCTTACCTTATCTCTGTCTCACCCTACCCTACCTATGCTTCACCCCTACCTATTTCTTCATCCACAAGTCATTTCATTTCTCTACCTAGTCCAACTCTCATTATCTCAACATTGAGGTAGTTGCATAACCTCCTTGTTCCCCCTTAACTTCGATAGTTTTCCCCTTACCTAAGATACACCATCTGGTTGTTGCAATACAAAACCAATACAAAACAACATATCATAAGGAAAGGGTTTATGGAGATGAATAAAATCGTCTGACGGTATCTAGATCGTGCTAAGCTGACGTCCAATCACTTCCTCTATCAACTCCTCTTCATTCCCCAGACCTACATTCCCTCCAGTCACACCATCATTAGCCCAACCATCTTCCTATTCCTCGCCTTTCCATATCCGTACCCCTCCATCGGTTCGACCCTCGTTTAGAATTCATGGTCTTAGCAAGTTCACAATCATCCCAACCTTCAGTCACTTCCAACAATCAATGTCCTTACCCTCGCAGCAGAATACCGTTACTATTATTCCTGATTCGCATATCATTCCTCATCTTTCCGACCCTCATATCCCTCTTCCTTACCATCGTTTCAAATTCATAAAAGGACGATTCGAGTGGTCATTGGGAGAGGGGTGAAGGACTGACCTGGGACACCATTACTAACAACTTGCCCATGGACCCCTAACCTGTCTGTCTGTCTCACTCATGCCTCTACCTCTACCTCGCTCTTACTCATTCCCTCTTTCTCTCATCACCTTAGTCAACTATTTCGCTTGCATGGCAACCTTCATTTAATCCTTTTATAATGGTGACCGAGTAGGTAGAGAGGTGGCCTGCAGTTCCAGGATGAAATCCCGGCGGAAGACAAGCCAAGCATATGTTTAGTTATGGTAGGTGTTAACGCCGGAGTGGTGACATGTGGGGGTAAGGGAATGGGCTGTTTAGCCGATGCCCAGAATTTTCATTCATTCATTGCCAGACGCCATGTATCCCAAACGGGGTGGCCCAGGGCTTAGAGTTAATTGTTTTACAGGGAGGGGCACTAATTCTCCACCAACCCCACTTGACACGTAGGGATGCCAACAGCATCTGGTGTTCCAAGGCGGTCACCCATCCAAGTACTAACCAGACCCAACGTTGCTTAACTTCGCTGATCGGACGGGAAGCGGTGTACTCAACGTGGTTACTTATTAAGCATCATTCTGTCCGATTATACCTTTACTAATATCCTAATCCTTTTCCTTTCAATAACCATATCACACTCTCAGATCGACCCTCGTTTTGAATTCACAGACCCAACAACTCAGTCACCTCAACCTTCAATCAGTCCCCTAGTAGCGCTGTCCCCACCTCCAATGTCATCCTCTTCTATTTCCTCACCTCCCCATACTCTCATATCCCACTCTCAGTTCGACCCTCGTTTCGAATTCATAGGAGGACGTTTTGAGTGTACATTGCCAGACGGCTGAGTGATAGACCTGAGGCAATATTACTGACAACAGCCTGTCTCTCTATGTCCCCCTCATCACTGCTGGAGAGGAAGGATCCCTCTCGACCTCCCCTCGGCTATTTGAATGTGTACGGAACTTTTCTTTTCTCTATTTTTTTTTCTACAAGAGACAGTAGAATTCGTAATAACTTAGGTGCTGTTCTATTGTTATACTGGCAGGATCCTTAGCACCTTGCTATTTTTCTTCAAAATCTTTAGTTTACGTTATGCTCTTCTTTAGACGAGTATACTGTATATAAATACATAAAATCTATGTACCTATCTATCTGTCTATCTCTATCTATCTATCTATCTCTCTAGGTAGTCTAGTCAGATAGACAGTAAGCGAGTGAGTAAGACTGGTATTAATCTTTCCGTTCAAATGAAAACAAGAAGTGTCTCCCAAGTTTATATCCTCTCTCTCCTCCAAGTTTAACAATGCTTGGCTCATTATGGAAAGTAAACAGGGACAAACTACTTTAACCCCTTCAAAGTCCTTTCGTAATGCCAACCCGTAGATTACTTTTTCTATTTCCCGGCGATTATATTACTTTTAGATGATATTTCTCTTAGTTAGATAAACCTCTCCAGTTCAAAAGATCTATCACAAATTGGGTAAAACTGCCTGAAGATGAGAATAAGTTGTGAAAGGCGTCGTAGTGGTGAATGGGATATAGCTCCTACGGCAGACTGAACAAATAACTTGGAATCTTCAAGTGCACCTAAGAGGATGGGTAGTGGCCTCGAGATGTACTTGAGGAACAAACTAAGGTATTCAAGTGTGTGTGTGTGTGTGTGTGTGTGTGTGTGTGTGTGTGTGTGTGTGTGTGTGTGTGTGTGTGTGTGTGTGTGTGTGTGTGTGTGTGTGTGTGTGTGTGTGTGTGTGTGTGTGTGTGTGTGTGTGTGTGTGTGTGTGTGTGTGTGTGTGTGTGTGTGTGTAGGAAAACCTAGGAGGCCGGAAGTGGTGTATTATTGGCGTCCCTCCAGTCGTAGGTTTCACAAGAGTAGGCATAATGGTCGGCCACACAAAGTTATAATGAAGCCGATGCCCTGAATACATTTGCCGTCTGTCTCTGCTGCCAAGGACGACCCCAACCTCGCCCTAATGACCGTACGCTTCTCTTAATCATTCCCGTACTGGTGGCTGGTTGTGCCCGTCTTTCCATCATCATCATTTTGTTTTTGAGTTTGTCTTCAGCGTCATCATCATCATTTTGCCCTATAGCTTGTCCTCATCATCACCATCATCAACATCATCATCATCATCATCATCATCAAAAGGACCACCAACATCATCATAATCATCATCATCAAAATGATCACCATCTGAAGCACCAACATCATCACCATCATTTGTCCTACGATTATCATTAACACCATCATCGTCAGCTGGTATCACAGGTTGCGCATGCTACCCCTCTCATCATCATCATCACTGTTATCATCATCATCGTCATCACCGCCATCATCATCCTCTCCCTTATCCCGACCTCAATACTCGAATGGGTTGTATGGTTAGCAGCAGTATAAAAATCGATTGTGTGTGTGTGTGTGTGTGTGTGTGTGTGTGTGTGTGTGTGTGTGTGTGTGTGTGTGTGTGTGTGTGTGTGTGTGTGTGTGTGTGTGTGTGTGTGTGTGTGTGTGTGTGTGTGTGTGTGTGTGTGTGTGTGTGTGTGTGTGTGTGTGTGTGTGTGTGTGTGTGTGTGTGTGTGTGTGTGTGTGTGTGTGTGTGTGTGTGTGTGTGTGTGTGTGTGTGTGTGTGTGTGTGTGTGTGTGTGTGTGTGTGTGTGTGTGTGTGTGTGTGTGTGTGTGTGTGTGTGTGTGTGTGTGTGTGTGTGTGTGTGTGTGTGTGTGTGTGTGTGTGTGTGTGTGTGTGTGTGTGTGTGTGTGTGTGTGTGTGTGTGTGTGTGTGTGTGTGTGTGTGTGTGTGTGTGTGTGTGTGTGTGTGTGTGTGTGTGTGTGTGTGTGTGTGTGTGTGTGTGTGTGTGTGTGTGTGTGTGTGTGGACAGTATAACACAGTTTTGACCCGAGTTTGATCACACTTGGTAGAGGAATTGAGGGTCAGAGAAAGAAAAAAGTGGTTATGTTTTGTGAACCGTCGGTACTGTCAAGGTCACAGGAGAAGGTCAGACATGAAGGGCGCGGGTATTGCACTGAGTACTTTTTCTTGCCTTCCGTATGTTTCGGTGTGTCTGGTAATTCCGTGTAACTAAATCTTCACGCTAATGCCAAACTCTATTACTTTGGGGAGTGGAAAAACAGAATACTGGTCAAATATGGGATTACTGAACAGGATACTGGGACCATTATTGCCAAGCTCTTGATCCTGTGTTTTGAAAATGTGAATCACAGTGGCAGTCTCTGTATTATAATAAAGTTGACTCTACGCCAACCAGTAAACGTCCCATGAATCTGATGTTTCTAAAATACGCATAGTTTTGGAAAAGTGTTTCAAGTTTGACCCCATCAGGCCGAGAACGTTAGTTATACTTTATTATTAATGATACAAAATCATTATATTAGGATCAGAGCACACCTAGTAGTGAACGAGTGAATGAATGCTATATCTAACTCCCACCATCTCGAAAAATATATCCAAAGCTGAGAAAAATCGCCAATATGGTGAATAAGAAAAATACAATAAAAGTGATGTCTCCAAGCGAAGGGATCAACCACTTCTAGCTTGTATTCATTATGGACGGTGGGTTCTCGCGCCGAAGTGGTAACATGTGGAGGTTTATGGTACGCAGAACTGCTGGGCCTCAGGGAACAGACTCTGAAGACTATGCCCACAGTCGGACTCACAAAAAATCAGCACCATGATGCACTTCTTACCGGGGTACTGTATTCTTGGCACCACCAGATGGGTTTATTCAGCGCAGAAGAAACTCGATGTGAAGGGGTTAAAAACTGACACAATTAAAATCTCTACAACGTACCTCTCCCAAGCTTAAGAAAATCGTCAGGAATAAGCAAAGACATAATACACGTGACGTCCACGGGAAAATATGGTTAAAAAAGCCGTCTCTAAATACTCGTACCTCTCGCGTACAGAAAGTCTACCCGAAGCTGCGTGAAATCGTAAAGATAGATTAAAATACAGATGAGATCCTCGGGTTGGATGGGTTAATAGCTTTGCCTTTCATCATTCTTTTTGTGTGCGTCCCTAATGACCTCTCTGGGATTGATTGGGAGGCTCGCAGTGCAGCAGCCTCCATAATTAAATTCATCTATTCAATTTGGATACACTGGGAGTAAGTTCGGCGTTTTTTTCCAGGACACACCCACACACACACACACACACACACACACACACACCCACCCACACACACCCACACCCACACACCCACCCACACACACCCACACCCACACCCACACACACACACACACACACACCTGGTATATAATGGACTCTCTCTCTCTCTCTCTCTCTCTCTCTCTCTCCATAATATGTATATACGGAGCCTCCGGCGGCTAGATGGTAGTGTGTGGGTCTGCCAGTTTTGAACTCCACCTAAGGGCGGACATTTAATAAAGTGTAGTAGTATGTCCTTTCAGGTGATACATCTTCACACCCTTGTCAAGGCTCTGTCAATGACAAATGGATACTTTCTCTCACTGACAAACCGCCTTTACACAGTTTGCGTATGCACTTCTCAGTGTACACCCCGTCTTTCAAACCTACACCCACGCTTAAGTCCTGGATGGGGTGGGTCACTTCTCCAGTGACGGTAAGTAGTGTTTGTCCCCACGGATCAGTTGCCCTTCAGGACATGCAAGCATGAATTGAACGTGTATAATATGACAACCAGCGTGCAATCCGGCCGTTAGAATGAATATAGCACATACCTTTTTCGCTTTATTTACACGCTTTTTCTGCGTTTATAACTACGTGGTACAGTGAATCTTTTCTCTCGGTACTTTTTTTTTGTACAGTTTGATAGTTCTAGACCCTCCCACCCCCCCTAAATTTGTACTGACTTGAGTTTTATGCTATTCTCCATATACTTTTCTTCTCCATCTTTCTATGAACTTTACATTTCAAGGTAGGAGGGGGCGCCCACCATCTATTCACTTGATGTACCGGTAGTGCTACTTTCAGAAGACTACAATGAATGACAATGTAAATGATTTCCTTAGACGAATAAAACCACTTAATCAGTTCTATGGTAGCCTAACACAGCCAACAAATGAACGCCTCGTGGTGTAATGGCTGAAGGCGATCAACCTGATGTTCCTAACACGAATTTAAATTCTATGAAATGTTAGGGTTCATTGCTCACATAATACCGCTCAAGGAAACGCAACTGGTCACTCATGCCTCAAAGGTCTGGAATGTGTAACCCAGCCTCCTGATGGTGGAAATCGACTGCATACTGGATGATTGCCGAATCGCCATCAACACATCCCAACCCCATTTCCCACTAATTAACTGAGTGGACAGTAGGCTATACATTTGTTTTTATCCATATATATTTTCCCTCCAACGATACATCTGCGTTTTTTTTTCAGTGCCACCTTTATCACTTTCGTCCTGTTTTATTTACACAAGTACCAGTAATATTCCGCAGTTTTAACTGCATGCATTTTCTTTGTCTAATTCAACCTTAATTCCCCTCATTCTACCTTTTTTTTTTTGTTTGTTTGTTTGTTTGTTTGTTTGTTTTTTTTTAAACTATGCTTCTCTCCAAATTTTTGCTATGCATTTTTTCTTCGATTTCATCCTCTCTCCAGTTTAACTCGTACACTTTTCTTGTCCAATATTACCTATACAAGTTTTATTCCAATTTATATTATGCCTTTTGTTTCAAATTCGCGTCTGTGATTTTTTCTCCAATTTTATTCCCTTTCATCTCCAATTTTACCTATGTTTTTTTTTTCCGTGCCTGTATTTCGGACCCAGGCTATCTGTATCTATTTTTGCCCCAGTTACTCGTTTTATTGCTTTTCCTTCACGGTTTATGACATCGGCGGGAATTGGTGCCGTAAAAACCGTGTATACTCATCGGTGTGCTGGGCTGAGTGGCGTCGATTTGGTGCTGCAGGGGTGTTAGAGAATTCGGTGTTGTGTTAGAGATGTGTTATAGGAATCTCGGTGGTGCTAGAGGTGTGCTAAAAGAGTCGGTACGGTGCTAGATGCGTCGTACAGGTTTCAGTTTGGTGTTACAGGAGTGTTATGGGAGTTTGCGCGGTGTCAGAGGAGTGTTATGGGAGTTTGCGTGGTGTTGAAGGAGTGTTATGGGAGTTTGCGTGGTGTTGAAGGAGTGTTATGGGAGTATGCGTGATGTTAGAGGAGTGTTATGGGAGTCGGTGTGGTGTCAGAGGCGCTTTATGGATGCCTTTGTGGTGTTTGTGGAGTTTTAGAGGCAATCAGTGAAATGCAAGAGGCGTCGACGTGACATCGGTATCATACATTCGAGATGGAGCAGTGTTGTTTGTGGTGTAGCTTGATGGGGTGTGGTATAGTGAAGGGGGTAGGGGTATGTGGTGTGGTGAAGGGGATAGGGGTATGTGGTATGGTATGTGGTATGGTATGGTATGGCATGGTATGGTATGGTATGGTACGGCAAGGTGGGGTGTAGTGTGGTTCATGAAGGGGTTAAGGGTGTGTGGTCTTAGATCTGTGGTGTATGGGAAGGGGAAAAAGTGTGTGGTGTTGCGTGGTGTGACTGTAGAAGAGTGAGGTGTGATGCTGAAAAAAATGGTATGTTTGGTGACGTACAGAAGCTGGGGATATGGGTGTGGGATGTGAAGGTGTGAAGTGGTGTGGTGCTGGGAAGCGGGTAGGGATGTGTGATATGGTGTGGTGGGGTGTGGAGAAAGGAGTAGGAATATGTGATGTGGTGTGGTATGGTGTAGTGAATGGGGTAGGAGTGTATAACATGGTGTGGTATGTTGTGGTGAAGGAGGAAGAGGAATGGGGGCGGTGGTGATGGCGTGGTGTGAGAGGGGCGTATTGGTAAACTCGTGTGGTGGTGGTGGAGTGGACAGCCAGCCTCGCTTAACGTCCAGGAAGCCTTCACCAAGTTTGTGAGTGTCAGACCTATTAAAGACATAATGGCGGCCTTTTAGCGTGTGTTTATTACCTAAACTAGGCAGGAGGAAAGCCGTGAGAAGGGGTGTACAGTATTTTCATTTTTGCTTCGTTGTCTGCTTGTCAGTAGTTCGTGTTCAAATTATTCATTGATAATCATTTTCAGTAACTATGCTTTCCTTAAAGAGAGACAAAATCCACCTCTCATATTCACTGTAATCTCCGACTTAAATTTCAATTCAGTATTAAGTCCCCAGGGCTGACGCAGAGATCTGGACAACAAACACGGGATGAGGTAACCGTAGACTTTTGCTTCAGTTTTCTGAACCCCCCCAAGAATGGACTGTAGTTTTATATTACTTCTCTCCTTCCTAGTTCATTGCTACTTCGAAGTGCCATTCCTTAAAATTCCTTTCCAATGCTACCACACGCAGTGGAGGTGGGGCAATAATAATATCCATCGTTGTCCGGTCCAGTGGGTACAGTCGATACTCTGAATAACCTCTCTCTCTCTCTCTCTCTCTCTCTCTCTCTCTTTCTCTCTCTCTCTCTCTCTAGTGGGGTTAATGGGGGTGAGGCAGTGACGCAATGCGGTGTTGATGGGGTCTCTGATAGCATTAAGTTATTATATATTTAACTACAAATACAGTATTATGGCAGGTAGGTCAACAGAAGCAAAATGAGAGTAGGAATACGCCTGTTAAACGTAATGTGTCTGAGAGGATTGAAAGGATGGTCAGTAATTAGCCCCCTGAATCAGGTGACATTAAAAAAATTATTATGGCTACCAGAAACTTATAAACAGTTACGGGGAGACTCTCGTAGTTGATGTATTAATGATGGTTAGATCTAAACCTTCCACTCTAAAAAGTCTTTCCTAAAAATAAATTTGCATGAAGGAAGGAAGAATATTGTAGAATAAAACGTCATCGAACCGGGAAGATTAGTATGTGGGAATTTTTTAAAACACAAAAGTCATTAAAATTATATATAAAAAAAATGGCTAGTAGCAGGCGGAAGAAAAAGAAGTTGAAGTAAGTAAGAAGGTCGTGATGGAATAATGACGGAATATTAGAGTGAAGATATTACTGTAACCCAGACGGTAATATTTTCAGCTCCTTGTGGCAGGTGTTTACATGAATATAGAGCGGTTGTTATTGTCACGCATATGGTACAGTGTGTCATGCACGGGGTCATTCACTGGGCGCTATACGTTGAAGTGTTTTAGTTTTTCTGGCAAATTCCTCGTTCGCTTTATCTTTATATTCTTTCATCATCTCTTATTTCTGTATTATTCATTCCACACATTCCGGAGTAAGAATACTGAAATGATATAACGCCTGCTTTGGTCAATGTCTGTTTATATATTTAAACACATACACATAAACAGACAGAAACAGACAGCTTTATATATAGACAGATGGATTTTGTCACCTAAGAATGAGGTAACTACTCCTACACATAAATTGTTTGGCGGTAGGCAGGATAAAAATTTACAGGACAACGGGTTGGCGTGTAAGTTTATGTTTGTGGGAAATTATCACATGCCTACTGTCCTCCTTAACGCTTACAGTATTCTCTCATACTACTGTCCTCTTCAGTGCTATCTCATGTTTTCATCGCCATCTTTTCCACTACCCCGTCCCATCATTACAGTCTGATTCACCACCACTGCCTAAAACAATCTCTTTCGTCACCTCAACTATCACCGTCACTACACTACACATCAACTCGACCTCATAACGCCACCTTTTCGCGACACAACTTTTCCCATTATCCCTTAAGTACGTGGGTTCTCGATGGATCCCTATCACCACCTCAGGCAATAACTTCTCCACCAGTACCTCCTCCGTCACCACCTCCCTCATTTCCACTTTCCCTCGCCACATTCCCTACGAAAAACCGCTTCATCCCGATCACCAATACCTTCTGCATCATATCACCTTCCTTGCTCCTTAAAAACTTCCTCTCATCACCATCTTCACCATCATATTTGTCCTCAGTTTCCCTATATTCACCTTCCCCATCACCGGTATCTCAACTACCATGTCTCACCTGCCCTACTCCTCTCTGCTAAACTTCCGTCCCTACCACCCTTCCCACTGTCATCTCTCCTGTTTCCCTACCACCATCACCACTCCATCATCAATAATCTCCTCCATCACCTTTCCTCCTTCCCTCCTCCATCATCTCCTCTCCTCCTTCGCGCACCCTTCCCTCCTCCATCATCTCCCCTCTTACCTCCCTCCCTGCTTCACCTCCCTCTCCCCCGAATCTATTTGTGGGGGAAAAAGTTCAGGGAGGGAAAGGTAGATCGATGAAGCGTCGCTCCTTCACCTCGTCACTGTCTCTCTATCCTTATCCATCCATTCATCTGTCCTTCCATCCATTTTTCCACTCATCCATCCCATGCATATACTAATATATCCATCTATTCATCCACCCATCCATCCATCTATCCTATAAATATGTACATCTATCCATTTATTCCATCTATTCATCCATCCATTAAATAATTTATTCATTCATTCATCCATCCATCTTTCTCTTTCATTCAGCTTATCCATCCATCCATTAAGCAGCCCATCTGTCCATTCATCCACTTCTCTAACCATCATATAATCCATTAATCCATCCAACCATGCACTCCAGCCCCCTGCCCAGCTTGTCTGTCTCATATCTTGTTTTCTCTTCATCCACCATCACTGTCACCATTAACATCAGTCGCACTACTGTTTTGTGTACCCTCACCCTCACTATCCACCATCACCCTTATAATTCACCGTCACGACCCAGCATCATCATCACCCTCATCAGTCACCATCACATTTACCACCGTCCTCACCCTATATCCCCATCATTAACGTTAGTGTGCTGCTGTTCACGCTTACTGTCACCTTCACCATCACCTTCAACCCGACCATGCAGCATAACCATCACCTTCACCATCCATCATAACCATCACTCTGTACCCTCTCCAATGACGCCAGTGATACTATTTATGTTTACTCTTGCTCTGACCATGCACAATCACCCTCACCACGAACCATCACCATAAACCCTGTACCCTTACCAATGATGCTAGTGCTACTATTCATGTTTACTATCGCTTACACCATTCACCATCCGCTTCACGTTTCACCATCACCATCATGCACAATCATCACCACCCTCCCTACGCATCATCATCATCACAATCACTCTCCCTCCACCATCACCATTAACTCCAATCATACTGTTTTTACCGACCATCAAATCTGACCCCTTCACTAACTAGGGTCTCTCGGGCTGCATTAAATCGCTCGATGATATTATGATTCAAAAAATAAAAACAACGTCATCGTAAAGGAAAGGTTAGTTGAGGCTGCTTCTACGGTCGCCTTCTAAGTTGCATTGCAGATTGCGGAACACCCTATTCCTTAGTGACTTATTCTGTACATTACACCTCAACATCATCCAATACGCCAGTGACAAAAATTATGCCGATATTAAGTAACATAGACAAGAAAGGTGTGTACTGTGCCAAAGAAATCGCCAAGGAAGAGGTGCCACGAAGCCTTCTATGGCACCTGTAATACTATCTCTGATCTCTTTACCACGATAGGTCTCTCCTATCCTGATTAAAACTGCTGGGTGGCGGCGAGAATAAAAGACATGACACAAGAGGAGATAACGTTACGTGTATTTACCCTCTTCTTAAACGCTTTTGCCAGTTCTCTCTCCATTGCGTCTGTTGACATTAACTTCATACTTATATCTATATTTATCTTCTATCACAATGTTAACCATATTACGTTAATAATACCAGCAACTACATCCACCTAAAGCTTCTGGTCTCTTCCATATCCACTTCCTGTCCTCAGACAGCAATTTTCAATCCTTATCCATTTCAGTATTGTGATACCAACTCTAACGTATGGAAGTGAAGCTTGGACGTTGTTGGAAGGACACAAGTCAAGAGTGAGAGCAGTGGAAATAAGTTATTTATGAGGAGCCTGTGAAGTCACATGGAGAGACAGGCTGACGAATGAGGATATAAAGGAGCGTTGTGGTGAGGATGTGGATGTGATAGGAAGCGTTATGAGGAACACACTAAGGTGGTTTGGCCATGTGGAGAGGATGGAGGGTGAAAGACTGACGAAGAGAGTGTATGTGAGTGAGGTGGAGGGGGGAAGAGGAAGGGGGAGGCCGACGATGAGATGGAGGGATGGGGTGGAGAGGTATATGAGAGAGGGGGGGGTGAGTTGGGAGCAGGGCAGTGAAATGGCGGGGGACAGGGCGACTTGGAGGCGATTTGTTTGTGGCCACCCCAAACGGGATTGAGGCGTCTGGCAATATATAGATAGATAGATCCATTTCAATTCTCTATTATCATCATCTTTACATTACTATCCTTACCTTATCCATTTCATTCTTCTTGGCAGGTCAGATACTGTACATCACCATCACTTACTCCATTTTGTATCCATCCCCCTTTCCTTTTGGCTGTCACACACCAATCCACATCCACTTCAACCCTCTTTATCATCCTGTTTTAGCTATTATCCATTTTCATATTCTCAGCCAAACATTTTTTCTCTTGTATTTCTGGTATATCACCATCACCCACATTCATACCCAACCTCCGATATCCAATGCCCAAAGATGTCATTCTCCAATTCTTATTAATTTCAAACTGCAATATTCATCCTTTTCAATATCTTAACTGTATTTATTCCATCGCTGTTTGCGTTTCAGACACATTATCAACACCACATCCACCCCAAGCCTTCACTCACATTTATTTTACAGATTGTTTCATCAACATAGTATCCAATCGAAGTTCCTGTTTTCAGCCACTTTCCACGCATGTTTCCATCCATCAGTATATCAGTATTTATCCATCTTCAGTTTCTTCACTCACAGTTACGACACTTAAAAAAAATTATCACATCAATTTTTAGGCATTTCAAGTTCCTGCCTCCACTCACACTCACAAACTATCTCCATCCGTCGCACAGAAATACTTGTTAAGTTTTTGTTTCTGTTTTCGTTCACATCTGTAGCCTGTCTTACTTCCTTTCCCTTCCATGTCCACCTTTAATTCTCAAGCAAATCGGTCATCAATCTTTATACGTTTCTATTTCCCCTCTCCACTCCTTATTACCGTTTGTATCCATACATCAACCTCCAATTCTTATTCATTTCTAGTTCCTCTCTTCACTTACTGCTATTTTCCTCTTCTATCAGCACATCAAACCTTTACTGCTTCCAATTTCTAGCTCCTGTTTTCACTCACTTTTACGGCCCATCTCCATCCATCAGAATCATCAGTTTTTATCCCTCCCGGCAAACTTATCTGCACCTGGAGTTTTTATCAAGATTTCCAACACTTTTTCTTACCTGGCAACTGACTTACTTCGTGTTTTAATCTGGCTAACGTCAGACAATTTTACTATTCTCAGAGAAACCTTGACAACCAATATTAATTTTGCCGCACCTAGAAAAGCGGCCAAATCCAACGTATGTTCCTGTGTCACTCACTCACTGAATCTCTGTACCTTTTTGAAGAATGATATCGGGCAAGTCAGAACCAGGTGTTTGGGCCATGTCAGAAGCATGTTTCTTGAGACCTACGACACCTTTTAGGATTTGTTGGTGTGGATTAAACGGTTGAGATGGGTGCGACTATCATAACTGGACTGTAAAAGTAAAGGTAATTATGTTCATTAAAGTTTCGTCCATATTCATTTCATTCTTCTCATGTATCTTCTTGCATACCGATTCACTGTCATCACTCTTATCTACTCCCAGCTTCCATTTCCCTTCCATATCACCCAGCTGACAGCGGATGCTAAAATTCAACTCACAGAAACTCACCTCAGCCAAAGTGTTGTGTTGTTTTGAAGGCTTTATCTCGTGCAGGGTGAACCAATTCTCTCTCCCTCCCTGTCAATCCTCTCAGTGCTTACCTGTGCAGGGGGAATGAAAAGATTACTGATGTAGGAAATTACTGTGGAAGGTTTATATTATCGAATTAAATATTTCGTTATATACTCAACTTTAAAGTCACAGCGATCTGATAAGTAACATTAATGTTGTGTCATCAATACTTTCAGTATAATGATATCTAGTATACAAATTGTTCTCATCATCTTCTGGCGATTTTATTCAATTTGAGGAACAACATCCCTCACTGAATGGGTTACTAGAGGCTGTGTCTACCCCATCTAGTCAGAAAGCCTCCTAAGCTGATTAAAGTCGCTTGGAAGTGACAAGAATATAAGTATGAAAACTCGCCACTGTATTGAAGAGATTAAAAGAGAGTGAAGTTAATGATTAAGTTTCGTCTGCCCAAATGAAGACTGACCATTTTACCAAGTTTCGTCATGATCACCAGAAAAATCAAGCGCAAATGTTGGTAGCCACTGCCCTGTGAAATATAATGAGCATGGTCGTCCTATAAGCCGTTAGACTTCTGGAAAATTCATGAACCCATTAGCTGTGAATTACCTACCTCACTTTTTTTTTTCTAATGGGCGTTTTCGCTATGCTCAAGATATGGCAAAACAGGGAAAAGAAATACTCATTAATGCCGAACTTCGTATTTCATTTTTATTCGTGGGGGAAGATTTTATTCATCTCGTTAACCTAAAATCATTTGAGGAGTTTATTATGAAGTAATCACATGGCGTACAGTAAAAACAGTTCTAGACATCAGGCACTGAATATTAACTGCTATGTCCCCTTGAGTATAACTGTCAATCATTACGTAACTACAATTACTGATGACCTTATGGATGACTTATGAAGAAGAACACTGTTGCCTCAGAGGTCATCAGCAACTGCAGCTACGTAATGGGTGAGAATTATGAAGGAGACCATCTTCGCCCATATGGTCACTGGTAGTTATACGCCCGTAGCTGTCAGAGATTGAAACAATTTAGATGTAGCAGTTATTGCATATAATTAACTCATGAACAACCTTCTAACATCTGGCACACTTTTTTACAAGACACCCTGTATAAACGTCCCCTTTCATTAGATACGATCTGTTCATTACGAGAGGTCTTCTGGTAGTAGCAAAGATAAAAATATAACTGTCATACTAAACAGCAAATGCAGATTGTTTTCAGCCCCTACACAGGTATACTGAATAACATCAACTATGTTAGCAAGATTAATTTTTTTCGACATCGCAGTGAACGGGCAAATAACTGGTGTTGCATCCTTCCAAGAATTTAAGAGTTAAGTCTATTCCTATTCCATATGCATTTGAGCTTTGGGTTGGTTTCGCTAACAGAGTGAATTCATTGTGCACCATTCTGTTGCTTGAAAAGTGACAGGTCGAAACATACGGATGAAACAGCATAAAGTTTAAGACTAAAGCTAAGAATCAAGTCCGTTGGACGTCATGATGTTTCCGGAGTTATTTTAATTCTGATCAAGATTTCTTGATTACATTTAAACTTTCATCTTGACTTAACGCTCTTATTCGAACTTTCTCCTCTGACGGCTAAAACGAAGTCAGGATAAGTCAAGAAGCCTTGATTTAAATTCTCAGGAAAATGTGTACACCTTTGTCACCAGTACCATAATCACAAGCGATCAAATATCTCCAAGAGCTACGAGGATGAAGCATGTAAATGCAAAGTAAAATAGACGATCATTACCCGTATCCCACCCCTTATCTTGCATGCACAATCATTATAAATATCGCTTACTTAAACTCTTTAATTCCACTAATACTGTACATGCTGAAGCCCCGTTAAAAGGACAGGAAAAAAAAATAAAGCAGAGTGATTACCATCGCCATGCAATGATACTGAACGTACAAGCAGTAACCTTTTCATTAAAATAATAATATCGCCAAGTTCCTCCCTCCCCCTCCCCCAACAAAAATGTTAAATGACGCCTTTCAGGGCCGCACTTAACCCTGAAATACTCTTACGAGGAAGAAATATTTTTTTATTGGTTGAGAACTTCACTGAAACCCTTCTTGCCCAGTGGTCGTCCCAGTATAGCTTACTGCCATATTTGCGGTTATTCCAACACGACGTTTGTACACCGTCAACTATCTGCACACCAAACACACCTCAGAGACACCCCAGACGTACACCAGACACACCACCAACACCCACCACCCCTCAACACCCCCATAAGATCTGGACCCCATCCCTCCACACGGTACGGTGACTCAATGAGTGCATGAGTCAGTCAGTCAGAGAGTGACAGAGAGACACACATGGTCTGGCTCCCTCTTGAGGGTACAACAGAAGGTTATTTCCTCTTTTCCAGATAACGGTAAAGTGCACTATGAAATAATCATTTGGAGGAATTCCTTCTGCCAAACCAACAGCACATTTTTTATTAATACTTTTTTTTCGATAATAAAGGGGCAAAGCTATTAAATGAAACCATTTTTGCTTCTCGGTCGTTGGTGTTCGCTACTTGCTAGAAATTGGCTAGGTTGCTTGCCAACTGTTAATGGCAACCCTACCTGCTTGAAGCTGCCAACGTTTCCAGTCTCAGACAGGTTTAACATGACACAACTGACTCCACCTCACCCACAAAGAATCAAAGAAAAAAAAAAACAGGAGGATATAATCGTAAAGAATATTAGGTCCATTTATACGACAGCATATTACACCAACTGTCCAATTTGCAAAAGTATGATCAAAGAACAAGGATACACACTGTGACAGGGTTTCCTGAGACTTGACGTACTAACTGGGTGTGCTAAGCCGACTCCGCTCTTTCTTTACCCCTGCACAATTGTTGACTCTATACAGGGGTTTTATCCGCCCCTGTGTGGAGTACAACTCTCATGTGTGGGGAGGCTCCCCACATACAGCTCTTCTCAATAGGTTGGAGTCAAAGGCTTTTCGTCTCATTAACTCTCCTCCTCTTATTGACTCCCTTCAACCTCTGTCTCTTCGCCGCACTGTTGCATCTTTATCTCTTTTCTATCGCTACTTTAATGGTCACTGCTCCTCTGAACTGTCTGCTTGCATTCCTCCACGTCTATGACGGGCGCGTAGCACCCGTCTGGCAGCAAACTCTCATCCCTTTTCTGTCCAACTCTCTAATGCAAGAGTTAACCGTTACTCCCAGTCTTTCATTTATGCAACAGGTCAGCTCTGGAACTGTCTCCCTCTGTCTGTATTTCCTGCTGCCTATGATCTCCAGTCTTTCAAACGCAGTGTGTCCAGGCATCTCAAAATGATCGGATCTTGAATTTGGTTCTATATTGTATTTTGTTTTTCTCTTGGAGGGAACTATTACTGCGGGCTCATGGCCTTTGGTTCCTTCTTCCTCACATAAAAAAAAGAAAAAAAATTTCATGAGGCGATTTTTGGTACATTTTGAGTAAAAAAAACAAAATGGATCGAAATTTCATCATTACAGAGCTACAATTACTGATGACCTTATGCGTGATATTGGTCTCAACCACAATTCACCCATAAGGTAAGATGTAATTGTAGCCCCGTAACGACTGACATTTGGATATACCATGATATGGCGTTTCTTATTCAAAATGAAGTCTAGAATCACCTACTGATGACAGTTCGTTGAGTCCCAAGACTCTCTCTCTCTCTCTATTATATATATGTATGTATATATATATATATATATATATATATATATATATATATATATATATAATTTTTAAAACTGTTTTATACGAAACAAAGTTACCGGCAGTTGGTCCTGTTTATTTATTTCCTTAAAAAAAGGGGAAATCCACGTAATTCAAACACTAATCGCCAAAGACTTTCAGAATAACTTTTACTGTATGTCAGACAGCAGATTATAAATAAATGCTCGCTCAGTCTTAGCGTTGTTATTGCTTAAATCGGAGTGGTAAGTGATTAAACACGACACGGTGACTAATGCGATGTCTTTCGGCTGTCAGATAGGCAATGGTGATTCTCATCAGTAGCGTTTGTTTTATTGCATTAGTTACTGTCTATTAAAAAAAAAAAATACCTGATATTATTGAAGGGCAATGAATTACATTCTGTGCTTTCATAACACAGGTAAGAACAAACCCCTTTTCCACCTTTTCCTCGCCAATGCTCTTATTCCTCCAGTGTGTTGCTCGCTAATGCTCTTGTCCTTCCAGTGTGTGTGTGTGTGTGTGTGTGTGTGTGTGTGTGTGTGTGTGTGTGTGTGTGTGTGTGTGTGTGTGTGTGTGTGTGTGTGTGTGTGTGTGTGTGTGTGTGTGTGTGTGTGTGTGTGTGTGTGTGTGTGTGTGTGTGTGTGTGTGTGTGTGTGTGTGTGTGTGTGTGTGTGTGTGTGTGTGTGTGTGTGTGTGTGTGTGTGTGTGTGTGTGTGTGTGTGTGTGTGTGTGTGTGTGTGTGTGTGTGTGTGTGTGTGTGTGTGTGTGTGTGTGTGTGTGTGTGTGTGTGTGTGTGTGTGTGTGTGTGTGTGTGTGTGTGTGTGTGTGTGTGTAAAACTACGCACCTTGCTATCCACATTACACGAGAGATGCAATCATGGTTTCGGCCAAATCATCCCCCCCAGAGGACACCATTCTAGACCAGACTCGAAATGTCAGTTGTTGGACGCAAAGTGGTTGTGTGGGCAATGTTTCGTTAAAAAGGCGTGTCAGAGTTTGCAGTTTTCTTTCATAAAAACGTTACATTAATGCCACAGACAATATTTATAGCAATGTATTCTGTTCTTCAAAAGTGTCATAGTCTTCTTTTATTAGACGCTATCCAGAAAGTGTGATGTTACTAGCATCAAGAGGTCAAAATACCCCTAATTCTTATTATGACTGCCGTGTGAAATACAAACAGCCTTAAATACAATATCATGTGAGCCCGCAAAACGTACCCCGCCACCCCTGCTTGCAAAACCATCAATAACTTCACTCCCAGGTACACCACACCACTGGGAAAACTGAAGCAACGTGTGTGTGTGTGTGTGTGTGTGTGTGTGTGTGTGTGTGTGTGTGTGTGTGTGTGTGTGTGTGTGTGTGTGTGTGTGTGTGTGTGTGTGTGTGTGTGTGTGTGTGTGTGTGTGTGTGTGTGTGTGAGAGAGAGAGAGAGAGAGAGACTACTTCCTTGCACTGGGCCCACCACCGAAGCGAGGACCTCTTGTGTGCTCTATCATCCGGCATCTGTGTTCGCATCTCCCCAGGTTTCTCTCTCTCTCTCTCTCTCTCTCTCAGATGTAGGTGTCTGGAAAGGGTTTACTATCTGACAGGTACATTCTGAAGCCGTAAAATACTGTAAATGATTGTGCATTGTAAAAAAAGGAAGTTTGTAATTGTAAGAGGTAATAGTAAGTGCTGATGCTTTAGGGAAATTAATTATTTGGTGGTTTCTCACAAGTGGCTAAAAGAACAGTAACAACTGAATGGTGCAAGCGCGCGCGCGCGCACACACACACACACACACACACACACACACACACACACACACACACACAGGTACTGAGCCTACAGAGATCTCTTTGCAGCCAAAGAGTTAATACACAACACAGAAACCCTACGGACCGTATTCATTAAGGACCCTACCCAGGTTTTAGGTCCACAAGCGTCTCTAAAAGTGAACCCGATAATCAGTCAAGCATGAGGATTTTCACTCGCAAGGAGCTTCACTCTTCTGAAGCTCTACATGGTGCTTCAATGTTATTCCCAAAGGATTTTTACTTCATATTAGTAAAGCCACATATGGTCCCACATTCATTTGCTACTTCCGTACTTGTTGTGATGAAAACGACTTCATGGCAGTGAAATATTAGCAGATATCACCTCCTTTAGCCTTTTTCTTTTCCTTCACCTTATCATTCATTCTAGTTTAGTAGTAATGCGTTTAGTAGCCGTACAAGTGAAGACGAACGTGTAAACTAACAATCGTATATACGCCTTCAGGTCACTAAATCTTATGTACTGTAAAAGGTACAATGCCTCCAAACGAAAGTAAAAAAAGACTACAGAAAACGAAGACCTCACATAATACAACATTTGCGCCCACCAATTGGTTTAACGGCTGAACATTTGAGTTTGTCCTGTGACACTAACCCTCGACCCTTTGATCTCAAAATCGTATGGCTTCATTCTTTACTGACCCTCACGTTTCCATCACGTTGAGTCCAATCAGGTCAAAACTGTCTAGTTTACCTTGTCATGTGACTCTAACTTCTAACCTCCTCCTGTGACCATGACCTTTAATTAACTGTTCTCAAAAACCAATCACTTTCTCCTTGCGTTATCCTGAATCCTTCTACAACATGTGATGTACGGGTAATCTAAAAATATCTATTAATTTATGGTAACCTTGGCATGGGACTCTGACCTCTGATCTAACGTTAAAGAAAAAAAGAACGAAAGAAAAAAAAAAAGAGGTCAGTCCCTTGGCTGATCCTCACCCATCCTACCACGTTTTGGTATGAATCAGATCAAAAGTATTTTGGTTACTTTGTGTACACACAAATGAATGTGTCGAACTTTGATAATCAGCTATGACTTTGAAATCTGACTGACTGTTCTCAACATCGACCCCTTCGTTCTTCCCTTACCTTCATCCCTTTCATCAAATTTGGTGTTAATAAAATAAAAACTGATTAAATTCATCTGTCTTGGTCAAACATTGATCTAGCCCTGTGACCACGGCGTTTATCTTGTTCTTAAAAACAACAGGTCAGCCTCTTTGATTCCCCCCCCCCCACCCTTATACCATAACTGGTTAGAAGTGATTAAGAACTTTTTGAATTACTCTGTTCATACACAGATAAACAGACATCAAGCCACACAGACACATAGAACAAGGCTCGTCATCCACTCTCCCTTCACAAGCATGGGTGTAAAAGGACGGAACCAGATTAGAGAAGGGGCAGAAATAAAGTGATAACCTCGCTTATCCCTTCCGGCTTCGTTACGCGCTTGGCCGCTAATTTCGTTGAGAAAAAATAAATTAAAGCTTTTTCAACCCGCGTCGTACCATCCCCATGAGGGTTCCCCCTCCCTTCACACTCTCTCTCTCTCTCTCTCTCTCTCTCTCTCTCTCCGGCGTTCACCTCTCCCAGCTGTTCTCTCCCCTTCGTTATCATTATATATTATTTTTCTGTGGTCGTGGTGAGTGTAATTCCTCTCCTTTATTAACCTTATCGCCACGAGTATTTAATGTCGGGTTTTCCTTGTGACTCACTAAAGTTTCTCGAAATCTCTCCTCTGCCTCTTTCTAGGTCTCGTATGCCTCCTTTCCTCTCCCTCTACTCTGTGCTCTCGGTTTTATAATCACCAGCCGTATGTTAAAGCTCTCAGGCTCCTGCGACTCAATCGGTTCGATAAAATTGTTGGGGGATAGATGGAATAAAATACTAGAGTTGACCTATTAATGAAAATAGTACTAACATTCTCAGTCTTCAATGTTCATTCTCAGTTGAATAAAATCGCTTGGTGTTAGCGAGAAAATAATATTAGTATTGTTCCAACCACGACAGAGTTAAATTGGTCTTCTCTTTCTCTCATGTTTTTTTGCTCTCTCTATACATGTTTTCTTTACCTTTCTCTACGCGTCATTATGCCCACATCAGTATGTTTCATTTCTTTTCTCATTCTGCTTTTACATTTCCACCCATTTCTTCCACTTTTTATACTTTTCTGCATCGTTATCATCGTCCCTTGCTTTCGTCCTTTCCATATCCCTCTATTCCTTCTCTTCCACCTTTTCCTTTGCTTTTCTTTTGTCTTCTTTTCCTGTTATTTCTGCTTCCTTCTTCCATGTTCCCTCTCCACTTTCCTGCACTCCTTCCTCCTATACGGTTCCCTTCACTCCCCTTTCCTCATCCCTCCTCTACCATCCTTCTGTTCTTCCTTCACCTCCCTCTCTCCTAGCTCTCTTCCTCTTTCCTCCACCTTTTTCGCTCCCTTGCAGCCTTTTTCTTCCTCCTCCGCCTTTTCCCGTCTCTACCTTACCTCTCTTCTTTTACCTCTTTCTCCCTCCTTCTTTTGTTTACTTCTCTTTGTTCC
Organism: Coenobita brevimanus; assembly: GCF_032717465.1. NCBI lineage: Eukaryota > Metazoa > Arthropoda > Malacostraca > Decapoda > Coenobitidae > Coenobita > Coenobita brevimanus. The sequence goes on from NC_137000.1 coordinate 32,875,418, forward strand.
ATGCCCATCGCTTCCCTCTCTTCTTCCCTGTATTCGTCATCTTCCTTCTCTACCTATCTACTCTCTCTTTCTCCTCACTTTCATTTCCTCCTCCTCCTCCTCCTCCTCCTGTTTCTTTTTTCCCTTTTCCTTTTCCTCCTTCCTCCCTTTTTTCCTCCTTCCACTTCTCCCTCATCTTCCTTTTCCTTTTCTTCCTTTACTTCTCCTGTCAGTTCCTCCTTACCAGCCCTCGTTATCTTGATATTCTTGATCCATCATCTTTATCACCATTATCACACTTCCCTTTCGTCTCTTTCTCCTTCCCTCCTTCCTCAGACTTTCTTGTTTCTTTTTCCTTCTTTCTGTTCCTTTCTCTATGCTCCCTATTTCCATGTTCTTCCTTTTTCTGTTAATTTTCTGTCTTTCTCTTTCTTCCTTTGCTCCTTTTTGCACTTTTTTTTTTGTTTTCACCCGTTCTTCCATCCCCCCCCCCGTCTCTCTCTCTCTCTCTCTCCTTACTGCCTGCCGTCACCCTCCATCTTCTATTACTACTTTTTTTCCTTGCTCTACCCGCACATTTTTCACAATTATCTTCCCACGCCTCCTTCATTTCTTGCTCCTCCTCCTTACCTCCTCCTCCTCTATCTCCTCCTCCTCCTTATCTTCATATTATCTATTTCTCTTCCTTACCTCTTGGGGGGGTTCTTATCCTTATCTCCTAATTGTCTCATCCTCCTCAATCCTTATTCTTTCCTCCTTAATTCTCATTTTGCACTCCTTCCCACCTCTTTATTTACTCCTCCATTTTCATTATTTTCTCCTCCTCCTCCTCCTCCTCCTTTCCCTCCAACTTTTATCTTATTCTTCCTTCTTTTCTCTCTCTCCTCCTCAATTCTCGTCCGCCTTATTTTTTTTTCTCGCTTGCCTTCTTACATTATTCACAGCTTTACTTCTGCTCCTACTCCTCCACTTCTTTCCTTTCCCTTCCTCCTCCTCCTCCTCCTCTCTGCTCTTTCTCTACCGCTTCTAATATTCTCTGCTTTCTCTCCTCCTCCCTGTTTACCTTTTTTCTCTCCATCGTCTCAAACTCTTTCTACTTCTTTAATCTTTCTTCTTTCATCCTTATTTACTTCCCTCTCGTCCTCATTCTCCCTTGACTTTTTTCTTTTCCTCCTTTTCATTCCCAATCACTTGTTCATCCTCTTTTACTTCTTACATAACCTTTCCTCTCATAATTATTACTCTTCTTTCCTACGCCATTCATCCTCCTCTCTCTTCCCAAACGTTTGCTCGCCCTCCTCTACTATTTTCTTCTTCCCTTTCTACCTTAACTTCTTCTCCTCACCTTCCTACTCTGTAACTACTTTGTTTCTTCCCACTGCAATTTACTGATCTTCTTTCCTGGCTTTTCCGATTTCCTTCTTGTCTCTTTTCACCGGGATCTCCCTCCTCTTACACCCCCCCTCTTCCTCTTATCTTCCGTCTAACTTTCTTGTATTCCTCTACTTCCTCTTCCTCCGCTCCCTTCCTCTCACTTCCTTCTCCCATCTCCTCCCTCATTCTACCTGCCAAACCACTCCACTGCGTCTCTACACTGGTGGCTGGGTTGGTAGGGTATGTGTCTCCCGGTTCTCCCTACCTTGCATCAGTCACACCAGAGGATGGACAATTAATAGACTGCAGAGAAGTATGTCCTTTCACGCGTTCTAACTTTATTGGCACACTGTCGTTCCTTCAATGACGTGTCCAGAATCCCTCACTCAGTAAAACAGCCACTCCAACACACCTTTAGCACTCACCTTGCATTCCAAAAGACTTGCACAGTTGTACCCGTGCGTGAAACAATAGTTAGAAGAGGATCAGTTCTCCAGTGAAAGAAAGGAGTACTCTCGGCCCTACATATCAGCTGCCCTTCAGGATCGGTAAATTAAGGACTGAACGAGTATGACAGATCTGCCCACTCCCATAACAGGCGTGTGTGAGCCGGCCGATACAGTATACATACATACATACATACAATGATATACACATATGTACATACATACTGTAAATACCATTTACTGACGAAATCTTCCCTCCTGCTAACCTCTTCGTCCTTCATTTTGCACTCTTCTTACTTCTGCCTGCACCGTTCCAAACTCCTCTTATTCTCATGTTTTATTTTTTTCTTTCACTCCCCATCTTCCTCCCTTTCTCTCCGGCGTTCTCCCCTTCCAGACTTCTGACTATCTCCTTACCTTCTCCTCTCTCTCTCTCTCTCTCTCTCTCTCTCTCTCTCTCTCTCTCTCTCTCTCATACACACACACATTCCCGTATTACATAGTTCCAATTTATATCCTTCGTATTTTTTCTTCGTCTTTCCTCCTCAGTCCTCCCCAGTACGTCCCTTTCTCCTCCCATTACTTTCCCTTTCATGTTGTCCTAGGTTTTCTCATATATATATATATATATATATATATATATATATATATATATATATATATATATATATATATATATATATATATATATATATATATATAAGAAAATCGTCTACTGTAAGCAACAGAACGTGAGGCCCAAATTCCAATTCCCGGCTTTGAACCCGCTCCCTGGTTTAAAACTTGGATTACACCATAATCCCAGGTCACACATACTCAAAACGAGGGTCTAAGCCGTTGTGCCGCTTAATCCAAGGTTTAGTCCATCCGCAGTTTAAACGGCCTCGAGGGAGTGGACTGACGGGAGACAGAGGTTGGCAAGCATAATCATGAAAACAAGGTTATTCTTTCCAAAGATTTGTATATATTGATCAGTTTGTGGAGAGGAGATTGTTGACTGACATGCGTGACAATGTCATAAATATTAAGTATCAAACTTTCTTGTCCCCTCTACGTTGAAAATTCTGTGAAAACAGTAGATTAGTCTTAGCATACTTCTGTAATATAGACATTTTCATCCATGATTTTGCTTTCCTAGCACCCAAATATTATGCAATATCAGGAATTTAGATTTGTTTTCTAGAAACATGAGTAACGGCTAAATAACGGTAGATAACATAATTTAAACAGGTTATTTATAAATCCCCCTCCCCCGAAATGCTTAAAGGCCGAAGCGATTTGACCTAATTTGTTTCGGCTTACACTGTACCAGTAAAGAACAACTGATACTGGCTATCACATTAAGACTTGTATGATTTTGAAATTTACATAATGGTAGAATGATTCAGACTGACATGTGGTAATACAGAAATAATGAACTGCTAATGTAAAATGTTTATGCACCCAGCAAGTACTACTAAGCTTATTAACTTACCGGCAATGCATTATTCAGGAATATTCATGATTTTTTTTTCTTCACTCGTGTTATAGTGATTTACCTCGCCCGGACGGAGTCCGACGAGGTATTGTTTTTGATAGAGTTTGTTTGTTTGTTTGTTAGCACTTAACGGACGCTCCGAAGGAACTCTTCTGCAGCAATTTATTTGGCATTTTACACCTAAAAAATTTCGTGTGTGCTGTTTACATAGTTTTAATATCTGCCTAATTTGCATCAACAGCATACAGGAGGATATCAGGATTTAATGAGCCGAATAGCCTCAATCGCTCACGACAAGGTGTTATGAAACCTCAAAGCCACACAACATAAGACCCAGTGTCCGATTCCGACTTCAATGTAAGGAGTCCCACTTCCCTGTACACAAACCAGACTGCACTGCGCCACAATCCTCCTATCGCCGCAGACCTGACGAGAGCACTTGAGACGGCTGAGAAAGTTGAATAGAGAATCTCTTCCGCCAATTTCTTAAGGCAGCTTCATCCCAGCACTCGTGGGTCCTCTGGCGTCCTCTCGTCCATTCACGCCGGCGGAGACGAGACGGATAAAGCCATCTTACACAACACGTCACACAAGGAACTCATCATAACTGCGCCGGGTTAAAATATTGAAAAAGAGACGTATGGGGAAAGGAAAAATTAATCCCTCAATTACCATGATGTATTTTTGTTTTTATTTTTGTTCTGTCAAGGCTATTTATTCAACTCAAGAGAAATGTCGAACTCGAGGGGTTAGATATAGCTCTCAATAATCTCTTCACTACTGGGGGACACTCCTAAGCTGAATAAAATATACTGTGACAGCAGTGAAAATAAGATGAAATGCACATTCTCGAGCTAATGATGGCTAGAATACTGCACAGACGAGACGCTGGTGGAAAAACAGAGCAACAAGACATTCATCCAGAGTGTATTAAGTTGAAATAGTTGAAATGAAACGCATGAAGAAAGTTGCGAGGAAACTGAATTTAACGAGAACGAAACACTGATCACTGTCGGGTTGGAAATATACTTGTGACAGTTCCTGAGGTCGAGAACCAGTGAAGAAGACGGCTTGTTTTAAGGGTCGTCAGAGAGACAGGGAGAAAGACAGGTTAACGAGGAGACCGTTTTGGAGGGTGGAGTTGTGAAAGTGGTTTTGGCCAATTACACCCCTGGAAAGTAGCTTATGAAGACACACATAAAACACGGAAGGAATGAAGAAAGAGTGATTGAAAAGGAGAGTGCATAAGGAGCAGCTGACAGAAATTTAGAATATTCAGAAGATGGAGGATACATTGGGGAGTACAGCTGGGAATAAAAATTAATTTATATATTCCGACCAAGGCTGTATCTGAACTATTGGTTGTATTCTTGTTAGTACGGGAGACTTCGTAGTACATTTTCCATTGTGATTTATTTTCCACCTTAAACCTTGTTTTTTTCTCTTGTATGTTATTCATGTTTCTATAATACTGACAATGTATCAGTAATATGAGATTATTATTATCATTATTATCATTAAGGTGTTCTGAGCAAAATAAAACGCTGAGGAAAAGGTGTTATGAGGTTTCCTGTAAAAAAAAAAAAAAAAAAAAAAAAAAAGAATACGGGCCTATATCATAAGTACCAATACGGGCAGTCTTCATATCCTGATCATCTCAACTTTTTCCATATCTGTGATATCCTTAACCTCTTCTGCCACAGTAGGTCATTAATTCTCTCTCTCTCTCTCTCTCTCTCTCTCTCTCTCTCTCTCTCTCTCTCTCTCTCCCTGTTACCCCAATACGATTTTATTGTTTAGGAGAGCCCCCTAGTAAAGAAAAAGTTAATGAGGGCTACACAAAACCCCTCCAGTTCGAAAAATCTATACTAAAGTGAATATCTTCTGCACACAGCAAGACTATAACATGGTATGCATCACACTGAAGAGAGTAATAGAGGGAACTCTCAAATCATATTTATAGTTAGCAATTAAGCATTTAAATTTTGAAATACGATACGCCGCTTACACACTGAGTAAATCTGTCTGACAATAAAATGGTTTTCTATTGTTCTCGGAAGCGTAGTGGAGAGTGCTTTTAATCTGTATGCGATACCCACCCTTAAGTTGAATATAATCGTCCAGCATTAAATTATATATATATATATATATATATATATATATATATATATATATATATATATATATATATATATATATATATATATATATATATATTCTTCACTGACGAGCAGATGGCCACAATATACATAAGTCATGTGCGTTCTCAGATCGAATACTGTTCACCACTGTGGAGTGGATGTGGAGCGGTTGCATTGAGGCAGTTGGACAAAATTCTAAATAAAGCCACTAGATTAATCAATAATCCTGCCATAACGCAGGACCTTCCTCCGTTATCAGCACGTAGAGATGTTGCTTCTTTAGCACTATTTATCGATATTTTTACCGTAAGTGCTCTAACGAACTGGCTTCAATTGTGCCTCCCCTTCAAATTTTCTCCCGAAATACTCGGGCAGCTGGAAGAGCCCATGAACTCACACTCTCTCTCCCACAATGCGGAACCTCTCCTTATCAAAATTCATTTATCCCCAGAACTACTACTCTCTGGAATTCACTTCCTGGGAGTTTCTTCCAACATATATTTAATTCTCTCAATTTTAAATCCAGTTGTTATAAGTATTTTATGAATGGAGGATGTCTTTAGGCACATGGACTT
>NC_137000.1:32881509-32921509 GCF_032717465.1 Coenobita brevimanus
ACCTCTTAACACTGCTTTAAACCATTTCTTACCTCTTCAAGCCGCTCCATTTCAACTCACACTAATGCACACTACCTTTTTTTACTATTCCATATCTCTTCATCCAACTGTCCGTCACTTCACATCACTTTACACCTCCTCAAATCATCTCATGTCATTGCCTCATAATAGCTCTTCACATCACTACCTCAGATCACTACATCATACTTCCTGATCCCACAGTTACAACCCATATCATATCCTCATATCGTCATCTCTCACTAGCACAATTGTTGACTCTATACAGGGGTTTTATCCGCCCCTGTGTGGAGTACAACTCTCATGTGTGGGGAGGCTTCCCACATACAGCTCTTCTCAATAGGGTGGAGTCAAAAGCTTTTCGTCTCATTAACTCTCCTCCTCTTACTGACTCCCTTCAACCTCTGTCTGTTCGTCGCACTGTTGCATCTTTAACTCTTTTCTATCGCTGCTTCAATGGTCACTGCTCCTCTGAACTGTCTGCAAGCATTCCTCCACCTCTACTACGGGCGCGTAGCACCCGTCTAGCAGCAAACTCTCATCCCTTTTCCGTCCAATTCTCTAAAGCAAGAGTTAACCGTTACTCCCAGTCTTTCATTTATGCAACAGGTCAACTCTGGAACTGTCTCCCTCTGTCTGTATTTCCTGCTTCCTATGATCTCCAGTCTTTCAAACGCAGTGTGTCCAGGCATCTCGAAATGATCGGATCTTGAATTTGGTTCTCTCTTGTATTTTGTTTTTCTCTTGGAAGGAACAATAATTGCGGGCTCGCGGCCTTTGGTTCCTTCTTCCTCGCATAAAAAAAAAAAAAAGCATCTCTCGTACACCAACAGATTGTGTCACACACCTTTCTCATATCCACCTCCTTGTCACACACTTTGTCACACCTACTTCGCTGTCACATACCTTTCTATACATCTCTTTAACTATTTCACTACAATGGCGTCTCTTAAAATATTGCTGCTACCAAAAGACAGTATTGATCAGCTGAAAGTAGAAGTCTTGTAATGAAAGGGTTAGGAGTCTGTTCTGATTTTAGTTCATGCTACCACCAAGCTACGTTATTCAGTCTTGAGTCCTTGTAAAGTGACGTGGTTAAGAACAGTCTTCATTACTTAACCCCTTCACCACAACGGCATCCTTTTATCTCTTCTATCTCCACATGACATTTTTAATTTAGTGGAGACATCCACCTCCTTCACAACCATCTTTCACTCATTGTTTCTCACCACTATGTGCTGTACCGTCAACCACCCACATTCCTAACCCCACCAATATTCCTCACCACAACCCTCCTCACCATGCTGCCCCATTCGTCTTCTCTTACTAAACTATGTCTTATATCTCCCAACCCTCTCATGACCATTATGCACCTCACAGCGTTACATCCCTTCTTGTCACTCACTGTACCTCTCTTCACCCTTTTACCTTTCACCTCTACTTAACTCTCCTCCTTTACCCTCCTTCATCGCCATTTTCCTCCCTCACATTTTCTTATCACCTATACTTATTGTTCCCCTCCCCCTTTCTTATTACCAATACTTATTCTTCCCCTCACACTTCCTTTTTACCAACACTTATTTTTCTCATTACCACTACCTTTACCTCTCAGTATCACCTCCCTCACCCTCCACCATCTCTTCACCCTCCATCACCACAATCTTTCTCCCTCACCACCACTTCAACCCTCAGCTCCTCCCCACCTACCGCAATAAATAATCTCTTCAGTCCCCCTCCTATCGTCACAACTTCCGTCACTTCGAGGGGAGGTACCGTTCTGATCAATAGTTCGTTTACCCCGTCTCAAGTCCTTTCCGTAACCTGCTGAACTTCCGCATTGCCTGCCAATAAAAATTTTGTTTCATAAATTCGCAGCCCTACGTGTCCTGGGTAATTATTGATGGCGAGTGTCAAAAGGCCACTGATTTATATATTCGGTGGACCTGTAGCTGGATTTTTTCTAGAATAATTTTTGCATCTTAATTATAACCGTGGCAGCGTTCATTGTTAAAGCTGAATTATCAGTTGTCGTTACAGTTCTGTTTCTTTACTGAGGGTGATTTTCTGTTACGTTGAATTATTGCTGCTGCTAATGGAGAAGTTTTTATTTTATCTTAGGAAAAGTCTCGTTTTGAAAGGATGTATTATTGCTATATTTAATCTCTCTAGTGTAAAATTTGTAAGAGATAAGTAAAATCATCTGAATATAAAAGCTATAATAAAATAATAATAATAATAATAATAATAATAAAAATAATGCATCGCTAGGCTTTACGCGACTAAAAGTGGAACAATTATGGACATGAGTTCATTCACTCTGACTCATTCATGACATTACCTAATAAGATCTGTCTAAACTAACCAGTAATATGTAAGTAGGTCGGTGGGGATCTAACTTTTCCACATTACCACGGCACCCCAAACGTGTAGAGAAATTACTGATGGCGACTACAACCTGATAAGCAAACTCTCTTGTACGTCACTAGTTTATGGATTAGGTGGACCTGTTACTTCATTATTTTTAGGATGTTTTTTTTTTAGAGCCATATTTATAACTATCATTGTTCTTGGTGAAATATGTTAACATTGTGTGTGTGTGTGTGTGTGTGTGTGTGTGTGTGTGTGTGTGTGTGTGTAATGATGCTTTGGAGCCTCGTTAACAACACTGGAGTTGCTCTTTGCGACATCTAGTATTATTAATTTTCTTCTGCTGATGAGAGGCAAAATTTAGTGCTCGACCTGTTGACATAATTATTGTATGTGGCTGGAGACAGTGTTGCTTTAATTTTGAGAGGCACGGTTTTGAAGTCCCGTCAATCATTATGGTATTATTATTTGTTAAATATTGATCACTTTTTTCCCCCCATTTCTTCATTTCCATTTCTAGGGAGACTTTAGAGCCCAAAATAATATCTTTATTAAGCAAGTGTTTTGCTTAACTCTACTGTCACTCTCTTGTACATTTTATTTCATGCAACTTTCCTACGTGGCTTTATCACAACACGTACAGTAGACATAAAATGGCCAGCAATCTCATCACTCTATTTCCCACTAGCAGATCGGTGTGTGGAACGTTAAAAGAAAGAAAGAGAGAGAGAGAGAGAGAGAGAGAGAGAGAGAGAGAGAGAGAGAGCATATACAGATACTTTCACTTAACTACAATATTATCGAACAGGTCTTGCGTAGTACAGGCACCAGAAGCTAGAGGGCTCCAGTGGAGGATTGCATGTTTCCTCATCGTAAATCTGGCCTTCGAGCAGAGTGAGTCAGATGGAGTGGGGGCTCATCCATTGTCTACTGCCGCTGATGAGCCCAATAGGGTCCTTTCATCCTGATTATTTATGGCGTATTTACCGTCGTTCTTGATTACTGACTAGTAATACCATGAACATAAATACAGTTAAGCTCTTTATTCTAGGTAATAATTACGACAATATATAGGGCTGTTCTTAATCGTTAAATTCATGACCATAAACCCCAAAACGACAGCACAGTTAAGTGAAATCCACAACATATCTGGCATATTCAAAGCATTCCAAGAGGACAGAGAGAGTTACGCGTCGAGGTTTACATTCAATGTATACTGTCACAGATGAATCCAGCTGTGTTCTTTATTGTTGTTTCAGATGGGTGAAGTATTGTGCTAGGAACATTCTGCATCAACCTAAACTTTTTACACATTTCAAACTCTTCTGTTCTTAAATACTGTCATTCATAATCATCTTCCCCTCTGGAAATGATAACTGAGCGCTTATATGCAGGTTAATTTGACACATTTGAGACAGGGGCTGAAATAACAGCGTGAAAAACTTTAGCAGAAACAGAATTTAGGTAATATTAGTGGCATTTTTTTGTATTTCCAGCCAACCACCACACATAAATAGCCTACAGACAAGCCCACAATAGCAGAGACAATGCTAGTATTGTGCTCCAACTACTGCCCAGACAATTTTATTCGTCTGATAAGTACAAGAGTTTAAGAGTTAATCCTGGCTATATCTATGATCTATTTATGGTAGTTCCTGATGACATGAAACACCTCACATGAAATACAAAGCTATTTAGTGTGTAAACATCTATAACGTGTTTAAGGCCGTTATATACGCAGCTGAGTTCTCTGATCTACATTATTTATGATTTTTTAATGGCAGTTGTCATAAGCTGAAATACCACCCAGAGGCACCAACTATAATACAGCAGAATTCTTTCGCCGTGGTATCAACACTGAATGCACCAAGGGGCAAGCATACCCCAGACTTTGCCGGTTATTGATGCATGCCTGAATGCCTGTAACTAATGGATGTGATCAATATGTCTGCCGTGTTCTAATTTATACTTGCTGCCCCCTGGCGATTTAATGTGCACAGTAGAGATTTTTCGAACTGGAGAGATCAGATATACCACTCATCTGACTCCCTCAGTGCCAGGTGGCTCTCATACTGTAATAAAAAAATAAAAAAACAACGTGAGATGTCACTGATTTGATGAGGGAATATCGGTAGGAGTTTTTTTTCAGAGCACGTGTGTAAGTACGGTACTCTGTGTAATACTGTACGAATTATATAGCGACGGTACGGACGGACTAAAAAAAAATGTAGGTATGATGATCGCAAAAACAGCAATATAGAAACATAGGCATCATCTTTATCATCACCATCATCATCATCTTCCTCTTCCTCTTCCTATTCCTCCTCCTCCATCTAGTGATGATGATGATGATTAACGTGAGGTAATCATAGACAAAAAAGGAGCACCATATCAAATGCCACTATGAACTTTACCGTTATTAAACTGAGGCCAATCCTAGACAGTTCCTCTCTCTCTCTCTCTCTCCCTCTCTCTCTGGTTTCTTTCTTTTCACACGCTCCATCTCCTTCTCCTGTCCCGTCCATGTCCTCTTCCCAAACTTATCTTTCTCTTCTCTTACAGTATCCATTTCCTTCATTCTCCCTTACACTGTTCTCTCTCCTCCCAACCTTAACCCCCTCAGTCTTCTCTTCCCCCCTCTAACATCCTCTCCTTCACATCTTCTCTTCTCACGCCCTTTCCCTCATGCCCTTACAAATTCCCTCTCCTTCCCTTTCCTATCCCCTCCTCTTATACTTTCTTTTTCTTTCCAGTTCCAGCCTCACCCCCACTCCTCTCACTCCCTCTCTCTCACCACTCCCAACCTCTGACACCCTTTCCTTTTCTCTCTTACTCCTTCCCAAATTCCCCCTCCACCACCCTCTCTCCCTCCTCTCTTCTCCTCTCCCTCTCCTCTCTGTTATATTGTCTGGTACCCGATAATGACAACCCACACCATCGGGAGAGGGACGAAAATTGGTGAAACAAAACGGGAACCTCCACGTTTGAGGCTGCCCGCACCAGATTATTGGGACTGGCGGGGGTGGGGGGGGGTCTGATGTCAGGGAACTAAAACACAGACTACGATGGGAGTTTGTGGTTTCTGCTCTCTCTCTCTCTCTCTCTCTCTCTCTCTCTTACACACACACACACACACACACACACACACACACAGGCAGGCACAATGGCGTCCAATAATTAACTTACATCTGATTACTCTGCGTGGTGGGAGAATTTCACGAATGGTTAGTGGGGATGTGAGGTATGGTGGGATCGCACGGATTTTTTGCACTCTCTCGCTTTTTTTTTTTTTTTTTTTTTTTTTTTTTTGGGAGGAAGGGGTTCGGTGGGTGATGGGATACTGAATTTGGAAATGAAAGTGTGCTGAAATTAGAATTGTTATCCTTACATTTTTTGGCCTATATTTTGGCAGGTAAAAATGAATATATATTTACCTGTGCAACAAAACGCCAGCTATTGATGAGTAACGAAAGCTAATCTTGTTCTTGTTGGAGAAAACTTTGAAATAAAACTTAAATGCACTCAGAACATTCGGCAGACATTTTAATACAGTATACCTGCATTGTTCCCCTCCACCCCCGCCACAATTCCAGCTCACTTAATCCTTTTCTCTGCCCCAGTGCCCTTGTTTTGACCCTCTCCCCTCTCCCGACACTTTCACTGTTGCAGGAAACATGGAAATAGACCGTCACTGCATTCATGTGTGTGTGTGTGTGTGTGTGTGTGTGTGTGTGTGTGTGTGTGTGTGCCCTCGATCTCAGATAGAATTAAAGAACTCATGTATTATGGCGCAATTTTTGTTTTATTTTTGTAATCTCTTTGCTATTTCATTGTGCTTTGGTCAGATCTCTTGACGTGAAAGAGTTAATGAAGGGTATACCCATTTTCGGCAACTTCAAAAGTCTATACGTAGCTAAAATCCCCATGAAAATGAACATGACAAAGATTAAAAACTAAATGAGGTCTTAGCGGCGAATGATAACAAGAGAGAAACATAACTCGCGTCAAAGATCAGGGCCAGAATTGTGTTTTTCCTTCGGCATTTATCTGTGAGGGTGTTGGGTGGGGGGTAGAGAGGGGAAGGAGGAGTAGGCGGAGAGAAGAATGAGAGAGGAGAGATAAAAGGAAGGAGGAGGAGAGAGAGGAGGGATAAAAGGAAGGAGGAGAGAGGAGGGAAAAATGAGGGAAAGGGGAAGGGAAGGAGAGAGGGAGCAAGGCGAATGGATGAGAGGGGACGGGAAGGATTGAAGGCGAGCAGTAATGAGATGAGGGAGGGGTGCAATGTCGAGCGAGGGGGGGAAAGAGTGGGAGAAAAACGGGTGGAGAGGTTGTGAGCGGAGGACGGTTGAGAGGAGAGGAGAGATGGGGGAGAGAGAGGGAGCGAGGGAAAAGAGCGAGAGAAGAGAGGAGGGGAGAACATGGGATAAGGGTAGGGGAGGAAAAAATGTATGATGTGGCAGGGGGAGAAAAGCGGAGAGGGAGAAAAGCAGGGAGGGGACAATAAGTAAGGAAGACAGAGCAGTAAGATGAGGGTGGAGGAAGAGGAGGAGGAGGAGGAAGCGAGATGGAGAGAAAAGATGGCGGGAAGGGAGAAGGGAGGGAGAAGAGAGGGAGAGGGGAGAGGAGAGAAGGTCCGCACGCAATTAATCAGGGGTCGGACAGTTTCCCCCTCACTACCACGCCAGAGGGAGTGGGAAAGGGAGACAGGGAGACAACACCGAGGGCAAGGGTGGCGGGGAGGAAAGGGAGGAAGGAGAGAAGAGGAAGAAAGTGGAGGGGAAGGGAAGGGAAAGAAACAGGCTGACAACGATGATGAGAAAGGTGGGTGGTGGATGAAGTGGAGGGATGAGAGGAAAAGACAGGAAACATAGGAAGACGGGAAGATGAGAATTGAAGGAAAGGAAAGGAGGGAAGAGAAGAACAGAGAGTGAAGAAATGGAAGAAGGAGGGTAGAGGAGATAAGTGGGCGAAAGGATGTACGGAGAGAAGGCGAGAAGAGCGAAGGGCATGGAAGAGAGGAAGGAGATGTGAGAAGAACAGTGGGGTGAATATAAGAGAGGAACAGAGGAAGGGGGAAAGCTGAGTGAAGGAGGGAGTGAAGGGGGGGAGAAGGGAAAAAAAGGGATGAAAGAAATGGAAGAAGGAAGGAAGACAAGAAAAGCTGAGGGAAAGAAAAACAACAGCTATGGCAAGGGTGGGCCGGAAGAAAATTGGTGGCATGGAGAGGTGAGTAGAGGGAATGAAGACACGGAGGAAAAAGAGATGAGGAAGAAAGTGGAGAGGCCAGGCGGATGGAGTTTGAAAAAAAATTGTATTTTAAAAAAAAAAATTCAACGCCGAGAGTATACAAAACCTGCTCACAAAGAAAGGGCAGAAAGGTCAAAATAAAGGTCTGTTATACTCTCTAATTCAATGACTTATATTTACGATTATGTTCTAAGTACATCCAGATGATTTTACTCAGCATAGGGAGAGATACCTGGCTATGAAGACATTAATGGAGGCTGTGTTCCTAACCACTACACTACGAAAGCCCCCTCTGAAGCTAAACAAAATCGCTGGAGTTAAGAGAAATGAAAAAGTCATCGAAATGAAGAAAATAATATCTTAGATGTTCGACATAATTCATTTCTAGATTCACTGAGGGAGACGGTCCATAGGTGACAGTTGAACACAGTACATAACGGTTGGGGAGAGATGAAATAAAAATAAGAATAGGAAGAAGAGGTAGGAGGGAGTGAAGAGGATGAAAACGGGGAGAAGGATGGAGGAAGGAGAGAAGAAAAGAAGAGAGGAGGAGGAAGAAGAAGCAATGGACGTAATTTGCAAGGAGAGGGGGAAACAGGTAAGATGAGAATAGCACGTGGAAGAAAAGGTAAGAGCGAAATGAAGGAGACGAAGAGGGAGAGAAAAAAAAAATACAGGGGGGAAGAAGATAGGGAAAGTGACAGATGTGACTGGAAGGAAGTGGTCAAAGAAAAAAGCAGACAAAAGCAGGGAGGAAGGAGTAAGAGGGACACGAAGGAAAGTGAGGTGGAGGGAAGGAAAACATAGGAGGGAGGGAGGCTGTCAGAAGTTACCGGGAACGAGAGAGGGAAGTGATGGAAAATATGAGAAGAGAAAGTTAAGAAGCAGGGCAGAGCGGGTGGGAGGGGGAAGGGGAGGAGGGAAGAATGGTAAAAAAGAGAGAAGAGAAGTGGGTGGGAGGAATATAACAGAGGTATAGAGATTGGAGAGGAGGGAAGGAGGAATACTGAAAGTCAAAGAAAATGAAGAGGAGAGGGTACAAGTCAGATGAATGGAGAGGAGAGAAGAGAAGAGAGGATGCTGCGGGAGGGAAAAAAAGGATGAAAACAAGGGCAATAAAGAGGAAGGAAAAGGAAAGCTGAAATCAAGTAGAAAGAAGTGAATAAGTGGGGCTAAACGAAAGTGGACAGGAGTGATGGAGTAATGCTAAAAGAAAGTAGGAGGACGGAAGGTGGAAATAATAAAAAAAGGAGAGGTAGGAAATGTGAAAGTTTAAAGACAGTGGAGTGGAGGATTACACAAACTATTTGAAAAAGAGAAGATATAGAGCAGGAGAGCACAAGGTGAAGGGGGGAAGGGAAAGGTGAAGCAAAAAGGTCTATGCAACAGACAGGGGAAAAGATATTAAGAGAAGCAGAGAGAAGTATGAAAGAAAATTGCATGTAGAAAAGGGACACAGAGGAATGGGGGAACTGAGCACGAGAAAGGCGAGTGATGGTAGGCGAAAAAGGTGTACAGAGGAAACTGAACGAAAACCAGTAAACACGAATGATGGATAGGGAAGAAATATTCATAACAAGATGTGCAGTGCAGTGTACAGAAGGGAAGAATTCGTCGTCTTCGTCGTCGTCGTCATCGTCATTTTCATCACAGACCCACTTATTTACCATTCAGTCCTTAAAATGTATCTACTCCACTTCACAGGCAGAGCGATCCACACAATAACATGCTTCCTAAACCTTTGAATCTGGAGACGCTTTTTTGGTGATGTATTCTTGCTATCTCCACACGATTTCATGCAGAGATCATCCTCGTAGTGAAGGGGTTAATGAAGGCTATATCTAACCCCTCCAGTTCGAAAAGTCACCTCTAAATTGGAGACCATCGTCTGGAGGTAGCAAAAATAAATAAGTCATCGGATTTAAGGGGTTAATTGACGAAACTCACACCCAAACGAAACTGCACTAACACACCCTCATGCAGTTCCCTTACATCCTCTGTATTCAGACCTCCGTTCCGACTGAAGGCCTTCATGGCACCGACAACGTAACTACTTGTGCCTCTAATATAAGTTTCTTTTACACATTTAACTCTCTTTTCTATCACCACGCTGTGATGGTAGTAGCTTAAAAAAGGGAGAGGCGTGGTGGTGATGGATGAGATGGAGGTGAACCTGGAAAAAGTATGATGATACAGCAGACGTAAACACTGTAACCTTCATCACGATCAGCCCATGACTTATCCACTACAGAACCCATCCACTAGGGAGACGTAAGCTTTTTATCAACAAAATGGCTTAATTCAGACTGGCACGGGGGCTGAAACTTTACAGGAGAGGAATGCGTGACCCCGTTAAGACACAAATCTCAGACCTTGTGAGTACGATATTGCGCGCTACTGAGCAGGCCACCCACGTGCCAGTGCGATGATAGTCTGGATTCCTGAGGGAGGGAAGTAGGTAGGGAGAAGTTGGTAAAAGTAGGCGGGAGGGAGGGACGGTGAACCTGGTAAAAGTAGAAGAGAGGTAGGGAGGGGGAGCAGGAGGGGAAGGAGGGAGAGAGGGAGGGAGGAGGGGAAGGATGAAGAGTAGTATTGAATTTGGGAGGAAGGGCGGCTTGTTAAAGAGGGAGGGAGAATTGGCCGGAAAAATTTAAGAAGAGGGGAGATGGAGGGGTGAAGAAATCGAGGCTGTGGGAGGGCGTGAGGTGGTGGAGGCAAAAAGAGAACTGGAAATGAAAAAATGAGCAAATAACCTGGGTGAAAGAGAAAAGAGGGGTGCAAAAAATAGGTTGAAAGATAAGTCTCAGGAAGGAAGACATTGAGGAAAAAAAAAAGAGGGAAAGAGACAGGGTGTGTTGCATTTTAGGAAGGATGATGCACAATGCCTTAGCTGGCTTGGGAGATGCCGCAACCCCTCTTGTTCAGCGACTTATTTTACACATCGAACCTCTTTTACGTTCATGATGCAGAGTGAGTGATACGCCAATATACATAACATAGAAGAGATGCTAAGGAGTAAGATGGGAGATTTGTGGCAAAGATGCGGTACAAGAAAGTCCCCATCGCCAAGGAGAATGCGGCCAAAGGAGGAAAACTGTGGAATGGAGGACGGATGGGAGAACTTTGGAGGAAAGAAAAAAAGGTAGTTGAGAAAAGAACGATGTGGAAGAAAAAGAGGGGACCAAGCGGGATATATGGATGGATATTGGTACAGACAGACAGACAGGCATGCAGACAGAGAGACAGGCAGATGGATGGGTGGATGGATGGATAGATGGGAGGGAGGGAATGAGAGAAGACAGAGAGAAGAGAGGAGGCAGAGAAGGACAGGAGAAGAGACAGATGATAAGGAACAGAGTGAAAGCGGAAAAGACAGCTGGATAGACGGAAGGAGAGAAAGAGGGAGCGATGGACGGAGGTTGGAAGGGAGAGAGAGAAACAGAAAGCGAGAGGGAGGTAGAGAAGAGGGGGGGATGGAAAGAGGAAGGGAAAGGACGACCCAGCCCACAGACAAAGAAAGAAGAGATGGATGGGTAAGGAGCTGAAGGGAGGGAGGGAGGCAGGGAGGGAGGAGGGAGAGGATAGAGGTGGGTTGAGGAAGAAAGGAAGCAGAGGAGGAAGAAGGAGAGGAGTGACTGAGAGGGAGAAAAGAAGAAAGGCGCGAGAGGGGATACAGGCAGGCTGAGGATGGAAGGAGGCAGGGAAGGAAGAAGGACGAAAGAAGGAGGATAAGTGATTGAAAGGGCGAAAAAAGGAAAGAAGAAATGAGGGAGAGGCGGTAGAAGCAGGCTGAGAATGGAAGGAAGTACGAAGGGAAAGAAGAAAGAATGAGAGAAGTGAGTGAGGGACAGAAATGAATGAATGAATGAATGAATGATGGAATGAAGGAAGAAAGGAAACACGGAAGGAAGGAAGGAAGGAAACACGGAAGGAAGGAAGGAAGGAAGGAGAGAAGGAAGGAAGGAAGGAAGGAGAGAAGGAAGGGACAGGAAGGAGTAATAACGGAGGTAGGATACGAGGAAAGAAGGAATGGAAAGGGCAAATAACATGACAAAGGAATACAAAGGGTGGAAGAAGAAAGGAAAGAAGGAAGAGGGAGAAATGATAAGAGGATGGATAGGAAGGAGGGAGGAAGAAAAAGGGCAATTAAAAGAAAAGTTTCATGAAGGCAGGCAGGCAGAAGGAAGGAGGGAGGAGAGGAAGAAGGAAGGAGGATGGAAGGAAGGAAGGAAGGAAGGGAAAAGGGCTGTGAAGGAGAGAGAGAGAGAGAGAGAGAGACTGCAGCAATGAACATGGAAGAACTGTAAATGAAGGAAGAAGTGAGGGAAAGGACTGAAAAATAGGAGGGAAGTGAAGCAAATATATAAATGAGAAGTGATAACAAGGAGGCGGAGAGGAAAGAAGTGGGGGGGGGGAATGACCGAGAAATGACAGACAGAAATATGGAAAAAGAAGAAAGACAGGAGAGAGAGAGAGCGAGAAGAGACAGAAGGAACGAACGAAGACAAAGAAAACAAAGAAAGAAAGGGAGAGGGAAAAGACACAGGTATCAGAATAACAGAAAGGAAGGAAGGGGAAGAGAGGAAGAACAAAGAGACAGATTGAACATTAGACTGGAAAAAAAAAAGAAAAAAAAAGAAAGGAAATGGAGTAACTGATCAGAAGTATGGAGAATGGAAGGAAAAAAGGAGGAGAAAGGAAGGAAGGAGGAGATGAAGAAAGGAAAGAAGGATGGAGGGGAAAGAGAAAGGAAGGAGGGGAAAGAGAAAGGAAAGAAGGAGGGAATGGAGAAAATACGGAAGAAGGGGAAGGAGAAAGGAAGGAAGGAAAGAGGGGAAGGAGAAAGGAAGGAAAGGAGGGGAAGGAGAAAGGAAGGAAAGGAGGGGAAGGAGAAAGGATGAAAAGTGATAGGTGAGAGAAAGAAATAAGAGGGAGAATGGAAGGAAGGGGGATGGACAAGTTATTAGCTGGTAAATGGAAGGAAGGAAGGAAGGAGAAAGGACGAGAAGGAGACTGAAAAGTATGAGGCAGAAGGAAGGTAAAAAGGAAGGAAGGACGGAAGGAAGTCAGGAAGAAAAGAATGACGGAAGGAAGGAAGGGAAAGGAGGAAGTGTCAGACAGAAGGAAGGAAAGAAGGAAAAGAACTCAACGGGAGAAATATGATCAAAAATCTTATTATAAAGGAGGGAGTGGAATTAGTAGACATGTGATCGGAGAGAGAGAGAGAGAGAGAGAGAGAGAGAGAGAGAAAGGATTGCGTGATGAGTGACAGAGAGAATGATGGAGGAAGAAAGAGAGAATGAAGGAAGGGATAAGACTGAAATGGAAGAAACAGCTGAGACAATGTTAATATGAGCAAGGGAAGATAAAGGGATGTGAGAGTGACTGAAAGAATAAGAGGAAATGGTGGAGAGAATGATGGAGATAGTGATGAAGGGAGTGATGGTGAAAGTGGTGGAGAGAATAATGGGGTGAGAAGTGGAGAGAATAATCGTGAGAGCGATGGATACACTAAGAGAAACAGAGGCATGAACTGGTGGAGACTACGATTAAGTTAGGGAAGAAGGTGGAGAGTGTTGGAGATAAGTGGAGGGTGAAGATGAGACTGAAGGAAGGATGAGAAAAGATAAAAGACTAACGAAAGATAAAAACAGTGTAAATACGAGAAGGAGAGTGAAAAGGTGGAGAGTGTGATGGAGATAATGATGAAGAGACTGACGGATGGATTTGAAAATATCAGGGAAGGATGGATGATGAAGACAGTGTAGAAAAAGGTGGAGAGAGTGATGGAGAGAGTGATGGAGAGAGTGATGGAGAAAGGAGAGGTGAGCATGGCATCAGTAATGGAGAGGTATTGATTGCCTTCCCTCACGCTACATATCTCCTCTCCCCTCTCACCACCTCATCCCTTCCTCTTCCATCCCTTCACTTTTTTCTCTCCTCTCTCCCTCCTCAATATTCTCTTTCCTCTCCGCTCCCTCTCCCCTTTCACCGCCTCATCCTTCCCTCACCCATACCTTCCCTATGCTCCCTCCTCTTCTCATTCTCTCAGATCTCATTTATTCCCTTCTTCTTCCACCCTCTCATCATTTCTTCCCCCCCCCCTTTTTTTTTACCCTTCTGCTCCTCTTCATTATTCTCTTTCCCTCTCCCATCACTTCACCCTTCCCCTCTCTCTTTCCTTCTCTCTCTTTACCCTTCCACTTTCTTTCCTTCCCCCCTCCCCACTCATTCCCTCTCCCCTCTCCCTCTTATCCTGTCCCCTCTCCTTTCCTCTTTATCCTTATATTCCAGCATCGTCTCCGTTTCTATGCACCTTTCCTGTCCCTCTCCCCTCCCTCATCACTCTCTCTTTCCCCCTGCTCTCTCTGTCACCCTTTTCTTTCTCTCTCCCACTTGCTCCTTAACTCCTCTCTTTCTTTCTGTTACCCCTCTGTTTTCTTGCTTTACTCTCTCTCTCTCTCTCATTCTCCTCCTCACCCCTCCCTTTTACCCCCCACCATATATCCATCCCCCTTCTTTTCTTCTAACTCCTTTTTCTCTCTGTGCCCTCTTTCCTTCATCCCTTCTCCTCTCTCTCTCTCTCTCTCTCTCTCTCTCTCTCTCTCGCTGTCTGTCTGTCTGTCTGTCTCTCCCTCTCTCTCTCTGTCTCTTCCACTACATTCACTCCTTCCCTCCATCTCTCATTCCCCCTCTTCCCTCCCATTCCTTTCAGTTCCTTTCTTTCCCTGTCATTTGCCCCATCCTCCCTCTTCACCTGACTTATCACTTCCTTCTCATCTTTTCCACTCCTCTCTCACCCCTCTTATTTTCCTTCTCACCTCTGGGTTCCCTTTATTTTCCTTCCCTTTTCCTCTCCCCTCTTCACACCTCTCTGTCTCATATCTTTTCCCCTTTTCTCCCTCCTCTCTTCTCCCCGTTTTCATTTCACATCTCCGCCCCCTCTTCTCCCCTCTCTTCCCATTTCATCTCTCCTCTCCCTCCCCTCCCTTCCCCTTGCACCGGTATCTGCCCCATATATTCCTTGAAATCCTTTCTTTCCCTCAAACTATTCCCCTTCCTCTAGCCTTTCCTCTTCCTTCTTTCTTCTCTTTTTCTCTCCCCTCCCTATTCCTCCTTCTTTCCTGTCTCTTCTTCCCTCTCTCCCTCTCACCTCATACCTCTCCTGCTCCCGTCACTTTTCTCCCTCTTTTTTTCATTTCTCTTTCACCTCCCCTCATCCCTCCATTCTCTTTTCACCCCCTCTCTTTCCCTATCACCTTTCCTCCTGTCCCACTCATTTCTTCCTCTCGCCTCCATCTTTCTTTCTCTTCTTCCCACCTCTCTCCGCTCTCCTCTCACTTCTCTTATCTCCTCTTTCAGCCCTACATTTATACTTTCCTTAACACTCTTTCAATTCTCTCTTCCAAGCACTCTTGTTCCCTTCCTTCTTCCTCCTGTTCTTTTCTCCCATCCAGCTTTCCTTCTAAAACTCACCTTGATCTTTCCGTTAGTCTCCCTCATTCTCTCTCCCTCTCTTCATCATCATCTCACCCTTCTTCTTGACCTTCGTATCTTCCTTCCCAAACCTCTCTTTACCCTCGTTTTCACTCTCTCTCTCTTTTCTTTTCATCTTACTCTGTTCTTCCCTTCTTTACCTTTCTTTTTTCTCCTTTTCCATCCATTCCTTAACTTTTCCTTCACCCTGAACTTCTCATAATTCACCTTCCGCATTTTTCCTTCATCCTTTCCTTCAACCCTCAACTGACCTGCTTACCTTCCTTTTGCAATTTTCCCTTGTTTCTTCCTCCTATTGTCACCTCACCTTTCTCTAATCCTCCCTTTTTTACTCTTTTAATTATCCTTTCATCTTTTCTTGTCACATTTTCATCCTATCTCCCTTCTCTTTCTTCCTCCCTCCTTCTTCTTTTTCTCGGTCTTTTCCGCTTCTCCTCCCCTTTTCTTCTAACCCCTCTTCATTTTTCCCCCTCTTTTCATCTCCCTCCTCTTCTCTTCTTTTTCATTCTCTTCCCTTCTTCTTTAGCCTCTTCTCTTCTTCCTCCTCTTCTTCATCCACTCTTCCTCAGCGCCCCTCCCCTCTCAGCATAGGTCACATTTCACTCCCTCTCCTCACCCAATGCATCCATCGCTCACCCTCTCCCTCCCTCGCCATTTCACAATCCGTCTTCTCCCCACCGTTTTCTCTCTCTTGCATTCTTCCTCTCTCTCTGTCTCGGTCTGTCTGTCAGTCTCTGTCTCTGTCTGTCTGTCTCTGTCTCTCTCTCTCTCTCTCCCCCCTTACCCCTTCTTGTTTCCTTTCTCTCTCTACCCCCTCCTTCCTCGCCCCATTTCTCATTCCACCTCCCCCTCCTCGTCCCCTGTCCTTCGCCCCTTCCCCTCCCCTGCCAAGCTCCCCTATCTCTCCCCCACACCCTTCTTGGTGCCCTTTGCTCTCTCACGTCCCCATGGCCCGGATCGAAGGGTTAAGTCACTGAGTCCACTCCGGTCAATTCTGGTCGTATTCAGACCGAAGTTTTCATTATTCTCCTCTTTTCAAATTTTTTCTTAAATCTGACTCTGGACATAAGCTAGGCAACCCTTTCTCTGACGCCCAGCAGTCCTCCTACGGCTAACAGATGGGACACACACACCCTTTGCGCCATCACCCATACACTGCTATGAGGTCTGCTAGGAAGAAACACCAGGCTCGTCATTCAGGACTGGTGAAATGCTACCAGCTGGAGTTCTGGGCTTTTGAAGAGGTAACGAAAAACTGTACTCCTATGGCAAATTTTTCTAGTTTGTGTGGACCGATGTTTGTGTGTGGATCTATGATTGTGTGGACCTATGACTGTGTGATAAATGTCTGGATCCATGGTTGTGTGGACCCTATGATTGCATGATCGTGTAACCCAGTGATTGTATGTTTCGTGGATCCAATAATTCTGTGTTCCGGGTGAGGGCAGTTCGTCGACCCCTCTCCGGCTATACGAGTCAATAATACGATGTCCCCCTTGTTGATTATGTGGCCGTCACGCAAATATCATAATTTCTTCTTCCTCGAAATTAGGATTAGGCTTGATATACAGTAGGCTAATTTTCTGACTGCTAGGATCTATCTAGACTTAACAGAATATTTAGTGTTAGCTTCAGTATAATTCCTGGGTTATGGTTTTCTTGAGATCTTTGGCTGTTACGACTTTCCACGTAAACTCCTCTGGTGTTAGCTTAAATAATTACAACGACCCAAGTGCAAATACAAGCAAAAGAGTTCAGCAGTGCCTTTTTCCATCTTTGGACCCATAACACCAACATATTTCCGCGGACGATGATGGGGATTCGCGCACCTTCAATAACGTTAAAGATATGCACATGGGGGCTAACAGATGTTCCAGTAAAGTTAAACCATACATAAATTGTTTCACAGTCAGGTTAGGTCCGTTAGATAGGGGTTCGGTGACATGTTTCTCGCTTTGGAGATTCGTGGTCGTAGCGTTAATTCCACCAATGTCCAGAACGTGTAAAGTCATTCGAACTCAACCTAACTGCGAACCCATGCAACTGTGACCTAACTTTACTGAGACTGACTTTCAATGACATGTCAGTTATAGCCTCATCTTATGGAAAAACCCACTGAGAGGTGGCGACGATATTCTTCCATACCCGTCACCCTTGTCCTGTTGCAGCATGGACTTTGAGACTAGGCCAGGACAGATGTTAAACCCCCACCAATCATTCTGGCCACGGAAAGATCAGTTCGTTGACCCCTGTCCAGCCGTATCGGTCGATATTACGAAGTTTTCCAGGTCGATTAGGTGGTCCTCTCCCTTTGTAAAATCAATGTAACACTATACTGTCTTCCTGTTGACCCCTGCATTTGTGTGTCACTGTCACTTCTTTTTCCGTGACTGAGTGGAGGAACCGACCTTTTGGCCATCATTCTTATCCTGCTGCACCGTGGCCACCGACACCGAGGCCAGGACAGTTACTGAACGCAACCCATCACCATGAACAGGGTCAGAGTGGTTCCTCGACCCCTGTCCGGCCATAGGTCAATAAAATGGGAGTCTTCCAGGTGCATTAGGTGGCCGCCCCGCTGCGTAGTTCATGGATCAGTGCTTCCATGGAGTTAGGTTAATGGCCAATTTCTGAAGCATTAAACTCTGTCTAGGGTATTCACCCCTTGAATTCGGTGACGTGTTTCTTTTTATTTTTGTTACCGTACTTCCATACGATATTATGTACCTTAGGAGAACCTCGCACTAAACTGAGTTAAGGAGGGCTTCAACTCCTTCTGTTTGAAAGGTCCCTCCTAATGTGAATAAATGACCATGAAAGTGGTAAGAATAACGAAAACGTGTCTGGGGTGAAGGGGTTCCCTCTTCAGATTTTTTTTTTTTTATTACCGTCAGGCGAATTGTATTCAACATCGGAAACAGATCTGTGAGTAGATTAATTCAAATTCAGAGGAGACAAGCTAGTGGGATGAAATGGAAAGAGAAGCAGCGCAGAATGAACACTGGACTGGAGTAACGGAAAGAGGTTTTGATAAGCAGGTGATTTGGAGTGATTTAGTCGTAGGCACCCTAAATTAAATTTGAGAATGTGTTTTTGACAGCAGGTAGGGAAAAAGATGACTATTCTAAATGACTATTGAGAAGAAATTTACACTAATATATAACACTACGCTATTACTGGAGCGTGATTTACGAAGTGATTTACAAACGGCGAGATATGTACGAACAGGGTAAACCGCATAATGTAGAAGGGGCCTGGTTGTAGGTGATTTAATATTGCTTTGATATAGACCACTGTAAACGACAGGTGAGGGTGAGTGTAATTGAATGTGGTTGCTTTCTCAACTTTTCGGGCACCGCCTTACTGTGGCAGGTACCAGTGAATATTACATCTATCTATCTGTCTAACCATCTATTTATATATGCGTATGTATGTATGTTTATATGTATCTATGTAGCCTAAATCTATAAGAAGAGATAAATAGATACAGACATACATACAAATTGATAAATGGATAAGCGAAGCAATTATATACAAACAATTTCCACCCTGACATAATTAGGTGAAATAGTATTATTCAGAAGCATCAGTCAGGCGTGTCCCTGGTGGCGTGTGCCTGTCAACGGCTTCCTTTGATTGATAAACGACCTGCTGGCCCCTCATTACCCACACCCAGGACAGACCCGCTTGTATTGAACTCTACCCACCCCGCCACCTCACCTCACTCCACCCCACCTCCCCCTTATCTGCATCTCTGTATCTGCTCTGTCTCTTGCTCTCCTCTCTCTCTCTCTCTCTCTCACACACACACACACACACACACACACACACACACACACACACACACACACACACACAGGGTAATTGCAGTTCTTTTCTGGAGTGATGGTTTGTCAGTGATGAAGTTCCTCCTTTGACCTTGTTCGTCTCATTCTTCCTTGGACCGTCTGCATTCATTTATGACTGTTTCATATTGGCAAGTGAGGATGGGCTCTGTGTAGGCCAAAAGGGTGAAGAAATAAGAGACTGGCGGTCCTATCATGAAAACTTAGGAGGGCAAAGGGGTAAGTAGCAGCGGTAGTTGCAGCCCCAGGCTCAACTGAAACGTGAACCCGGCGAACTGCAGGCTGAAGCTGACCCTCTCCGGCAGTCCACTATCCCCATTTCAGAAGTAAGGAGGGAAATAAGGCAGAGGAGCCGTTAGGTTGTACGGGTGCCATCACGTGAAGGCTTCCCTCTCCAGCACCAATGGAGTAGGTAAAACCCCAATTTATGACTGTCTAAAAAACACTTGTGTAAATAGGGAAACTGTTATACTGCATTGCACTTATTATGTAATTAGGCACGAGATACACAGGTTACATGTTTTTCTCCACTGCGTGTTTCAGTAACGATGTGGGGATGCACCATCTCTTTCATGATCTTAGGTTTGATAATAAGATCCTTAACTCCTTCCTTAAGATGACTTGTTTTCTTTCTTCTTAACACATCCAGACAATATCGCTACCTTTGTGAGCACTTTAAGAAATGGAAAACTTAAATACAACCTAGATTAACCTCTACATTACTAGATCATTTCCAGGTTTAATTAAAATCGTCCGGTGGTAGCAAGAAAAAAACAATACGTCACTGGGCTGAAGTAGTTAAGCTGTTTCCTGTATTTTCCATGCTATTCATTATATGCTAATTTCCTAAGCTAACATAATGCTCGTCTTATCAAGCACTAATTTCAATGGATCTACACCCACAGCCTACTCTAGACTAGGCTACTCATTGTCATAGACGTTGC
Organism: Coenobita brevimanus; assembly: GCF_032717465.1. NCBI lineage: Eukaryota > Metazoa > Arthropoda > Malacostraca > Decapoda > Coenobitidae > Coenobita > Coenobita brevimanus. The sequence goes on from NC_137000.1 coordinate 32,901,428, forward strand.
TTTTCACAGAGACTGAACTTACTGAACTTCCTCCACATCCTCTTCCTCCTCCTCTGTTCTTCTCTTCCTACCTTGGACAATTTAACCTTAATTTCTTTATTTCTTTATGACTGCATGCCTCGTCTCTGTTCAAGTATTTAATCTGAAGACAAGTTATGCTCATTACCTAACCTTAGTTTTTGCTGAAAGGTTTTCGCTTTCTGGGAGGGGTGGGATAGGGTGGGTGGGGGAGTTTACTCTTATTTTCTTGCCTCGTTTAATGGTGTTAAGTCATCTAACCATAGGCGTAAAGCTGTTGGTATTCAGTGAGTCTCAAATCCAGGGGTCGGAGAACAGGAGGTAAATTACCCCAAACAGGATACATATAAAAAAAATTGTGGTAATGCGTGCGGTATAATACTGATTTCTCACCTACATGATGTAAGTTTTAGTGAACAAGGTGTAAAACTATATATCATGTATCATGATATTTGATGCTTTGCCGCTGTACTATTAACTTGTGTACAGAGACGTGGCTTTTTATTTATTTATTTATTTATTCTTGTTCTTCGTATTTTGAAGTATGGGGAGTAATTTCATTTGTACTCAAATTTTTCGGTAATACCCTAAAAAGTTCCCCGACCCTTGTTCTAATCATTCATATACAGTATATACAGTCAAAAATAACATCACCAGGCAATCGTATTACCGTCATATTTCGCTATGACGTATACAGACTCTACTCAGATTTTTACTTTAACGTATTAAATTCCTAAATGCAATTGCGCTCTACACTTATAACGGCTTCCCTCATTTCTGTCTATGTTTCTGTTACGGATGGGGGAAGAGTCATTCTCCACTGAAAGAAAATGTGTTCATCTCCCCCATGCATCAGTTTCCCTTCAGCACTCGTACAACACTACTTTAATATATTGAGTTGTGCTGACCGGGCATGTTCAAAGGCATGGTCAAGCCTGTCGCTACGATCCATCCATCCTACATGTATTGCCCCGTTACAGGGTCCACGAAATTGGACATCTTTCTTTGCGATTTATTTTAAGTACTAAACCTCATTATTTTTCGATATGTAATCTGTATTGGTGTAACACTGTAACAGCTGGCGTCAGTAACAAGGAGAAGGATGCTAAGGTGTTGCAAGTCTAATATATCGCTGAGGAATGGGATTTATGAAATATTTCAAGCCACCCATTGTCTTTGCTGTAATTTGTAGCATAGTTTGAAAACACGTTGGGCTGGATAACTAGGTTTCATTGAGGGTATTATTGCTGTCTGGACGTACCATATCGTTTGTTTCTATTCTTTACAGGTTCACTAAACAGGATCCTCAATGGATTAAGATGTTACTACAGATTACACAAATTTTACAATCTCGCCATATTATTTTATTTTTATTGTCGACCTATCACCTGTATCTAGACAAACTAAGATTCGTTGCTCTGTTTTCAGTTACACTGTGTTTAACGACAGTTTGCTCATTTCCTTCACTATCTGCCAAATTTCTGAGCGTGAGATGTTGTGCTTGCCTCAGAATTTCATTCACTCTCTCACCATCCTACACTTTCTTATGTGTCTTGTTTAGTTTTGTTGTGGTTGTGGTTGCTGTTCTAACGTATTTAGTCTCTGCTTCTTTAGTTGTTTGCTTTCAACTCCAACTTTCAAACTTTCCTTTTGCAATGTACACGGGGAGACACCGATTTCAATTTTCTACCTTCCACATTCCACACTTCTCTCCACCAAAGACTCCCCTGTCAGCATCTGTCAGGTATCCTTCGCACCAGCCTCGGACTCTCCTGGGCCCCCTCGAACCTTCTCCAGCCTAGAATCTCATCCAGTTTCGAATCCTCTCCTACCTCACACTCTCATGGGCCCCTTTGAACCCCCTCCAGCCTCAGACTTTCTTGAATCCCTTTTTATCTACTCTATTCTTGGGGCTCTCCCGGGTCCCTTTCCAACCTCAGACTCTCCTGAGCCTCTCTGAAACTTTCCTAGCCTCAGATTCCACCGGGTCACTTTGATAAGCCCTCTCTGTTCTCAGACTCTCCTGGATCCCTTTGAACCCCCTCCATCCTCAGACTTTCCTGGGCCTGTTTGAAGTCTCTCCAGGCTCAGACTCTCCTTGGGCCCCCCGAAACCTTGCCAGCCTCACACTCTCCCTGGTTCCCGCAAGCCCTCTCAGCCCTTTCAGTTACTTGGTTTTATCGATCAACCTGCTTTGTTTTTTATTTCTAAGTCTGAGTTCGGGTTGCTATTGGCATACACAAAGAGGGTTTTAATTAGACACATGAAAGGCAAGGCTATGCATATATGTCATAAAGACTTTGTAGTTACTTGTAGAGAAGTATATTTTAGACTTGTGGTCGAGCGGCTTTTATATCTTGTAGTAGCTTCCCCACCAAATGTCATGTAGTGACAGGAGAGGTAAAGAATAGTATGGGACTATTTTTATTTGTCTTGGAAATATTAAACACGGAACGAGTATAAGTCCCGGGTAGCTACCTCCCTGTCTCGCTATCTCTCTCTCTCTCTGTTCTAAGGCTAATCTCCGTCTCGACCTCTCTCTAGGGTCGCTTGTCTCCTTCTGTCTAGCCTGTTCGGTGGCTAATCTCCGTCTGAGCTCTCTTTCCTAAATTCTGGTGTAGCAGGGGTGTGTCACGTGTGTTCCTCGTGGGTGGACTAGATCTTTGTTCACGAGAGGACTGCTGACAGCTAACTGCATCATCTCCTTACTGGCCGCTGTCGTCAGCTTTCCTCAGTGTTAAGAGTGTGTAAGCATGTTTAGCACTGTTCGATTCTCGCAGACACAACACCTTCTCATCATCTGACTCCCTGCTTCTATCTATCTATTTATCTATCTATTTATATAATATGTAGTCTTTACCACACTGCTCGGTCGCGCGAAAATGGCGTACCATCAACATTTAATAGTTATAACATATTAATACATACTACATACACATTATAATGAACTTATAAGCTAATTAAGTGAAATACATAATATTGTAAAGTAACATAATTGTATGAATATTGTATACATATATTATTCATAGTAAATTGTGATTATTCAGTAATATTACATTTTAAATAAGTTGTATACATATTTGAATAAATGCAGTGGTTGTTGTATAACACTTTGTAAGACGTGCATGTACAACAGACGTACGCATATAATTGTGCAATGGTAATACTGCTAGGTTATACATTACATATTTGAGTTATCACTTTAGTAATGTCTAATAATTCACCTAACTTGTATGATGATACTGGTAATACAGAATTGTGCTATAACTGTATGACTTATAATATTGTACTAACATTGTGGTACTACATAATTGTGTTGGCCTTATAATTGTAGTTAAAGTTACATAAAAGTTACATCTTGTTAATGCAACTGTTTTGTCGTTACATAATTGTTACATATCGTTTGTAGGTTCATAATTGTAGTTAAAGTTACATAAAAGTTACATCTTGTTAATGCAACTGTTACATAATTGGCAAAGTGTAACATAATGCAATCGTTTGTCGTTACATAATTGTTACATATCGTTTGTAGGTACATAATTGTAGTTAGTGTAACATAATGCAATCGTTTGTCGTTACATAATTGTTACATTTCGTTTGTAGTTACATAATTATAATATGGAGTAACATAATTGTAATAACTGCAATCCTAACATATGCTGCGGTCGATGATAGTGAAGATGTGTCATGCCACTTGTTTGTGGAGACACAATTTGCTTTTTTGTTTGTAGTTTATGTGGTATTTTGGCATATGTAGTAACACTTACACTTATTTTCATTTGTTTGTTATGTGATCTTACTTTATTTCTCTTTTTTCTTTCTTACTTTTCTTTCTTTCTTTCCTTTCCTTTTTTTTTTTTTTTTTTTTTGTATGTATTGATTTTCCATAGTTTGTTTCTCTTTGCTTGTGTACACTGTTTCCATTTTGTTCATGGTAGTATAATTACTGGTTAATTTCCTTGGGATACTTTTTTAAAGTTTAGTGTATATTGCACAGAGAGTATAAAACGATATTATATAGTCCCATATTTTGTTATTTTATATAAAAAATATATACACTATATACAGTATTAACTATACACACTGATTTGTTGTTCACCTGTACCTATCGTGAGTAATATGTGTGTCAGCACTGTGTGGAAATCATTGTCTTCACGATTGTGTTGAAGATGTTCACTCTTGCTAACGTCATTTGTGTTGGCCATTTTTTTTTTTTCGTAAGTTAATTTATCTGTTTCCACTAGGTAACTTTAATTAATAAATGTTTAATACAGTTCTTTTAATCGCTCACTGAGTAACTGTGATGGTATATTTTCTTTATCACTTGTAGATGTACTAATGTATAGTTGTATATATGAAACACGTATTTTATGTAGGTATAAATGGTAACACTCGTTGGTAGTAAATAAATGTTATAATAAATGAATGAATATATACTGTGTAGAATATTTATTGTTGGTGCAAGTATTTAATGATTGAATTATGAAGATAATTGAAGTAGGTATGTGTATTTAAGTTGTAACTATACAGCACGTTTTATATGTTTGTGCAAAATGTGTTGTCTATCACTGTGTATTGTATAAATGAAGTAACTATGTAACTCACTAATTTTTACCGTGGTGAGAAATGGTGTGAGTGGTGTTGCACGTGGTGATAGCGTTGTCCTTCGCGGGTTGATTGGCGTGTTGTCGTCTCAGCACATGGTGACGTCGGCTTCCCACACTGGTAGCTGTGGTGAGTGAATGAGTAGCGATGAGTAACTTGAGTGAAGATGAGTGAGTAAGATGAGTTATGAGTCGTGTCTCACTCTTCGTCTGTTTGTTCCGTTTTTCTATGTCGATGTTTTCTCGGTCCTTTTCTCTAGTGATTTACTCGTTGTGGGATGAAGACTGCCGCTACTTGTAGGTGCGTGTAGAAGATTATACAGACGACGTAGAGTTGTTAATTGTAGTTGATTGTAGATGGCTGTAGTTCGCTGATTCGTCGTAGACTTGTAGACTATTTGCACTGTAGGCTGTATTTTGTAGGATTCAATGTAGAACTGAAGCTAATCTTGTAGTCTCGGTTGCTTTTGTAGAAATTTGCTTTTAATTCGGAGACGACGTCCGCAGATTTGCTGGTTTGTCGTTAAGCTACTTGCAAGGCGTCGAGTGATCTCTTGACCTCTGCATCAGCGTAATGATTTGGGAGACGGAGGGGGCTGGATGGAGAGAATACTGTCAGGAGCTGATGTTGTTGGTTGTTTTCAATCTTGATATTTTGTTGGAATTTAATGCTGATTCGTAGACGAGGTTCGTATACGTTCGCTGCCACCAAATGTCATAAAGACTTTGTAGTTACTTGTAGAGAAGTATATTTTAGACTTGTGGTCGAGCGGCTTTTATATCTTGTAGTAGCTTCCCCACCAAATGTCATGTAGCGACAGGAGAGGTAAAGAATAGTATGGGACTATTTTTATTTGTCTTGGAAATATTAAACACGGAACGAGTATAAGTCCCGGGTAGCTACCTCCCTGTCTCGCTATCTCTCTCTCTCTCTGTTCTAAGGCTAATCTCCATCTCGACCTCTCTCTAGGGTCGCTTGTCTCCTTCTGTCTAGCCTGTTCGGTGGCTAATCTCCGTCTGAGCTCTCTTTCCTAAATTCTGGTGTAGCAGGGGTGTGTCACGTGTGTTCCTCGTGGGTGGACTAGATCTTTGTTCACGAGAGGACTGCTGACAGCTAACTGCATCATCTCCTTACTGGCCGCTGTCGTCAGCTTTCCTCAGTGTTAAGAGTGTGTAAGCATGTTTAGCACTGCTCGATTCTCGCAGACACAACACCTTCTCATCATCTGACTCCCTGCTTCTATCTATCTATTTATCTATCTATTTATATAATATGTAGTCTTTACCACATATACATTCTACCCTATTTGGTGTTGATACTAAAAATGCAAATGGCCTGATCTAGCTGGAGCACTTACTCTCTTATCCAGGAACTCTGCTTCCGTGCTCAACCCAAGATTAAGCAATATATTTTGTTCTGGTCCCTTAACTTGTACCTTTCTTCTCGACAGAGGTTTGCATCAAGCCATCTCTAAGAAGAACATCCAAGTCTTCAAGTTTTCCTTGGAGTTTTAACCATACCTTATTTAGATGAATGCTAAGTTATGTTACGTGTTCATCTAAATTAAACTGACCTAACCTAACCTAACTAACCTAGCCTAACCTAAACTTAACCAAGATTATCCCAGCCTAACCTAACTGCAGCCTAAATTAACTTAACCTAAATTAACCCATCCCAATTTAAACCCAGTTCATGAAATGACTGATTTCACAGTTGTAACATACGCACAGTATAACTCCTCCAGTACGAAATTACTTCCCTACGTTGAGAGAGAGAGAGAGAGAGAGAAACTGAGCTCCCATTACACAACCACCCCACTTTTCTTAGACTGGAGTAACTAAAAAAGAAAAAGTTATAGATATTGGTTTTGAGTCCACATCACCAACGTCAGTCGACATTAAGCGGAAGAGTCAAGGTCCAAGAACGATGACGTCAATGCTCTCTCTCTACAGGGTATGAAAATGTCAATAGTAAAATAATAAAACTGAAAAACGAGGTCATTAGAAGAGCCGCAGAGGTAGGACTGAAATGGTAAAGCGAGAAGTAGACAAAAAATGCAGAGTTTTTGTACTGATATTGTGATGTGAGGAAGAGAGAGAGAGAAAAAAAGCAGAGTTCTTTGTATTAAAATTGTAATGTGAGTAAATACGGGATGTTACAAAGAGTTACATAAGCTGGACTGGAGAAAGAAACAGCAAGCTGAATTTGGATTACCGCGTTTACAGAAAATTACATATACTGGAACTGAGAAATAGAAGATATAGAAAGTTAAAGTGTTGGAACTAATAATTGGGAATATTAGAAATGCTCAGTTAACTGCGCTGGAATGATAAAACTAGTGAACAGAGAAAAAAATCGAGAAGCAAAATGTTGTAAAAACTAGGAATCGAGCAGATGAGAAACGCTACAGAAAGTTAATCGCTTCACTAACGGAGATCCTTTTCAAAAACGAATTAATACACCCGCTCGTGGCATAAATAAACTACTGTATAAGACGCTGCTTGTGAAGTTGAGAGGGTACTGGAGATCATTTCTTGCTTCTTCGGTGCCTGCAGTGCTCCGAAAAAACAGTGGTCCGGTTGTAGCAAAAATAATACAGAGGAAATGATGATGAAGCCACCTCTGCTGCAGCTTGATGATGATGATGATGATGATGAATCAGATTATTAGACAAAGGAGGAATGCACTAATTTCTAATGAACTGTTTCATAATTATGAGAATTTAGATCAGCAGACAAAAGAAGAAAGTCCTCTTATGTAATGAACTGTTTAATGATGATGATGATGATGATGATGAAGATGATGATGATGATGACGATGATGATGAATAACTTTAATAGGCAAAGGTGGAAGACGCTGTTCCATGTGTAGGATCACCCATCTAGTACAATGCTTAATAAATTCTAGTGTTCCTACCTCCAGATGGTTCAATAAGACAATACGAAACGTCTCGTATTGAAAGAGCTAAGATACACCTTCATTTATCTGATCAGTACGATTGTATTTTATTCCTCCTAACACCAGATTATTATATTCAACTAAAGAGAGAGAGATCTTGTAATGAATGAGACAGAAATAAAAACCATTAACACTTTCAGGACGATCTATTTTTTTCTGCTGCCACCAGCCATTTATATTTAACATGGGGATTTTTTTTTTTTTTTTTTTTTTTTTAAAGATGCGGAATCTAGACGTGGCTCCACCGCCTGTCTCTGACTAACGTTCTTCGGCCGTGAGATGCATCACTCCCGTAAACTTTAGCGACTTTTGCAAAGCCACACCACACATCACACTACACTACACTCCATGATACCCTTTCACACCACACCATTTACTCGTAGACCTGCCTTCTCACACCACATCACACCAAACTATGGCCGGAAGGTCCCTGAAGCTCCCGCATATAGCCAATTCTGTATCTGCTCGTTCTAAGCAAACTATTGCCAGATAATTTTATCTTTTGCAGCAAAAGGGTTTTATGAAGGCTACGTCTAGATCCTCTTGCTCAAAAATTCTCTCCTAAGCTGAACAGAGGCCACTGAAAGTAACGAGAACACACACACACACACACACACACACACACACACACACACACACACACACACACACACACACACACACACACCTGCTTAATACTGTAGAAGTAAAGGATTGAATCAATCACTTCGATGACGGATTTTTTTTTCAATTAGTGTTACATAAAACGACATTAAGATCTGGAAAAAATTCTTTGAACTGCGTAAGTTTGATACAGCCTTCATTAACTCCATCAGTACCAACAATACTCACAAGCTAAAAGAAAAAATCTGGTGGTATCTAGAATATAATATAAATACTACGCAGTCAGAATAAAGGGGCTAAAGTAAGGCTTATGAACACCTACATGATTTTCATTAAGATGATTTCACGTGTGGGGTGGAACCGAGAATTTCAAAGGCTTGGATGGTAGATGAATAGAAGTGTGGCCTATTGTCGCTGGTCTCTTTGGTACCGGTACTAGGTATCCCACTGTGTTTTCTCAATTCCATTTTGGATTACTAACCAATTTCATTGTTAAAGTGGGAACAAGAGTCTCATGTCCCTATCGGGCCGCTCAGCACTGGTCCTATTTAGATCCGTCTTTGACCCAAGCTTCGCTTTGAAGCAAGTCTTTGCCGCAAAGTATTTTCCCAAATGAGCGCCGTTTCTAAGCAGCTACCACCACCACCATCATCGTAACAGCTACCATCAACTAACACTACCACCACCGCCACAGCTACCACCACTACCATCATCACAGCTACCACGGCCACCGCAGCGATACAGTATATTAGATAAGATTAAGACAGTAGTGTTGGTGATGATGATGATGATGATGTGTAAAGGTAATTGCATCCATGACATGAAATACCTTAAATCAACTGCTTTCCTGACCTTAACAAAAAGAAAGAAAAAATAAAAAGAAATTGCCATGTTTAACCGAACAAGATTAGCATTGTCTTACATTAACACCGGTAAAGATGCAGAAATCTGATGGTAAAAATCATATTGATAAATTCACGCGGTGGGGGAGGGGAGGGAGATGAAAGAATACGACTTGAAACCTTTATATAAAATAATTCAACAATTCCTCAGTCGAAAAACAAGATTTGATAAAACAGCGCAAAATTGAAGAAGGTTTAATAGCTTTTTTACTGTCTAACACAAGATTCGATAACTTTCCCTGCAAAAGATATTAGAGACCGATAATAACCATACGCAAAATATAGTTCGATAAAGCTCCATTCAGATCCAAAAATATTATTCCTAGAAAAAGAAAAAGAAAAAGTTCGACGATTCTCCGTGCATTCCCCAGGAAAGGAGGCATTTTTGGCCATGAGAGGCAGCGGGGCGACCCTCTCACCCTGACACACATTCTTCTTGGCAGACGCTCACCAGACATCGCTGACTGTTCACCTTAGACAGACAAATTGTGTCCTCTCATGTGCATTTTCACGCCTTTCTGCATACAGATATTCACGATGGGACATCATTTTCATGAGAGGATACTGGAGTGAAGCTAACTGATAATAAGTCCAGATACAGTCTTCACTGCACGCGCACGCACGCGGACGCACAACCAACCATGCAAGCAAGCAAGCAAACACACACACACACACACACACACACACACACACACACACACTTTACTCCTAGTCAGAATTCCCAGATCGCAGTCAATAATTATTTGGTGTTCTCATATCTTTATTCGCCTTTGCCTTTAACGCACCAGTGGAGCTCAGACCAGAAGTGAAATTCATTTACCCTCCATGAAAAAGATATACATTGATGCACTATGTTCGGTCATGTCAATGACATACACAGATTCTGACACATACAAACAGTCAGTACAACACATTAACATTCACATGCACTTGTCTCTCATTTGCCCATAATGAGAAAGGTTTTATTCTGGCACTCAATCTCCTTTACTAAATATCTTACGGACTGATGCTGATAGAGACAAGCTCAAAGCAAAAGATGCCTAAGTCTGAAGACAGGCGAACAACGCACACATTCTCAAGCTTAGGTCATGGGAAAGAACAGGCGTTGTTGCTTCAGAAGTGACGTTGTTGCCCCTTTCATTTCGAGAAAATGCATGAATTTTATACAGTATATAATATACCTACAGTCGGTACAGGAATGAAGGAATGGTAACTGTATTCACGGCAAGACAGCATACAGTATGTAACAAATTAGCATATAGACAAATACGACTGACAGTGATGATAGAGCGAATGGCAACATAGTGTTACAGGGGAGCGAGTTGTGCTGATTAAATCGGCCCTACGCACCGTTTTGGCGGCAGTGGTGATGAGTGGGGAGCTATTTATAGGCATTATTGACGACGTCTTGGAGGGCCGACCACGGTGAGAGAGGAAGAGGCAGGAAGCAGGCCTTAATAAGCAAAACAGTGACGGTTTTTTTAAAAATGACAGGAAATAGGCTCTGATATGTGGGGAAACGACACCACATTGTAACAGCTGTTTACATGGCGGTGATAGAACGATAATATACATAGCCACAGATTTACAAGGTTGTGAGGAAATGGCACCTCATTCGTACAGTAGAAGCAGTTTTATATGCCGTGGGAAACCACAATACAGTAGAAATAATTGTATATGGCTGGAAAACGACAGAAAGTAGGCTATAATATGAGTGCATGTATGCATCTTCGGGGGGAAGGCCAAGAAGTTTAGGTTTTAATATACGATTAAATGGCACGGTCGAGAAGTGACAGTTTTATATGGCTGAGGAAAGACAGTACGTGTTAACCCGCGAAGGAACAAAACGACAGTAGTGAAAGCTTTGTGGTTGTGAGGAAATGAGACGATATAGTAGTGGCAATATTTTATGGTTGGGGAACATGAAATATAGGCTTTCATTTGTTTGGAAACGACGCGATATTAAAATGATGTACTGTTTGGTCAGGGAAGGCGACAGGCTGAAGGTTTTAATCTGATACGAGACAGTACAGTGGCTATTGATCTGAACTTGGACAGGACTGCTAAATACAAACAAATTCCGGTAACGTCAAGCACAAACCCCCTTCCCCATATATGTGTTTACTTTTTACAAAAATCATATGTTACTCATTTTTTGAAAAAATTATACCCGATCTGAGCCATTTATACCTGAACCATTTCCCCTCCCCCCCCTCTCTCTCTCTCGCGCGCACACACACACACACACACACACACACACACACAGAGCAGTATGTGGGTATAATTTGATTAACTCATGGCACTGAGACATGAAGACCCAACTAATGTGCTTTTACTACCACCACTCTCTATTTTTGTACAGCTCTATGATGATGATGATGACGATGATTTCCGTTATTATTAGCATTTTATTATTATTATTATTATTATTGTATTTAGTTCTGAGAAGCCCATCCGGCCAAAAGTGTAGACATTAGCGTCGTTCTTTCATCTCTTATTATTTTCGCTTCTAGCTTGTTACTTCCTGTACACGTCAGCATTATGTGACCCCCTCATGCCTCTCGTTAGCCGTGGGGTCCTCATTCGTTATCCCTCGTTAGTTCTCTCTCTCCCCCTCTCTCTCTCTCTCTCTCTCTCTCTCTCTTCCTTTTCCTTTCTCCCAGAATCCTATCATCTCCTCAACACAGGCCTACTGGGTCTAGTGGAACTCCCCTGCCTTTAACTTGGAACTTCTCGGCATCACAGCGAAATGTACTGTTCGCTTTGCTTGTGGTTGCTTGAGACGCCCAAATCGACGCACTGTACTGCAATTTCTTCTGATCTGACGGAGATCCATAACCCGTGCTGCTCAGGTCATGGCCACGTGTAGTCAAATTTGAGGGTCGATTTAACCAGTATTCAAGGAGTCATTCTCACCTCATAACTAAGGCTTATATCATTTCGCGCTACCTCGACTTTGTATTCAAGTTGTGACAGTGCCACAGCTTCGTCAGGTATAAACGAACTGGAGGAATTGCTGTCTACAGGTGAGTACTGACCAATGAGGGACAGTCCAAATGGTTTTCTGCACTCAAGGATGAGGAGAGAGAGAGAGAGAGAGAGAGAGAGAGAGAGAGAGAATGTGATGGTATGGGGAGAGGCCCTAAGTCAGCCTAAGTTCAGATTTGAGTTTCCAGAAGTTGGGTGCTTGACTCTCTCTCTCTCTCTCTCTGCATGCATGCATGTGTGTGTGTGTGTGTGTGTGTGTGTGTGTGTGTGTGTGTGTGTGTGTGTGTGTGTGTGTGTGTGTGTGTGTGTGTGTGTGTGTGTGTGTGTGTGTGTGTGTGTGTGTGTGTGTGTGTGTGTGTGTGTGTGTGTGTGTGTGTGTGTGTGTGTGTGTGTGTGTGTGTGCGTGCGTGCGCGCGCGTGTGCGCGCGCGAGCACAAAATACACGTATACAGTTTCCATTTATATACATCGTAGACAATCACTAAGAATCATTCAGATTGAAATTTCGTATGACGCTTGGTATAAACCATAAAACTATAATTATCTGACTAATTTTACCCCATGTGAGGTGTAGGGGCCCGAGGCAAGGTTTGCGTGAGGCAGAACATTTAACCCCTTGAGTATGATATCTCTATTCATGCACATTTTATCGTTCAACTTAGAACTTTTTTTTTACCTGGAGGGCTTAGATATACTACTTTTTAACACGTTCACTTCAAGATCCTGTCCCAAGCTGAATAAAATCGTCTGGAGCCAACACTATTATATACCTGTAAAACATGTCAATGGGTAGATGGTAATTATCTGGCCTATTCTTTACTGTATACTGTTGGATCGATAAATACCTTCAGCTGACTTCTGAGGATTTGAATTTGCAGCACTAGACGATTAGGTTATAAATCATCACATCCTTCAAACAGCTCTATCCCTTCTGTCCAGTGACGTACTTCTAAACAAATCTTGGTAATTTCAGGTGATTTTATTTAGCTCACGAATGATTGTCGTATCAGATGGGTCAGATATCACTTGCTTTACCCTCTTCCCCACAGGACCACCCCTCTAAGATGGGTAAAATCATCTGATCCAGTTCTCAGCATATCTCCAAGACCACCGAAGCAATGAAGTATAAATAAAACACTAATCAGAACCGTGAGCCCCTTATTTTATTCTATTATCGCTATTTCCAGGCGATTTGATTCAATTGTACAAAGATTTTTCGAGCTTCATTATCCCCTCCACTACTAGATCTCCTCAAGTAGAAGAAAATCGTCTGGAGGCAGCAGGAATAAACTGAAAAATAAATATGTCGCCGAACTGAAAAGTAAAGTCTCTCGTCTTAGCTTTGGTTACTGTTTTCATTTATTTACCTTTTTCTTCCCCAAATTTCCTCCTGTGGTGATCCCCGCCCGCCTGAGGGTTTCATTAGAGACTTTGTGTGTTCAGGCGGTGGACAATGCTGCCAGCCTGGTTCTAATAACAAAACTTTCACTTCATGGTCACCACGATATATTTTTAAAGAGGGAAACAGGACGACGACGACGACGACGATGATGATGATGATGACGATGATGGAAAAGAGGGTAAGGACAATAATGAAAATGGGTGGCAAACAATATAAGGACGAAGATGACGATGATAATGGAAGAGGGAAACAAGGTAATGATGACGACGACGATTATGATTATGATGATGATGATGATGAATTTAGTTCAACAAGAATGCCTAAGGAAAGCCAGTTAACTTCCCCACTTCAGTCTCTTTATCTGACAGACATCTTGACTCCTGGAATGTAATGGAGTCTTTTCAGAGAAGCAGGAAGGATACTGAAAAAGGACAAAAAAATTAAGTTAGGTGCTGCTTAGACCATGTCGAATCACACTCAGCTGTTGATTTCTTAGGATGCTTTATTTTTCTGTATATTTAACTGCGAGGATTCCGGGGGCTTGAATGGTGAATTAATGGGTGTGTGACTCATTTCATCGCGCATCCAGTTGATTAGTTGTCTCATAATCATATTCTTGGCTTTTCCTTGGTTTCCAGACCTTGCTTCACCCGACTTTCAGTTATGAAAACGAGGCTGGATGATGATGATAATGATGATAATGATGATGATGATGATGATGATGATTTAAATGCCTTGCCAGGAGGTGGAGACGAGACCTTGGCACACACGGGCTAGTCCTGCGTCTTCACTCTTCACCGTATCTTTGTTGCTACTTGACATTAATTTGGCGCCTCGGTGACATGGTTGATGCGAGTTCTGGGGTGGGAGCAGATATAGGTTAACATGATCCGGTTCGAATCCAAGATGTAGATTCTCTCTCTCTCTCTCTCTCTCTCTCTCTCTCTCTACGTGTTGCCAGGAAGGTGTGTTCGTCTCTTATGGCTTATTTGCGTGAACTACGGTAGCCTAACTCAGGACCATACTTGTTCAAAATTTTGGGTTAATGAAGGATTGGTTGCTTAAAACAACAAAGCAAAGCAAAACAAGAAAACAAAACAAAATGTAGTTGAAAAAGAAGAAAATGAAAAAAAATAAAAGAAAAAGAAAACAAGAACAAGTGGAAAAAGAAAATTAAAGACAAAGTAAGAAAAAGAAAGGAAACGAAACGAAGAAAAAAGGAAAGGAAAACTGAAGGAAAAAAATTAAAGAAATAAGGATATAAATAATAGGAAATTTGGAGGAGGAGGAGGAGGAAGAGGAGGAGGAGCAGCAGCAGCAGCAGCAGCATGATGAAGACGAGTAGCAGGAAAAAAAAAAGAAAGGTGAAAAATATTTAAAAGAGGCTCATCCGCGCGCCACCAGTAGAAGAGTGCCTCCCCCATGGCATTCCCCTCCCCCCCTGCCCATTCTCCCCCTCCCCCCATAATCCATTTGGGAGTCTGTGTTGTCTCCTAAGATGGATGGAGGCCCGGGTTGTATTTGAAGAGATTTACGAGGCAGCGATCATCGTGTGGAGGCAGGCTAAGATGTTCCCTCCCTCTCGACCTCGTGTGTGTGTGTGTGTGTGTGTGTGTGTGTGTGTGTGTGTGTGTGTGTGTGTGTGTGTGTGTGTGTGTGTGTGTGTGTGTGTGTGTGTGTGTGTGTGTGTGTGTGTGTGTGTGTGTGTGTGTGTGTGTGTGTGATGTCATATGAACGGTAACAGAAAAAAAGTTAGCTTCATTAACCTTGTCCTCTTCTCACTTTCTTCTGCTGACTAAGCTTTCAAAGGTGTAAGAGGTAAGGTATGTTTCTGTGCATTAGGTGATTCTCTTTGGTACGATGGGTTAGGGAGAAAATGAGGAACATCCCTAATATGTGCCAGTGGAATAGTAGGGACGCATTTTCCCCTGACTGTACCTAATGAGAGCAGATTTCTAGTGGACTTAGGAGACTCACCGTAGGCTGTGGGTGGCATTAGAGGCTGAGCAGGAAGCTTTGGTTGGTTTGCAGATCTCCCTGGCTTTTACTGTATCACGGGCGTCAAGTACGATCATCGACATATATTTTGTGCTGTAGGCAAACAGGCCTTCCGTGACTTATGGTGGTCAATTGGTTTGCGTAGTCTGCCCAAATAAGTGATTATACGAAAAAAAAAAAAAAATGTCGGCGCAATTGCCAGGGTCATATGCCGCCGCGTGTGCCGTCCAAAATGAATATGATAATCCGTCTCGGGTCCTCTTTACGTTCCGGACCCTTTGAGGCCATCAGAGGGCAACACTAGTACAGGATTGGCTATTACAGTTTTTACAGTCCTTGATTCCGAATTTATAAGGCGTGACTGCACCGAGTAATATTACTAACGATTAGTACAGCAATGTCACATAAGATCTGATATAGTTTCAACACTGTATAATGGATGCATGGACCGGATGTGTGAAGTTAATTCTACCCGTACCACCTGCTGCTGAAGGATATAAGATCTATCTATTGCCAGACGCCATAATCCCGTAAGGGGTGGCCATCTGACTTTGAGTTATTTGTTTTACGGGGAGGGGCACTAACCCTCCACCAACCCACTTGCTGACACGTAGGGAGCACGTATGGTTTGGTTATATGGTTACCACCCAGCGTTGTAAATGGTTTCTTAGCTTACAGGAAACCATTTGGCTTGTCACTCAATGTAAACCCACCTGTAAAGGAAAGAAAAGCGATAAGAAGTGACAGGAAAGATGGGAGAAATAGGAAGAGAGGAGGGCAGGCACAGAAAAAGAATGATTAAGGCTAAGGAAGAAGTAGGTAGCACTACATCAAGTGAGTGGATGATGGTCACCACCACCTACGCACCCGACATTTATTGCACAATGGTATAAGATGAACATAATGAATCATGACATGTACTGAATATTGATATAAGCTGAATACAATGAAACATCTGATATTTATTCCATACTGGTACACGCTGAACATAATGAAGCATCTGACAATTACTGCACAATGGTATAAGCTGAACATAATGAATACTGATATTTATGGCACAATGATTATAAACTGTTCATAATCATGACACTTACTGCACATTTAATTAAAGGGAACAAGAGGTCCTTTATATTTCCCTCAGCTTTTGTGTGAATTTTTTTGAGCTAGAAAACTAATATAAATGTCAACGACAATATAAAGTTAACCTCCTGTATTCAGTGATCTGGTTTTTATTATTTTCTATTCTTACTATCTGCAAACTTCAATCAGCTTAGGACAAACTTTTCAACGTCAAGTGGCTAGATGTAGCATTTATTAACTCTCGACTGTGGGGATCTCCTACTCTAAATACAATCATTTGGTAGCAGAAAAAATTAATAAAATTACTAATTATTGCGATACGGCGTCATAGAACTGAAGGGATTAACAGCAGGATATACAAATGAGATGGTGGTGATTGTGGTCGTAGTGACGATGACGATGAGGATTAGGATTAGGATGCTGATGAGGAGGAGGATTAGGATGATGATGAAGGACGATAACCACTGTTCACGATGTTAATTTGAGCGTATCCGGTACTATGACCAGGACAAGACGCCAAGCATAGCAGATTGGCCCAAGTCAGTGAACGGGAGTAAAGGCCTCGCGTGTCAGGCTTCAATGGCCGTGAGAGTAAATTGCCTGAAGCGCCGTAACTCCCACGCCCTGTCACCCGACCAGACCAGACCAAACCAGACTCATCCTAACCCGACCACACCTGACCTAACCTAACTCGACCCAGCTTAATCAGACCAGGCCAAAACCAACCCAACCAGACAATGCCAGATCATACGCAACCAGACATTTCCACACCCAACCTGACTTGACCCAACCCAGCCGGAGCTAACGCAACCCAATCCAACCTGATCCAATATGATCCGACCTGGCCCAACCTGCCCTGACCCGTCCGACCCGACCCGACCCGATTTGACCTGACCTGATCTTTTCCGACCTGACAACCTGATGTGATCCGACCCGACCCTAAGTGGCATGTCCAAACCTGATCTGCCATAACGTGACCTGACCCGATCTGACCTACCCCGACCCAACCCGAGAAAACATAACAGGATCCTATCTGACCTGACCTAAACCCTACCCGACTCACCTCGACTCAGTCCAACCCAAGATGACCAAACATGATCCGATTCAACCCAACCCGACCCGACTGAGCATGACTTGCACTACCTCAACCGGCTCTTCCTTGAGTATATCCACCTCAAGGCAATGACTGAGGCATTCCCTTGGCTTATCCCTGAACGACAGACGGAGAATTTCATGAAACATCGTATGATAGCTCTAATTTTGCTAGTAACCGCATCTCTAATAACCTTTTATAATGCAGGATTTAAAAGTATTCTCCGACTACCGCCAGATGACTTTTTTTCACCAGAAAGAGACCCCTGTTTGACAAACAATTGACACCGTATTTAATGAAGCCGAAAAAGACAATTATTACTAAATTTATTACTGTAATATGATAAACATTTTTTTTTCATGCACTTTTATTTCGACCAACGGGTAGAATCAACTGCAGCTGACAGGTCATTACAGAACAAGCAACAGAGGTCAGTTAGTTATTTCTCTCCTCAATGTCATTCGATGCAGCACCCGGCTTGCGATTACAAGATTATCAAATTAAAGTCGGGAGCAGTGTAACAAATAGACCTTTCCTTCATATGCGAGTCAATTTCCTCACAAACTGCGTGCCATCATCGCCGGGTACTGCTTGCTGTGAGAAGTGAGGCTGCCCAAACGCGCCGTCCTAATGTCCCATATTTTTTCCTAATCATTTCGCGCACCAGTGATGATATCTGTCAGTGAAATTAAAAAGATCCCTATCAGCACTGCCTTTGATATCTGCGTTAGTAAATATTTATGGACTCACTACACGTCCACTCGGCTCCCATCACGAACTTTCATTAACCTGTTCAATCCGACGACTTTCTGAAAATTCTTGTTACTGCCAAAACAGTCTTATTTAGATTAGGTGCATATCACTTTTAATGAAGGGCTTGAGGCAGATTATTCTTTCCAACCTTAAGTTTGAGAGGTTCTTCCTAATCTAATATAATTATCCTGTAGCATCAAATTAAATGGAAAAATTTACATCATACTTCCGCTCTCCTTCTCATGGTCTTTCACTCCTGGACGTATTTATCCTCACTGTAAAATTTCTTGTCACTGAACTTACATTGTTAACTACATTTTCGAGTTTCGTAACAATGAGGTGTTGAAAGTTATGCTGGTTCCGTGTGCTTAAAATTGGGCTATCATTAAAAAAAATAATAATAATAATAATAATAATAATAATAATAATAAAAAAAATTGGTCCTTTTACGACAATGGCACTTACAGACAAACCGAGTGAAAACATACCAGTCCCCAAGCCTCTCCGGGACATGGACGGGTAAATAATAACCAATTTCCTCCAGTGTGCATCTGCTGTTCTATAAGAATATCAAATTCACTTTCTTCATTAACCTACTTTCTTTACAGAAAATATAATCTAATAACAGTGGGCTGTTGTCTGTCCATATAAGGGCTGGTCCAGCTACGTCTATACGCGTGGACCGATTTTTAAGAAAGTTTGCAGGAACACTCCCTAGGGCCCCAGATTTAATTGAAACTTTTTTAGTTTCAATATTCGAAAAACAGTTTATTTGAAAAGTTATTATTGTTACACTTAACGGTTTGTTTTCTGTAACGGGACTAACGGAACTAAGTTCATTTTCTTACCACATTAGTTTGTTCATACATTTTTATTTCAAAGTTCTGAAAAATAAACAATGGATAACAAACCAAACAAGCGTAGGCAACCGTACGTGGCCTTACGCAAGTCCTGATACGAGTAATAAACATTCTACATGTGCTGGAAGTTGCCCGTTTCTACCGCTGA
Source organism: Coenobita brevimanus (assembly GCF_032717465.1). Taxonomy (NCBI): domain Eukaryota; kingdom Metazoa; phylum Arthropoda; class Malacostraca; order Decapoda; family Coenobitidae; genus Coenobita; species Coenobita brevimanus. The sequence continues at coordinate 32,920,836 of NC_137000.1, forward strand.
TAATCAGGCCAACTACATATCAAGAATTTAAATTATTTAAATTATTCTGTCTTAAATTTCTACTCTTCTTTCATTAGTTCCCTTTTCTTTCTCAAGTTTCTGTTCCTCTGCCATAAGTTTTAGTTCTTCTGCTGTAAGCGACCTTTCCTTTCTTGTAAGTGCCGGTTCCACTATCGTATGATTCTGTTCCTTTGTCGTAGGTTTTATGTTCCTCTGTCGTAATTTTCTGTTCATCTGTCGCTAGTTTCCGTTCATTTGTCGTGACTCTATAACTGTTCTAAGCTTCTTTTACTCTGTCGTACGTCTTTCTAAACGGTTGTTCCTCTACCTCAAATTTCTGTTCCTCTGTCACAGGTTTCTATTCCTGTATCGTCCGCTGGCCCACTGCTTTGATGAGGCTGAAGGGAGCTAAGCATCGCGAATCAGTGGGCTAAGTATAGGTGGATGTGAAGGTGGAGGCGGCACAGCTGTTGGTGAGTGCGGTGTGTGGGAGTGATGTGACGGCCAACACCTTACCTCTGGGGTGGGAGATAGACCCTGATATATCTTTAAGTTCCACATCAACAACTCATCCTGGTACCCTTTAACTCTCAAAATATTTCTCTCAATAAATTCGCTCATGGCCAACACTTTACCTGAGAGGGATTGGGGAAGGGGGGGAGGAGTTCTTGATT
>NC_137000.1:32924009-33166509 GCF_032717465.1 Coenobita brevimanus
ATATATATATATATATATATATATATATATATATATATATATATATATATATATAACAGATAGATAGACAGATTCCGGTATCTTCCTTTTCCTCCCCTTCTTCCTCTCTTCGCATCATCCTCTCCACTCCCTTCCTTTCCTCCTCCTGCTCCATTACTCTCTTCTCATTTTTTCCCTCCCTCTCTCTTTCTCTTTCCATCCTCCCTCCCTCGCATCTTCCCTTTACATTCCTCCCTCCCCCCACCTTTGTCTCTCCCCTCACCCAATCTTCATCACCACTTGTGCACTCAACATTTTTTGTCAGCATTCCCACTTTCTCCCTGATGCCATGCCTTTCTCGGAAATTCCTTACGCGCTTCCTTTTACACAAACCATTTTCCTCTTCCTGGGTGAGTTTACATCATTGCACAGACATTCTCCCTTTTCTTCCTCCTCCTCCTAACCTTTTTTTTTTCTTTTCTTCTATTTGTTCTTCTTTTCTTCTTCCTGTCTCGGTTATTATCTATACACAGGCCAGATTCCCCCCCCCCCTTTATTTTGCTTCTAAATTTACAAGAACAGCACCAGGGCTATTCAACTGGCGGTCTGTGGGTCAAATCCGGCCCTAAAGTCATTTTTCACTGGCCCTCTGACAGATTCGGATAAATGAAAACAAACAAATAAACAAACTTAAAACAGAAAGTTTAACTATTTTCTTTTTATTTATGTGCTTCGCGGAAAATGTAAAAGCAAACTATATGAACTTCTTTGTTCCATTCTGTGTATCAGTGTTTAAACAGAGGGAAAACATATATACCGGGACGTAAAGTAAATGTACGGCCCTTCTATCAGTTTGAATTTCATAATTCAGCTCTACTCCTAAAGTAACTGAATAGCCCTGGTATACATAAACCACTTTCCTCCTCTTATTTACATCCATATATAAATTACCTTCCTCTTTTTGTTTATATCTGCAGGTATATATGAACCTGTTTGAAATTATAAAGGTGTGGTAATTTACATGCACTAGTAGGCCAGACTCATCTTCCTGTTTAAATCTACTAACACATCAGCATCTTCCTTTTCTTGTATGTCAGTCCTGCGGGCATGGCATACGATTTTCACCGCGACTGGTATCTCAGACCACCTGAAAACCATTTATTTTTTCTTTTTCTTTTCAGTGTTCGAGCGTTTTCTCGGGGTACAATGCTGGCCAAAGCGTGGTAGTAATAATGTTAGTGGACGCTTCCACAGTCGCTGCATTTTGTTAAGATGCTAACCAACGAGACCTTCACTCAGTTTCCTCTTTCACGACCAGCTTTAGCGATGCTGGTGGCAACCACACGACCCATAAGCCCAAACAGTATTAGAACGGTTACCATGGAATCCTTAGTGAGCTTCATTGCTCCTCACTGATGCTATCCATGTCGAGATACAAAGGAATCAAGCGTGAAAGCTGCTAACACTATCACAGGTCAAAGTAGTTTTGTATTTTTGTCAAATAGTTATGTTTAGTTAGTTTGTGTACCTTCACCTACTCAGCACAACACTGACAGATGCCACCATGATATTCCCATGGCCTGGTAAGTGGGACGGCCAGGTGACAGTAAAGAATCTGTGTCTGGCAGCTGTCTTTAGCGATCTCCAGCTGCTTCGTGTACGTACCTACAACGACTTCATACCACAGCTTGGTGACATCGGAAAAAAAAAAAAAAAAAAAAATCGTATGCAAAGGTACGCAAGAAAGCCAGGTGATGGGAAAAGGGTTGTAATTAGAAATTAGTTGTTTTTACCTGTTTCGAGCTTTGGTACCTACTCCATAATAACCAAAAAATTAATAAATATATGAAAATACTGTATAAATATCTTCAAGCCTGTACAATATGCATAGATAAACGAGACTGCCACGTTAGAGCAAAGGGATTTTATCAAGTTGCTTTGTGCACATCCATCTACTCTATACCACAGCTATGTAAAAAGAAAGGAAAAAGCATGAAGTTCTCATGCACAGAAGGAGGAAGGCCAGATGAGTGAAAAGGGGCTATGTCTTGTAAATGCCTATAGTTTCTCCATGCATCTCCACCGCCTCCAAACCACAGCTCGTGCATAACATCTACAGGCTCTTCAATAATTACAGAGAGCATTACTTTGGCGGACTATATAAAAAAAAAAAGGGCAATCATGAAATTCGTATGCATAGGTAAGCGAGAGGGCTAGGTGAGGGTGAAAGCACTCTCACCTGGGGGGGGGGGGAAGAGTGATTGGATGCCCCCGGGCTAAAAGTTTTCACCCCTTCCCCACGCTCAAGTTCGCCTTGTGTTTTTATAACCCGGCGCCCGCTGAGTGCTATTCCTTTTCTTTCATTTTTTTTCTTTTTTTTTGCATTTTTATCATGGGCGTGATGTGAAGGTCAGTCTGAAGTGTTATTTTTTGCCAGTCTACTTCGTTTTTCATTTTTGTCGTGGGAGCGATGTGACTGCTGGCCAGTTCATCTTCTGATATATTTTGTTTATGTTTTTGTCCTAAGTGTTGCGTGAATCAGTTTTGCATGCTATTTACTACATCTCCTTTGTTTCACTATATTTATCTTTTTGTCATGAGTTTCATGCAAAAGTCAACTCTGAAAACTCAGTTCCTTGCCTTTCATCAATCGTTTTATCACCCTGCAAACTTATTTTTCTTCCACTTTATTTGCTTGATTGTTTTCTCTTTAGTGTAACGTAAAGGTCACCTCAGCAAACTTATTTTTGACATCTTCACTTTTGCTTATCTGCTTTGCTTCTCGTTTCAGTCACGGGTGTACGCGAGTCTGCCTCTGAACTTAGTTTCAAAGTTGTCTACCTCTCCGGAAAATTTATGCTGAATGAATTTTACTTGTGCATGCCTCTGTCAATATCAGCTGTTCACAACCTTTTTCAGGTTGCAATCCCCCCCTTCCCACCTCGAAGCTTGATGCACAAACCCACACCCCTTCAGTTATGAATGCACATATCCATCCCTCTCTCTTAGCCATGAATGCACATATCCACTCCTTTCCCCCTGTTTACTGCCATCATCTGAGTCTAAAAACTTAATTTCGAAACAATACAAATTACTAAATCACACTGAATTAGCCCTTCTGTAGTCCGCTATCCCCGTTGTCGGGAGAGTAGAGGGGAGTTTGGGGACGTTTATATTTAAATGGGATGCGGTACATCTTACAGTGTAAGATTTCATGGTATCTTTAATTTTCTCTCGGAATTACCAGTTTTGAGAAATAAGAGAGAAAGAAACAGGAAGGTGACCAGGCGACAGACAAAAAATGAAAAATAAATATTATTGCGTACAATGAAAAATGTGCTTTGCAGGTTGGAACAAGAGATAGAATGCCGGTATGAATAATGAATACGAATCAATATTGTAATTAACGGTAACACACACACACACACACACACACACACCTCTTACTCACGAATTTCCTGACTTAACAAATCTGGGGCCGGATTCACAAGTACACTTACAATATGTTCCCTCTCATAACTTATATATTTTGTTCCTAAAGACAAAGTCGAAGGCTCTGGGCGGCTGAACCATATCAAGGGCTTTCCGGCCGGGTGCTCGTACGTCCGTTTCTTTGTTCGCTCTACAGGCAGCATGTAAGGAGCGATTTTGGCGACTGAGATGTCAAGTGAATCACCTACAACCAAAGGTGTGCCCTCGTCTTAGTGATCGATTTGTTTTGGTTAACCCGAAGGCCACAGTGAAAAAAAAAAAAAAAAAAAAAAATTCCATGATCATAAATTTCCACATTTACAGGTGTACACGCATACAACTGGTATCATTGGAAACGGTATCCACAATGCAGTAATTTATGTCATCACAATTTCTATACAGCCCATCTGGAAACTGGTAAAAATCCTAAATTCGCGCATGTTTCGCTGCCTCATGAAGTGGTGGGAAACGGCGATAATAAGTTAATTCTTTATATGCTAAAGACCTAACTTGTAACTTAACACTTGTCGGCGAAATGATCACATAGTCTAAGCGAGTGGCTGCCAGATCTGAACTCAGTGGTCAAAGATCATACGAGACTTCGACTACGGGGCCTTAGCGTGGCAACACGTGGCTAGCATTTTTATCGAAAAAACAAGACGCGGGATGATTCTGCATGTCTGCCATCCTTGTCACCCCCGTAAAACAAGATATCAATGAGTACAGGGAGTTGTTCATAATTTTATTTGTGAATCGGCGTCAGGAGAAAAGAAAATTGGGGGATGATTAAATCTTGTGTTCCTTGTCCTAATTGCAAAACCAAACCTTAGACGCGACGTGGAGGTGACCGTAAGTTTGTTCGTGCATCTGACTGGCACACAAGTCCCCACGGCACCAAGTCAGTGCCGGAAACTTGTCGCGACCCTTGAGAGCAAAATCGAGTTACCTTCTGCTTTTATTCCGTCCATTAGTCAGTTTTCATACACCCAAGTGCAGGTCCAAAAAATATTTTATCCCCTCACGGCGGTAGGTAAATAGTTATGTTATTTAAGCTAATGCCGGATGACTGTGTTCAGCTGGGAGAAATCCCTGCAGATAAATAAATAACAAATTATCTCCAATAACCCGTCCTTTACTACTGGTTTACCTAGGAATATGAGTTAGCTGTAGGAGAAGTGCTATATTCTTAACTCAGGGCCTCAGAAATATTCATAATTATACGGCACTCTGTTTTTCAATAACACAAAATAATGTAATGGAGACCCAAGATATATTAAAGCTAAAACCGCAAAAATGTTGAATCAGGAATTCTTTCACCGCTTGCAGTATTATCTTCCATGGGTCTGTCACACAAATCACTGAGGAAATGTTTAATCTTTCTTTACTGCACGACCGATGGCAACCAGATGACTTTTATAATAATTCCATCGGAGGCAGATTCAGGTGTGAGAGTAAGAAAAGGAGAATGGGGGGGAGGGGTTGAAGGAAGGAAGAGTGGTATATGACTGAGATTAGAGAAAGGGTGATAGATTAAGTGTTAAGATGTAATAAAAGACTGGCAGAGAGGTACAGTGTTGACGCTGGACAAAGCAGTGAAACAAAGAATCACAGTTAAAACCTTGAGTAGGGCATCAGTTTTCTCCCCCTATCGAAGGTGGTGGGTATCTGAGCCAAACAAATGAATCACAGAGGAAGCAGTAACTCTTTCTTTCCGGCACGGTTGATGGCAGTCATATGACCTTTACATTCACTCCAACGATGGTGGATCCAGATGTGAGTGTAGGAAAGAAGAGGTAGGGCTATATTCACTCAAGGATCCAGAAATAAGTAAAGGAATCATGGGTAGTGGCTAGGTTCACTCAGGTATCCACATAACATAATAATATAGAACACTAGGAAAAATCGCATTCATTGAAGGGTCTATATATGCGATTGGTCGGTATTTTAGTAAGTGTCGGAGGGTTCGTAACACTTCTCACTAAGCTATTTATGTTGCATGTTACATTTTAGCATTCTCTTGCATGTTATTTATATAGTTTTAATATCGACACAGTTTACAACTGTAACATACAAGATGATGCCGAGATGTGACATGCAGAATAAATCGCTACGGAAGAGGTGCTACGAAGCCTCCCATGTGACTAAGAATACGACTGTAAGACAAGGAACTGGGAAGGATATTACAGTCCCTCAGGGAACGAGATAGGAGTGAGAAAGGAGCTGGAGGGGGGAGGGAACAGGAGACGAAAGACGGTGGAAAGGCACACAGATAAATTCACCCGAGCGATGGCGTATGCAGAAAAGAGAGTAGGATAGTGAGGTGCGTGAGGAGAAGGGGGTAAAGAGGGCAGAGAAATGGGACACAGTGGAGGTTGGACAGCGCCACTATCCCCTTATCGGAGAATGAAAACTTGGGTGAGACTTGGTAGCGGTATTAGAGTATATTGTTAGTTCGTCTACCCTGAACTTGGTGGAGAAATTCAATCTGCACTTCACTGCCCGTAGCTCAATGGCGGAATGAGATAACACTGCGGCCCTCCAGATCCAGACGACTTATTCGTGATTAGCACCAAAATCTACTGTTATTCTCTTGCTACAGCTCAGGATTCAAGATAAAGAGATGACAACTTCGGCTTAGATAATGAAGACAGAGTGTAACTGCTGTGAATATCAGTGGCTCCAGTGAATCCTGTATAATCTGAGGCTCATTTACATCACCCTAAAAAAGAAAATCGTAATGAAACAGTGGAGATAAAGTCTGACGACGTGAATCGATTATGTTGGCAAGCCCGTCTAGTTACACTTCATTAAAAAGAAAAAGTAAAGACACCGAGGAAAATGCACGCTTGGGCTGTGAATACTTCATTAATAATTTCAAGCTCGCCTACACTGTAATAATTAAAACAGTGAAACGTTATGATGCAGAACAGAGTGAATGCCTTAGTTAGGACTTAATTACTTTCTGAAAATTGTCAAACACACCTGCGTTACATTTACCCTTCTCAGGACAAATTTACATTTCTATTCAAGCTAACGCTGGACGATGTTATTCAGTGGAGTGTTTCTCAGGACCATGAAAGTGTTAATACTGGTACTATATGGTACTGTTTTTACTCTAACTTGGCCTAAAATTATCATATATCCATCCACAATACTGCGTTTTAACATGAGATTAACACTAGAATCTGGTTCTTGTCACAGACAGGTGTTATGGAAAGGGCGTAAAGCCGTGACATTTTTCTTTTCTGCCACTGAGCTATCAAAAACATGCAGCACAATGTCAAAAACCTGGGCAAAGTTAGCGTAAAAGAAGTATGGTAATTTTCTCACGCCAGACGATTTTGTTTAAACAGAGGTGTGTCATAGAAGCCTGAGAGTTAATTTATACTGCGCAGTTGACCCTTGTGCGGTGTGGTGGGGTGAGGTGCGGTCCCTTCTCCCTTTAGAGGCTGAAGTACGAGTAAATGTGTGTGTGGGTGGATGAGTAATTTGTTGGGTGTGTCATCCTGTCTCGGATACCCCTTTGGAATTGCCTAGGTACACAGATAGATAGAAAACAGAAAGCAGAATGATCATTTTTGTGAGGCTGTGAATACAATCTCAATCTTTTCACACCCACACATCTACATTGCACCCCCCCCCTCCCCTCTCTTCGATACCTGTCTTCCACGTCATACCCTCCACATTACTCTCCCTCCCCCTCACATTCCAACACTCCTCCCCTGCAGCATCACCCCCTTCCCCTGAAGCACGCAATCGAGTCGTAACATCACTCACGCAACTCTCCACGCCCAGAAAAGATGAAGGAGCAGCAGAATTTCGGGTCTGCATTTGTAAAGGAACTGAAATCGTTATTACGATAAACAGACCTTCATGAAAGTTAAATATTATCTCTGACCGTTTATTGTTTTCTCTTCTGTCATTTTTTACATTCATTCATTTCATTCTAAAGTGTTTGGTAGTTGTGTGAGTGACGATCGGCGTACATGCAAGAATTCCCTACACAGCTTAAGCTTACGGGAGCCAGTAAATACGGCTTAAGACGTCACGCAGATCCTGAGATAATCTTAGTGTGTTTATCCTGGTCACTGATTTTGTGTAATTCATGAAACTGCGATCCTTGGCCGTGATGACGTCTTAGTAACTGTGGCGCTGCTACCGCTACAGGATTTTTTTGTCGTGTGGGAATCCATTTATACGTTTTGTTAAATGCTGCTTCTATTTGTTCCATGTATCTTTATCTTTATGTCTTCTTTATAACGTGTGTGTGTGTGTGTGTGTGTGTGTGTGTGTGTGTGTGTGTGTGTGTGTGCGCGCGCGCTTTTCACACATCTCCAGGTCTATATCAGTTTCTTAAAAGTTACAACGTGTTATGGCGACTTACACAGTCCACTACTCCAGAGACCAATTTACTTACTACACACGGTACACTCGGCACAGAAATCCTGTCGTCGCTCTCGCTTTTTATCAGCATGGACTTTGAAAACGATAGTGGTGAATCCTCAGTGACTGGCAGTGATCGACGTGAAAATGCCATCAGTGTCGGCTGCTGAGGATTCATTCAAAAGGCTGATTTTCAAAGACCAAGGTTAGAGAGTATGAGAGGCGACAAGATTTTTCATACCAACAGTACGGTACATGCAGAGCTGTGTGTGTTCCAGCATCACTTCTTAGCCAGTATAATGATGGACCTCTCTCTCTCTTTCTCTCTCTCTCTCTCTCTCTCACACACACACACACACACACACACACACACACACACACACACACACACACACACACACAAGCATCACGATAATACTGAACAACATCTAATTCACATGCATTTCACACATCTGTACCATAAATATTAATACGTATTGAAACAACATAAACACCAAACTGACAAACACAAACAGGAATGCATTATCACTTCCCACGAGGGCTGTCAACAACAACACTTCCCAATGACCTGCTTCTATAATACATTTCACCAAAGAGCACACACATGCAAGCACTGACACACACACACACACACACACACACACACACACACACACACACACACACACACACACACACACACAGTGGTAGCGTTCTCGCTTGCCATCTGGCAGACGGGAGTTCGCGCCTCGCTCAGGCTGCGAAAAGTTTCACTGACGAAGTGGGCGGTTACTGTCCCCCTTGAGCAAGAGGACGGGTGTGTGTGTGTGTGCAGGTCACAGCCTTGCCCTTAGATTGGACTATATGAGCTCTCAGCTCTCTTCCGGGAGGGTAAAAGCTGACGATCACGACCATCAAGTGATCCTGACCGACCCGGTGAATTACACACACACATTAATAATACAATGGCAGTTATAGAATAACAATGAATATAATAATAATAATAATAATAATAATAATAATAATAACAATAATAACAACAATAATAATAACAATAATAATAATAATTATAATAACAATAAATAATAATTATAATGTGTCACCCTCACCATTCCAAGCACTATCACACATCACCACAGCATTAAGCACATTCATCACACTTCAGTATTACTCTCACTCATTAACCCCATCACCACGATGACATTCCTGCCTTTTTCCTGTCATCCCTAAGAGACATTTTTTTTTTTTTAATGTGTCCGACTCTGGGCAAAGGCTTCAGGGCCTATCCCAAGGCCCAGTCGCCCTCCTACACATTTCCATATGTCACTACTTCGACGCTAACACCCACCGCTCCATTTTGATTACATGTTAGGGCTGTCTCATACAGGACTGCTGTGCTGGTATTTGCGGGGGTATGTTTACATGTCGGTCTTCTGGTAAATCAGCCGAGTCTGTGTTTTATGAAATTCAAATCCTTAAACTGTTCCCTGCCCTTGCCGGGATTCGATCCTGGGTCCATTAAGACTGCAGGTCCCCTCTCTACCGATTCAGCCACCGCCTCGGGTCCTTTCTTATGCAAGTGTTTGAAAGCCTCCATTACTCCCTTCACTAGTGACGGCATTGTTATCTTGTTCTTGCAACTGCCAGATTATTTTATTCAGCACAGACACACCTCTCGTACGGCAGGGGTTAAATCACCATCACAGGCCCAATCAACACCATAAAATGCATTCCAACACACCATAAACATTGGCCTCACTTTCACCGAGGCACGCCCCAATAGCACCGAAATAAACACATTCGCCGCGCAGCAAAACAGCCCTGACCTTCACTACCGTTACCCAAGAACAATAACTCCCCACCAATACACAGGCGCGCGCGCGACACACACACACACACACACACACACGATTCTTTTACACCTATCCATTTATACTCAGGAAAAAACAGTCACATAAAAAATGCAACCCACAACATAGGTCCAACAACAATAGCCACGAGAGCAACAACACAAACCGTCCGCCGCGACAAAACAACACACTAGGCGCAACAAAAGCACGCTCGCTGCAAGGTTTATGTGGTTCGTGATGGGAGTGCCGTATCACCCCAAATGGAAGAGCCTCACCCAACTGCTCCAGCATTCAACGCCATGTGTCTGTCCTTGACGTTTTCACAGTGACTTGCTTCGATCTGACACCTGGGCTTCGTTCTGTTGCAGGCACAGTTGAGCTCAGAATTTCCTAGGCTTGGATATACAGAGGCATTTGGTTAAACAGAGGGAATGCTTGGTAACACTGTAGTCTGACCGTTATTGGGATAGGTTGTTTCAGGCAGAGATGAACTACGACATACAGACACCCGTAACTTTTGTCATACCGTATACAATGTGCGACCCTTGATACCACTGGCTTGTGCATGTATCTGTAGCTGCTAACCCTTTCACTACGAAGATTTCTTATTCATCTCATCCTTGCCATCCATAAGATTTTTTAAAGTCCACCTGAGCATTCGTCTTCCTTAACGAAATGGACGGAGCTGATAGAACGGCTCGAGCTTTCAACGTCATCTGTCTTTGTCATCACCACGACTTTCCACAGACATTTGTAATCTTGAGCCTATCAGACTCCTGGGCATTTTTTTTCCTAGCTATGTCCCTGTTCCTAGCTATGTTTCCGCTAACCTATCTTTTATCCACCACCTTTTCAAGTATCACCTCTATCTTCTCATCAGTCTCTCATCATCATCCATCTACCTCTTCATTCACAGTCTACCATAATTATCCAAATCCCCATCATCCTCCAATCTCCTCATTCACAGACAAGAATTTCGCTCTAATGCCAAATCTGCTATCCATCAGTCCATCCACACACATCAATATACTCAACTCCATCACCATCCATCAACATCTCCATCAACACTGATATCCATTCACAGTCCATTAACCACTTCAACCCGATGGCGTAATTTTTTTTTTTGTTCTATATTTTCCAGTTTGATATAGGCAACAGTAACCCCTTCACCACAAGATATCCTCCTCAAAAATGAATAAAATCGTATGGAGACAGCAAAAATAAACTCGTGTTGTACGTCTTCTGTCTGATGAGGTTAACACGTCCTCTATCAACATCCATTCATTCATCTAAACATCCACTTCCCTCATCATTTATTCCAATCACCCACTTCCCTCATCCTTCAGTCCATACACTCACTTCCCTCATCTTTCAAGTCATACACCCATTTCCCTCATCGTTCATTCCATACACCCACTTCCCACAGCATTCATTCCATACACCCACTTCCCTCATCATTTATTTCATACACCCACTTCCATCATTCATTCCATACACCCACTTCCTTCATTATTCAGTCCACACGCCCACTTCCCTCAGCATTTATTCCATGTACCCACTTCCCTCATCATTCATACCATACACCCACTTCCTTCATCATTCACTCCACATACCCACTTCCCTCATTATTCATTCCACACATCCACTTCCCTCATCCTTCATCACATACACCCTTTTCCCTCATTATTCACTCCGCACATCCGCTTCCCTCATCATTCATTCGCCCCTCCATCCAATTTCTGACATTCATATCTTAACTCTCCTTATGTTATCACTGAGTCCTTCCTCTACCACATTCCTCTAAACATTCGCTGGCTTCTTTCTATATTGATCTCTTCACGTTCACCTTATGTACACAAACACTGATATATTCTGTCTTCCATACTTGTTAATCTGTTCTCTTTCTGTTAAAGTTACGTACACTTCCACCTCCCTCATCATTTATTCATCGACTCACTTCCATAAAAAATATACGGTATGTCCACAAACTTATGCCTTTACCCCACCCTGTCTGCCTATTAAGTCATCACCCACGATGTCCATCCCAACTTTCACCTCCATTACCTCACTATATGCATTTATTTCTACACTTACACCGCAAGTATCCAAACGCTAATATAATCCTTCTTTCTCTATGTGTATCCATTAGGTGTTCCATTCACACATTCATTTCTCTCACTGTTCATTCATCCTTTAATTCCCATCACAACCATACATCCAAGCGCCAATATACTTTATCTTCTGCCATGTCTGTCCATCCACACTTCCACTATTAATTTATCCACAGTTTCATCCCTCTTACCATCCTTTAATCCACAGTCTTCCATCCTAACGATAAAATGCACTAATATGCCTTCACTGCTCCATTATTCGTCCACGGTAACAACTCTTCAAGGACTGGCGTGGGATTCACAGACATAATGATCGATTCCCTGCCGAACACAGATTTTGAGTTGCAGGAAGGACAAGGAGACTCTAGAATCTCCCCATGTCCCTTGTCCTTACTGTTATGAAAAAAAAATATATATATCATGGGTCAGTTTTGCTTCAGCTGGAAAGGCGAGGAAATGAGAGAGCAGAAACTTGCCATGTCTCTTGTGCTTCGTTTAAAAAATGTTACGAGAGAGAACAGAACGTCAGTATGTTTGATAATTTTGCCCTTGATTTCCTAGGTCACACACTTCCACCACATCTATAAAAATGCTAATAGATCTATATTTTTTCCTCCACAGTTAAACCTTCGTAGTCCTGTAACTTTTTTCTCCCTCCCACAACAACTACACAAACTCTATTACAACCTATACTTTGTTTCCTCCTCCATTCGTCCACAACGCTAGATTTTCAGGGGCTCACTTCTCAGGTGATCAATACATCGTCTATACCCTCCTTCACCACCACCACCACCACCACCACGATAATCAATATTCTCTCCACGTGTCTACAATTATGATATACAAGGCTGCAGTAATCATAACTTCCCTCCTTACATCAGTTTCTCCTTCCAACCCCGCCATGCCACTGTCTACTAACTCCTTCATCCCTTGGACAACATCGTGTTATGTTCTCGGAATCTCCTACCGAATTTATTACGCATACGATAAACCTTCCGATGTAGGGGAGGAGTTGATATGACTCGCACTGACCTGTTCATTACAAAGTCTTCCCTAAGATAAAATTACCTTTGTGTATGGAAAATAATCCAGTAAAACAGTAATTTGATTCAATAACTTAAGATTCGACCACTGGGGGTTATTACCGATATTATTAACTTCAGCGGAGTCTGATTCTAACCCCATCACCACGAAATGCCCATTACTAATCTGTGTACAAATGTCTGGTTCTGCTGAGAGTGAATAATAATCACTGTACTGACGGAATCAACTAGTACCTCACCATAGCCATCCAGAATTCATGTTATTACCAGCACTATCCCGATTTTCCTCCGCGACAATATAACGGCAAACATTTTTTTAAATCTTTAACCCCAAAAGCACGATGAAGTATTTTTCATGTTATGCTTATCTCCTGGCATGTTTACTCAGTCTGAAAAACTTACTAGACGGGTATGACATAGCTTTCAAGTACCTTTTCACTACTAGAGCTCTCTGCCAAGATGGGCAAAAACTACTACTGGCATATATATATATATATATATATATATATATATATATATATATATATATATATATATATATATATATATATATATATATATCCTTATTTAAGAAATCTTACTGAAGAGGATAACGCTTCTTCCACCGACAAGCTTAATATATTAAGTTGATGTTGCCTCCTAAACGAACATAACGAATATTTTACATTATCCTTAGGCTTGGAATCTTGCCATGATATCTTTTTCTTAAAATTTTTTAAACGCTTTGCAGTGAAACAGGCAAGTTATGATGGTGATGATTATAATGATGATGATGATAATGATAACCCAAGCCAGTGGAAGAGAGCAGGGGGGTGGTGTGTCACGAGAGAGGAAGAGAAATATGGATGACATCGGTCGGGGAACAAGCATCACAAATTGCTACAGACGAGATCACGACACGAGCGATATAAAACTCTGGAGCAATAAGGAAGTCCTGGAGCCAACGATGACATATGTTTTATTACTATATATATATATATATATATATATATATATATATATATATATATATATATATATATATATATACAACACCATCCATGTAAATATTAAACAACCAAGGCGACATCACACATCCCTGTGAATGCAAGAGTTTTAGGTGGAGGTCTGAGTCTGGTGAATGTTGATGGTGGACAGTGGAATCTGAAGCAGCTGCTGTTTGCAGATGATACTGCACTGGTGACTGATTCAGAGGAGAGATTGAGAAAGTTGGTAGAGGAGTTTGGAAGGGTGTGTGAAAGGAGGAAATTGAAAGTAAATGAGAATATGAGTAAAGTGTTGAAGTGTACGAGGTTGATAGATGGTAGGGGGATGAATATAGTTTTGAATGGTGAGTTGCTTGAGGAGGTAGATTGTTTTAAATATCTAGGGTCACATGTTGCTGTGGATGGAAGAATAGATGCAGAAGTGAAGTTTAGATTAAATGAAGTAGGAAAGGTGCTGGGAGGAATGAAAAAAGTGTTTAAATGTCCTTCGCTTAGAATGGATGTAAAGAGAAGGCTGTATGAGGGTGTTGTGGTACCGACTGCGTTATATGGGGCTGAAACATGGAATATGGGTGTAGCAGAGAGGAAAGTTTGAATGTAATGGAGATGAGGTGTCTGACGAGTATGTGTGGAGTGACGCGTATGGATCGGGTGCGAAATGACGAAGTGCGAAGGAGAACTGGAGTTGTTCGGGAGATGGCTGGTAGAGTTGAGCAGAGGGTGTTGCGATGGTTTGGGCATATGGAGAGAATGGATAATGAGCCAGTGGTGAAAAAGATAACTAGATCTGATGTGAGAGGTGTAAGGCTGAGAGGAAGACCACGAATAGGATGGATGGACAGTGTGAAGAGAGCGCTGGATGCGAGAGGGATGTCTGTTGAGCAAGGAAGGTGGCTGTGCGTGACAGAAATAAATGGAGAGAAATTGTGAATGAATAAGTGATGACGCAGCCCTGAGGGGATATTCTCCCGCATTTGGTCTGATCAGCTAGTCAGGTCAGGTGCGGGTAGGGGGATGGGTCTGTTATGATGTGGCAGGGGTAAACCAGTTCTGCTGTCGGGCCCTGCTGCGGATGTCACTGATTGCATTGCGCAGTTGACCCTCGTGCGGTGTGGTGCGGTGAGGATCTGTCCGTTCTCCCTTTTGGGGCTAAGATGCGAATGAATGTGTTTGAATGGATGAGTAAATGGGGAGTGTGTCGTCCTGTCTCGGCTACCTCCCTTTCCTTGGGGGAAGCAGCCTAGGTATATATATATACATATATATATATATATATATATATATATATATATATATATATATATATATTATTTTACTCCGGCCATCGAGTATAGACACAGTTCGTTCCCGACGACCAGCTGTCTTACGAACAGCTGATGGTGTCACACTTTTTACGACGTCACGACGTGGGCACTAGATGCCATCGTCGATGCCGCATACATACATGGGGCTGTTTCATTCAGGATTGCTGAAATGGTATGAACGGAGGTATATCTGAGAGTCATTAACGGAAGGTGTACTGCGATATATTACCAAAATCCATATGCTTACACTCTCTCTCTCTCTCTATCATTATGCAATACTAAAGTCGAGCTGAAAAGGACTACAGTACATCAGTATAATAATCAATCAAAATCTAGATATCAATTTCACTATCTTCCCTCTGACTCTGGCATGCAATGACCCTGTTTCTTTTATTATTACCTTCCAGTCTTCTGTCACCATTACTATCACTGTCATTATCTTCAAAAGTAGTCATTCTATCCAGTAAAAAAAAAAAAAGTGCTGTATAAATTCTTTGCCAGTATAATCATCAGTATATACACAACTGTCCAGTCTCTCACTTTAGATCATACTTATTTACCTGTTAACTCTCGCATGAGCTATTGTTTTAGGAGTCACAGATACCAGTCAGTCATTTGTTCTGTCACATCCCAGCATAAAACTGCAAAGCATAGGTATATTTTTGCCACTGAATTTCGGGGTGATTTCGCTAAATGGTAAAACCATTGTGTAGCTGACTCCTGCTTGAAAGTCACGGTGTTCTAATGAAAATAAATATGCTCCACGCAGGAAGGCTCACTGATAAGACGGCTCGAGGGCTGTTTAAATAACAGAAAGTTGAAAAAACTAAAGTGAAGCTATCATGATTTTAGCATTAAAAATAATCTCTACTTCATCTTGACTTCCGTCTTAACTCTTTTTCGTTTGCTTGAACAGATTTATCCTGAAGAAATCAAGCTGGTCAAAGTAAGTAATGAGATTTTGGCCTTCAGTTCTGAAAAATCGTATCTTATGTTTTTCTCAGCTCAGTTCGTGTTCTACACAGCTCTTCCACGTAAGGAAGGAAGCCTTGTGGCTCACTTGTACCCCAGCTGAGCGACCCTTAATCTCATAATCCTTCCATGAGGTTAAAGGATAAGCTCACTGGTTGCAGAATGCAGAATTACACCCTGGTGATTTCTAAATTATCTGATTATACGCATATTTACCATTCAGTATACGGGAAAAGAAATTATAGCTTAAATAAAACAGCAATACTCGAGAGAAAAATCAAATCGCTCTTATGCAACATTTTACAGAATTATTGCTGGATATTTACAACGTTCCACCTTTGGTGTGTATTGAGGATTATCCAACGAACATCCTCGACTGGAATTTCATCCACTAGCATTATTATTATTATTATTATTATTATTATAATACACTTACCCCTTCACTACGATGACGCATTTTTTTTATACCACTATGTCATTCAACTAAAGAACCCTAGATGCTGATTAAGACTGTAATTGACCCTTCAAGTTTGGACAGTTTCTCCTTCGCAAACAGTCTGGAGATATAAAGAGTAAAATGAAAAGTGTGTTATCGGATTGAAGGAGTTAATTTATGGACTAAAATGTAAAATTAATCGTATTCACTGCCTGTTAGCATGAATGGTGGCATGATGAAATTTATGCAGTTGCACACAGTAATATTCGCATCATAATTATTCCATATTCAACATTCAAATTAGCAGGCTACTATAATATCACTAAACTATAAGCACACACAGAATCCCCATACAGACACAGTACTTTTGAATGTTGAACAGGAAGTCACTGTGGCGTAGATATTCTTGTGAACAAGTGCTTGAATTCATCAAAGCCGTCATTCCTGCTCACTCTACTCGTACCCATTTTACTATAACTTGCCCCATATTAACATTTTGGGGGAGGCGGTGGCTGAATCGGTGTAGAGGTGGCCTGCAGTCCTAATGGACCCAGGTTTGAACCCCCGCTGGGGAAGGGAACAGTTTAACAATTTAAGATTTGAATTTCATAAAGCAGACTTTACTGATCTACCAGACGACCCGTCGACATGTCGTAAAAATGCCCCCGCTAATACCAATATATCAGTTCTGTATAAGACAGCCCTAGCATGTATTCAATATGGACGGTGGGTGTTTGCGCCGAAGTGGTGGCATGTGGAGGTGTACGGTATGTAGAAGGACTACTGGGCCTTAGGTGCAGGCTAGGAAGCCTATGTCCAGGGTCGGACACATTAGAGAGAAAAAAAAAATCCTTTTCCAGCTTATTCCACGTAGATCAGTGGTAGAAAATGGCAATACTACGGCTCTACATCCTTTCCTTAGCACTTCGTGATCAGCACCGTATTCTAGTGCTAATCTACTGTTACAACTCGGCAGTCAACATGGAGAGGGGACAATTTTAGACAAGTTTAGAGTATAAGGAGTACTGTAATAAGCACGTGGCGGACCCCTTAACCTTCATATTTTAATGTTTAAACTCCCTGTCGAGCTTTTTCATTAAGTAATCCTAAATTCGTTGATGCAGCACTGCACATCCACTACTGAAGCTGTGTTTATTACCTCCACCAACGATGTTGGAGGAGGTTATGTATTCATTTATGTTTGTCTGTCTGTCTGTTTGTCGAGACGATATCTCCAAAAGGTCTAAATGGATTTCGATGACATTTGGTGGAAGGGTGGGCCATGGGCCAAGAAAGGATTAATTAAATCTGGGGGCGGATCCGGATCTGGATGCAGATCCTATGTCTATCTCCAGAAGTTCTTCATGAATTTCAATAAAATTTTGGAATGTGTGGGCCATGGATCAAGGAATAATTGGTTAAATCTGGGGACGGATCCGGATCCTATGTATTCCACACAATATCTCCACGGATCTGGATCCGGATCCCTTTTAATGGCACAGGCATTGGCGGAGGTATGCGCTCACTGGGTGCTTTCTAGTTATGAAGATGTGTTTCCATAACGTGACTGTATTTCTTCCATTTGACCAATTTACGGGACTGTGAAATTAATACACAGACTGACAACATATTAACTCAAAATGACAGAATATAAATAGGCAAACACAAAGCATGCTAACACTGTACAACATAGATAATCCTCGTACATGGAAAGAACACATTACGACACACACTAAGCATAAACACATTACAAACAACCACAGCAAAGAACATATAAGTACAAAATAAACAACATACACCAACCCAAGATGAATATACATAGAAGACCAGAAAGCCAAACTTCGACAGTACACACACATCAAAAAAAGTTAAAACGGGATGCCAAAAGTTACGCATGCACGCACGCACGCTCGCACACCCACACCCACACCCACTGGCAGTCTCCACCTTCACCCCACCTCACGCGGCAGCCTCAGGACACATCGCTCGTTAGGCTACCTTATTCCATAATCAACCAGCATTCACTACAGGACGCGGAATGGGTGTATCCAGGACTTACCCCTTCGCTGCTGTTAACGCATTTCCGTATTTCAATCAGGGTAGGGGCAGGTGATTATGTACAATTAATCAACAAAGAAATCCTAGCACCTGAGCGCTTCTAAAACTATGGCCAGTGACCCTTTCTCGTTGTTCTGGCTCCTAAGAATTCTGTCCTAAGTAATGGGCCTACCTGACGATTTTTATGATTCAAGAGAAATCCCAACATTCGATGAGATAACGGAGGGAAAGTTTTTACGAGACCCATATCAGAAGGACGCGAGGGTACGTAAAAAAAAAAAAAAAAAAAAAAAAAGACAAATGAAAAGGAAAATATTATTATTCTATAGGGAGCGATTCGAAATATTAGTCAGTAATTAGGGGTTATTCTTAATAAATAAATAAATAAATATATATATATATATATATATATATATATATATATATATATATATATATATATATATATATATATTTTAAACATATTATGTCCAGTTAGGAGATGGAAAGGCTATCTCCATGCAAAGAAATATATAAAATGAATTTGCCTCTTGATGACGGCCGTGAGGGTGGATTAAAATGAGTGTTGGGGGAAAGTGTGATGAGAGGGTGGGGGGAGGAGGGGGAGGGGGTGAATGGGATTAATGAAAATAAGTCTGCAAAAATGAGCGGATAAAAATGAATGAATAAGAGCTGATCCTGCTGTGGGAGAAGCGTGTGTTTGGGAGTGAGTGAGGAAGAATACTCGTAAATTTAAAAAAAATGTACACACAGGTTGATCTATGGGGAGGGCGGAGGCAATCTGGGAGTATGAATTAAGGAAACTGAATAAAATGAATGCCTGAAGGTTAATCTTAGAGGGAGATAAGGGTTTGTGAGAATATGAATAAGGGAGACTGAGTGAAACTGGGTGCATGAAGGTTGGTCTTGGGGTGCGAGCTGGTGTCAGAGAGCAGGAATTAGGGAAACTGGATGCAAATGAGTGAATAATTGCTGATGTGAGGAGGGTATTGGAGTGTGAATGAGATAAAGAAAACAAACATAAATGGATTGCGGTTAATCTTTCTGGGAGGAAGGAAAGTGACAGAGTTTACTTAGGGAATTGTGCGTGAATGTGGAATATTGGTTGAAAATGAAAGGCCGAGGGTTGTTGATTTGTAAGGCAGGAGAGTTTATCTGGGAGTATGAATGTGGGAGACTGTGCGAAAGTGAGCTAATGAAGGTTGATCTCTGAGAAAGGGTATGATGTTTGAAAGGACGAGTGAATGTGTGTTGAGCGCAGAAGCGAATTTGCGTAAAAATAAGTGAGTTAATGAAAACTGATCATAGGGGTGGGAAAAGGCTAAGGATGTTAAAGTGAATGAGGGAGCCTGAATCAAGAATATGCCAGTTGATGAAGGTTAATTTAAGGGTAGGGAGGAGGTTGTGTGAGAGTATGGGTGTGGGTGGTGTGTGAACGAGAACGAAGGAATGAAGACGAGTGTGTAATAGAATGCTTAACAGGGTTGCGATGAGTTTTTGATGCATCGTGCGTGAATAGAGATGAATGAATTAAAGTTGAGCTTGTTATCCTTCTCATGGTTGGATGAGCTCACGCATTCTATTCCATCTAACGTCAGACTTTTTTGATCAGCTTACAGTGAATCCTTTAAGCCAGGGAGTACAAGCAAACTTTAGATGGAGTATAAATACAGTTGTGGTAGACCAAGCACTTTCACAGTAATAATAACGAGCTTATCACTTTTACCTCGTTGGTTTGTCGACAATAAAGTACAGAGATTCTCGAAAATGTGCAAAGTGGAGGAGTGTGCGTGATGGAGGAAAAAAAAGAAGAAGAAGTGATTTACTAACTTAGACTATGCTTGCTTTTTCTAGATTATTTTATTCAACTCAGGACACAGCACTCTCATTGAAGGTGTTGACGAAGGTTATATTTAACTTCCCTCATTTTAGAAGCCTTTCCAGAGCTGAATATAATCGTCACATACCAAGAATACGAGGAGAATTAGGTCCTGAGGCTGAAAGTATTAGGGATAGAAAAATAATGCTAAGTGTAATTGTGTGGGAAGCTGCAAGAGAGTGGTGAGTTGCATTTTTTCTTGAAACCATCAGAGATTTCTTGCCTTTTTTCAGCTTAGGAAAGGCGTTTCTCATTCGAGAGGCTATTGAAGCCGCCATTAACCTCTAAAGTACTAGAGATCCTGTCTAAAATCGTTCGATGGCAACCTGATTTAGAATAAATATGTCATCGAACTGAAGGGATTGGGAAATAAAATATTGTTTGGTGTAACTCGTTGGGAATTTAGAAGAGAATGGTGCCAGCTGTCAATCCCTTCACTCCGATGTCGTGCTAATTTAGCTTATTCTTGCTACAACAGACAGTTTTAGTCGAATTAGTAGAGAAACAGCTCTCCTACTGAAGGGATTAATGAAGGCCATACATAAAAGCCCTCAGGTTCGCTAACTTATCCCTACCTATATAAAATCGCCTAGAGATAGCAAGAACGAATATAAAAGTTTGTGATCTGAATGAAGTGGTTGTGGGTGGGTGGGAAAAGGTGAACAACTGTGTGTAGATCTGAAAGAGAGGCAAAGGCGTGTTTACTGGAGCGAGGAGAGTGCAGGGGAAGGGTGTGTGTGACGGAATGTAGTGAAATTGTGAGATACCTTACGCATGCACGCACACATTCGCTCTCTCTCTCTCTCTCTCTCTCATCGCTTTCCCAAGTCCCTGCCATTCCAACTTTTTTCATCCTATTCTGTCGTTTTAGTCTAATTTCCTCGCACTCTCTCTTTTTTCGTTCCCTTCCCACTTTACAATTTTTCCCTTCCCTGTCTCCCTCATCATTTCTACTATTTACATTGTCACCCTCTCTTCCACCCTCTCCCTTCTCTCCTTCACCCATTCCACCTTCCCTCCCCCCCCCCTCCAGTCTGTCTGCCTCTCTGTCTCTGTCTCTGTCTGTCTGTCTGTCTCTCTCTCTCTCTCTCTCTCTCTTCTGTTTCACGGGTGTAATCTCTCCCCTCTCCTTTTCATCCTATCCCCCACCACCGTCTCCCCTGCAGTGTGTATGCCTCCCGCCATTCCCTGGCCACTGCTCTCCCTTGATCTAGCCTGCCATCATGCCGGTCTGCTGATCTCAAAAAGGCTTTGATTACCCGCTACAACTGGAGGGAACTAGGGGTTACATATAAGCTATGTTACTAATCTAAATTTATATATATGCAGGTGTATACATTAGAGAGAGAGAGAGAGAGAGAGAGAGAGAGAGACACACACACACACACACACACACACAGATATAGATATAGATACAGACAGATAGATGGACAGACAGATAGAGATATAGCTATAGATATAAATAGATGATTTTGTACGTGTGCAGATTTTTTGTGTGAATTTTCTATGACTCAGTGCAAATTATGAGAACAAATTAAACAAGGGTTCCTGTGGTGTAATCGTTACCGCATTCACAGTCAATGTAATAACGCGACATTAAAACAATATCTGAACGGAAATTAGAATCACCAGACTTTTCAATACTATTTTCCTTGTTGCACTGTAATGGGACAAATAGGTTCCAGCAGAAATGGTCGCGTGATGAAAGCGTTTGGAAATGATGACTGAATGCAAATGCTACTTTACTATGTCACCCCGTTCTGCAACTCTGCATGCCGAAAACGGGAAAGAGAATAATGCCCAAAAGAGTAGTGTACTGAGGTGCTGCCTCGATTCCACCTTTTGTTATTTAATTTACTGGACCGAAAATAGGAAGAGAATAGTAGCGATAAGATGTTGGATTCAGTTACGACATTTCCACCATTATGTCGTCTGCATGTTCGCGACCTGAGAAAGAATTTGTCGATGATCTTAGTACACTTAGACCCCTGTGACTCGAATTAATAAAATTACCTGGAGCTGGCTTGAATTGAACTGTGCCGATCATGAGAGGGGTATTGATGACAGTATGGACACCCAGGCTCCTATGACTCACTCTCCTTTGATCAATAGCGCCTGTCATTAACTGGATAATAATACTTTGAGTTGTTCGGACTACGTGATTTGGCCAATGCGCATGATAAATTACTTTCCATAGCGGGCAACTCTCGTCAGAATCCTCTCTCTCTCTCTCTCTCTCTCTCTCTCCCATAAAATTCCCCCTATGTATAGTAGATGCATGACAGAACACAAAAATGTGTACGAGCACTGTTAACCCCTTCACTGCTAGAACGTACTATTTTTTTCATTCTTGCTACCACCAAACGATATTATTTAGCTTCGGAGAGCCTTTATCAACTGAAGGGGATGGAAGAGCTTTCACCAACACCACTAACAGAGCTCCTTCGTAAGCTGAATAAAATCGTCTGGTGGCAGTAAGGAAAAACGGAAACTATGTAACTAAAGAACTATGTAACTAAAGACGAGGGGTTTAAACACACCTGAATTCCATTAATCCGAACCGTATTATATATTACTCTTCCTAAGGCCAGATGTTTTTATTCAGCTTGGGAAACACCTCATTTAGTGAAGTGTAAGAATATGGCTATAATCATTCCAGTTTGAAGTCTCTCCTAAGGTAAATATGTAGTTTGCTGGCAGCAATAATAAACTTAAAAAAGACGTTAGATACTTTAGGCTCTGACGCTCTAGACAGTTTCTAAATATGGAACCTGAAGCTGATTCCCAGAACTCGCCTTACGGAGTCCAGGAAACAATCTTCACTCTGCCTTCGTCTCGGTAACCCTCAATCTTTCCACCTGAAACCAATCTTACGCAAGTATTATTCTATTTTTGCTCCTTCCCATCTTTTTCACTTTTCTTTTTCTTACTTTTTCACCTCTCCTTCCCTCCTTTCCTTTTTTTCATATTCTTACCATGTACATCACTGCTGTCACCTGACCGTCCTACAGTGGAAGGTATTTCACGGTGTCTTTCCGTTTGGCTGTGTTTAAGCGTTGATATATCAAGTAGTCTTTACAAAGATATTACAGATATATATCTATCTATCTATCTATATATATATATATATATATATATATATATATATATATATATATATATATATATATATATATATATATATATATATATATATATATATAAGATACATAAAAATATCGCATAGTTTGCAGTGAATTCCAGTGTGTCCATACTGCTGAGTAATATTGTCCTGTCAAGCGCTGACGATGATCCTCCACGAGTTTGGACTCTGCGTCTTGGGTGGACGCCCCAGCTCGTCCACCCGGAAACCAAACCTCCTCATATTTCCCTGCATCTCGTCGTGTGAAGGACCCTAGCACGACCCTGGTGAGCCGCTGTTTATCACACGATGGAGCCGGTTCTCTAACGGTGTATTGTACTGAACCTGTAAGACGGCCCCACAGACGCACAGGCAGCTGCCTACCTGTGGTTGACAGGTCTGTCAAGCCAGACAGACTGAGTTAAGCAACAACAGCTACAACTACCTTATCAACATGTCCACAGACTCTGGATATTGCTGTTTGTGGATGAATACCGAAGTGTTTTAAACCAGACTCTCCTAACCCTGATACTCTCTTGGTCAAAAGTTTGTCAGATTTCCCTGCCGTCTGTGGCGATGCAAGCTGTTACATGTGAAAATTTAATGTGATAACACTATGAGACACACAACAAAAGAGTATGAAAGGAAGGCTTCTGGCATTCATGGAGGAATGAGGAATAAGGATTGTACGGTACTTTGCTGGTATGGAATTTTCGGCGAACTTGTGCTCGTGAGTGCTTCAATCTGGAATTGAGAAGATTATAATCGCCAGCTTATCTCCATCGATCCTACACCTCTTAGCAGGGGCGGTGCCTTCTCAGTCATATTGCATGCGCACGCTATTACCTTCTATCTTATATCCATCATGACAAATTTTCTTTAATGTGTATTATGCCATTATTCACAAACCGCATCCACCCGACGCATAATTTCCTATAGCGTTCAATTTAAGATCATTTGGGAAATTTCAGCAGCCGCAGGATATCACCGATTATTACTACGCAGTACGCCTCCCACGCTCCCTCGCTTCCTTCTGGCAATTTCTGTAAGATAGCTTGGGTTATGCTTTATAGTATGTGTTGTAACGGGCGGGTTGGGGGTAATGAGATGGTAATGACGATAATGGCGGAGGGATAATGATGATGATAGTTGTGATGGTGATGGTGATTGCCTGGCGGAGATGTTGAGCGCGATACTATGTTCAGTTAGAGACAAAACTTCGCCTACTGCTTGACCTCTTTTACTTCTCAATTCTCCAGACTGATGACCAATATTCTTGAGCTCAACGAGGCTTGCTATGTATTTCTGCCGATGGATGATGCTCTATGATTTAACTCGTCTGGGAGGAAAGTAACAGACATATCGTAAGTGTGGAGTAGAATCAGTGGAGTAAGAGGCATACCTCTGTATCCGACTGTACGGTATGTAGTGTAGGCATCGCAGCGGCCGGCATGCACACACCTGACATGGACGGACAGCTCTGTTATACTCGCGTGAGCCGTGTTGCATGGGTATGATGGGTTCTGAATGGTAGCTGATTGGTACGGCCGAGAAACTTCACGTTCTATCATTGGAAGTGTGACCGACACCTATCGAAAGCGAAATACAGGGGGAGAGTGGAGTTCGACTGGTGTGTGTGTGTGTGTGTGTGTGTGTGTGTGTGTGTGTGTGTGTGTGTGTGTGTGTGTGTGTGTGTGTGTGTGTGTGTGTGTGTGTGCATGCGAGAGAGAGAATAAATTTGAGATTATTCACGCGTACCAGTGAATGAAAATAAGAGAGGAAGGGGCAAACAAAGACAAAGTAGCCGTGCAATCGATACACCCCGCTTCGCCATTCATTCCGCGTTCTTCTCCTTACGTCAGCACTGTTTTTACTCTTCACCAAGAGGACGTATTGATTTCGTTTATTCTTGCTTCCTCCAGGCAATTTTCATCTTCTTAAGAAAGATCTCCTATAAAGAATGGGTTACTGAAGGCTGAACCTAACCTCGCAAGTTGGAAAAGTTTCTCCTAAGTAAAATCATCTGACAGTAGCACAAATTATACATGAATTAAAAACGTTCATTCCCCTCAACTTGACGACGTCTTCTATATTATTTTCATTCTGGCTATCTACAAAGAATTCCATATGGCTAAGGAAAATTGTTCGAACGGGAGTGGTTATAACATAAATCGTTTTTTTTTTTTTATTTCCTCTCTCCCTCCTCTTTCCCTTTTACTACAAGATGATTTGACTCTGCTGAGGCAAGACATTTTACCATGAAAGTGTAAATGAAGACTGTATCTAACCCCTTCAAAAAGTTTCCACAAGACTGATTTAATTACCTGCAAATAGCAGAAATAAAGCAAAAGAAAAAAAAATAATCTGATTAACGAAATCACAGTGAAACTAACTGTTCTAATTCAAAACTTCATTGCTAACCACATCATTAAGACCAAGTCAATTTTTTAATAATGCTTGCTACCTCCAAACTATTTTATTCAGCTTTTGAGAGACACTTCAAAATGATAGGACTGGGTATAGCCTTAATCATCCCCTTATATTCAAGAGGCATATAAGAAATACAACGAAAGAAACCCTCCCCCTCAAAAAAAAAAAAAAATAAAAAAATAAAAAAATAAAAAAATCGAGAACACAGAAAGCAAACCAACAAAACAAAGGAAACCAACACAGGAAAATTAAACAAAGTCATAGAACTTGACGTTCCTTGACTTGAACTCGCTTCGTTGTCTTCCTTTCTTCGATTAAAAAAAAAATCGTTCTTCAACCGTAGGATTTTTGAGAATACGTGAAAAAAGCACATCTGAGCGAACCAGTATCTGAAAATGAATTCAAATAACCGAAATCGGCATTGCTTCATCACTGATTCAATCAGAGATCTCTGCACAATATCACCACACCTACAGAAATCAGCCTTCAGGACCAAGGTTTCAGAAAATAAATATAAAGACAACACCTCAGAGAAAACCAATACCTGGAAATGACACTGATTTTTCTCAATGGACTCCACTTTCCTCACAGATTCGTTACGTGTTATCCCTTTCACTGAGCCGAAAAACCTGTGCTGCAGAAGTAAAACTTTACAGACCAAAGGAACACAAACTAAACTTTAAAATACCACCTGAAAAATAAGACAGATCCCTGAAATCTACACTGCTTCACTGACACATCTGCTGCGTGTTCTCCCTTTCACTGAGCTGGGAAACCTGTCCTACAGATGCGAGACTTTCGAGACTGTCTGAATTATTCCCCTCATGCAATGCTGAAAATGTCGGAGCTAAATCTTGCAGGCGACGGAGGTGCTGACGGTCCGCCATCGAAACTGACTTCTGCAGGACCGATGACAAGCTACTGGACCCATACCTCGCTGACTTACTCCCTGGCTGGCTTTTTTTACTTGAATAATTGGCTAACTCTCACTGTGAGACAGGCTCACTGAGTAAAACATCTGTGCTGACAACGGGTCGTTGTTGGTTTCTACAGAACCCAGGACAAACTAACCGACCCACAGCTGACTGACTGACTGACTGACTTAGTTTTTGATACTATGGCTGTTTGGCTAATTCTTTGATGAGAGACAGCTTAGCTGGATATAAACAGATCACTGTTGGCTTTTTCAGGACCCAGAATAAACTACTGCAACCACACCTGAGCGTCTGAATGGTTGTTGCACACTCGATTAAAAAAAAAAAAACTATTTTTACAGCCCTTCCTCTTACATTTTAAAACAGTACACGAAACGAATGAAAATATTCTCCAGTAACCACTTAAGTTGTATGTGGTCAGTAATTTAATCAGTACCACATGAAGAGAGAATGCCACATATGATGTAAACAGCTGATTCAGAAATATTCACTTAAAGAAAAGAAAAATACAATAAGCAACAGCCCTTATTATGAAATCATCGTTCACCATTGTAAAGATAGTTTTTTGACCGAATGAACGTTCATATTCACTTCTACAGGAGCCAGTGCAGACTACAGGATCTTAACTTCACTGACTGACTGATTGACGGACTAACCAGTTTTTATATTTTTGTCTCCTCTACGGACTCAATATGTTTTATATATAGGGGAAGGCATTGCAGATATACGAGTTACTGCCTTAGACGGTGCGGGCCATGAGATCCCCTACAGATATACAGGATATACTGGGTAAGGTGGCACAAAACTTAAATCTCACTAGAAATACTGTGGCAGGGAGGTGTGATTATCTGCCACAATCCTCCAAACCAAACATGAATTCTACTGTTAATGATTTGATGGGCACTCTTGTTGGATCCATCGTCTACTAAAGGTCCAACCACACTGCCTCCTGTGCTTAGGGGAAATGTGCCACCGAAAGTGAGAAGGCACTCTTTCAGCAAATCAGAGACCGGAATATTAAACTAAATTAAATTCACGAAGATCTATACGCACAATGCAACATGCCTCGCAGAAGATTACAAATTTGATAACTTTATGACTGAATTAGAAAACAATAGTTGGGATACTGAGTGGGATCCAAAGAAGAAAAATTAGATAATTCAACTCCAAGCTCAAAGACAGCAAATACCTGTTTTACTACAGAGGAAGGCAAAATGAAAGAGTTAGTGTTGTAGTATTTCTAATTAACAGAAATCTTGCAGAGAACACTGCTAAATTCACCAGTGTATCTGACAGAGTAACATGGATTGTAATTAGACTATGCAAAAGATACACCCTGAAACTAATATAAGTATATGCGTCGACTTCTCAAAGCTCAGATGAAGAAACAGAAACATTCTATGACGATGTTTCCAAGATTATGAAAGATGAAAAAACACAAGTACATACTCATGGGAGACTTCAATGCCAAAGTTGGCAAATCGAAAAATGGAGACGCATGTATGGGAAAATTCGGAGTGGGCGAAAGGAATGACAGAGGTGAAATGGTGGTAAATTTTGCAGACACGTATAACATGAGCATAATGAACACATCCCATCATTTAAGAACAGAATGAAAATAGACTTGGAGAACCCCAAATAGAGAAACAACGAATGAAATCGACTTCATTACAGCAGGTGACATGTAGAGGTGTATGGTCTGTAGGAGGACTTCTGGGCCTTGAGTGCAGGCTGTGAAGCCTATGCCCAGAGTCGGACAAAAAAAAAAAAAAATAATAATAATAATAATAACACGATCATGAATGTCACAGTTATCAACAATGGAAGTAACCATAGTATGGTGAACTGCACAGCCAGATTCAATTTCAGATGTGAAAGAAAGACGATAAAGATTAAAAATTAAAAGTTAAGGCCAATGAAAGTGAAAACAAAGCATCCCTTCAGTTAGAAATAACGAAGAGATATCAAGCTATAAGTTACGCTGAGTCTGACACTGATGAGTTGAATGACAGACTAATAAAAGTACAGACAGAATCAGCGGAGGTAGTGGGGAAAGCCAATACAACCAAAGCCATCAAGTATTCAAAAATTACCCTCGAGCTGATGAAAAGAAGAAAGGAGATGAAAGTAAAAACAAAGAAAGATGAAACAGAAAATGCGGAATTAAATAAGCTTATCAACAAGAAAATGAGAGAAAACAAAAATAAAGAGAAACATCGACCAGATCAAAGAAGCCATCAAAATGGGAAAAAGTTTGAAACAGGTCCGACGTAAAATGGCCCAAAAAAAGCAACAAAGTATATCACTTAAAGACAAAAACGGTGAAGTCATTAAATGCAGAAATGAGAAGATGTAAAGAGTTGAAGAATTTTACAAAGAACTGTATACATCAGAGGCAACAGTACCGATAGCTAACTTTTCAGGTGACCCAAGTGAAATACCTGAGGTAACACAAGACGAAGTAAACATTTAACTTAAAAGTATGAAAAGAAGGAAGACCCCAGGAGAAGATGAAATATAAGCAAATTTACTGTCGGATGCAGAGTAAACGCACAGAACAGGCTCGGCCACTTATTTACTCTGTGTATAAAAAAAAAGTGAAACTTCGCAAAACATTACGTGATGCAACAGTTATTTTGCTTTACAAAAAAGGCGACTCAAAAGATCTTAGTAACAATCGGCCCATTAGCTTACTATCAGTTATTTACAAACTCTTCAATAAAGTCCTTCCGAACAGCATAGCAGCAAATCTGGAGGGAAACCAACCTCGTGAGCAGGCAGCATTCCGAAGCGGGTATTTGGCTACTGATCATCTACACACAATGAATAAGCTAACTGAGAAAACTACAGAATAAAATAAACTATTGTGCTTAGGGTTTACTGATTACGAAGAGGCTTGTGACTCTGTGGAGCACGTAGCAATTATAAATTCACTGCGGGAACATGGAGTAAATAAGAACATTGTAAAACTGTTCGAAAACGCATAAAGAGGGAAATGCTCCAGTTAAATTACATACAGACTCGAAAATAATCAAGACTGCGAAGGGCGTGCGTCAGGGAGATACAGTTTCAATTAAATTATTTACAGCATGTCTAGAAAGTATTTTCGGAAAGCAAGACTGGGAAAACAAAGGAGTAAACATAGATGGAAAACTCCTAAATCATTTAAGATTTGCAGATGACATTGTCCTAATTTCAGAAACAGTAGAGACATTGCAAAAAACGTTGAATGACCTAAACAGAGAATGTCTCAAAATAGTGCTAAGGATGAACCCAAGTAAAGCTAAAGTTTAATCCAATTACACCGAAGAGCGTCGTCAGAATAAGTGACGAAATTCTTGAAGAAGTCGAGCGGTACAATTTTTTGGAGAATACTAAAACTAACGACAGACAATGATAGCGAAATAAAAAAGACGCATTACAACTGAATGAAAAGCTTTCGGAGAACAGAGACATAATGAAAGCTTGCCAATATGTATGAAACGAAAAATATAAAACGAAGGAATAATCACAACTATAACGTACGGTTATGAGACCTGGAAACTGACAAAATCGATGGAAAATCAACTAATCCGTTCTCAAAGAGCAATGGAAAGGTCAATGTTGGGAATTACTTTAAAAGACAGGAAAAGATCAACTTGGGTGAGAGAGCAGACTAATCAAAGACATTATTGAAGTTATAAAAGAACAGAAACAGAGGTGGCCAGGTCGTGTACCAAGAATAACGGGTAACGTATGGAAACAGAGGCAGACTGACTACAGTCCAAGAGACCGTAAGCGTAGCAGAAAAAGCCCTGACAGGAGGTGGAGAGATAAGACAATAGAAGTTTGCAGGCAAAACGTGGCAGAGATTGGCTCAGCCAAGGAATTCGTGGAAAAGGTTGAGGTAAGTCTTTGTACAGCAGTGGATTTTCAATGGTTGATGATGATTTTATATATATATATATATATATATATATATATATATATATATATATACAGTATCTATATATAATTATATAATTATATATATAATTATATATATTTATATAATTATATACATAATTATAAAATTATATATATTATATAATATATATATATATATATATATATATATATATATATATATATATATATATATTATATATATATATATATATATATATATATATATATATATATATATATATATATACTATATATATATATATATATTATATAATATATGTATATATTTATATATATTATATATATATATATATTATATAATATATGTATATATTTATATATATTATATATATATATATATATATATTATATAATATATATATATATTTATATATATTTTATATATATATATATATATATATATATATATATATATTTATATATATTATATAATATATATATATATATATTTATATATATTATATAATATATATATATATTTATATATATTATATAATATATATATATATATATATATTATATAATATATATATATATATATATATATATATATATATATATATATATATATTTATATATATTATATAATATATATATATATATATATATATATATATATATATATATATATATATATATATATATATATATATATATATATATATATATATATATATATATATAATTCACCAAATACTTAGCTAACTTACCAACTAACAAAATTTATAACATGATACTAGACTAACCAGCTTCGAATTCGCTGATTAGATTGACTACAAAATGACTGCATGAGTGTCCGACTGACATCTGATTGGCTACAGTGATGACTGTGTGACTGTATAATTGGATTCTAATTCCCTGATTGGATGGTAGACTGATTGCCCGGCCGAATATGTTATTAATTTCTCTCTTCCG
Source organism: Coenobita brevimanus (assembly GCF_032717465.1). Classification (NCBI taxonomy): domain Eukaryota; kingdom Metazoa; phylum Arthropoda; class Malacostraca; order Decapoda; family Coenobitidae; genus Coenobita; species Coenobita brevimanus. The sequence continues at coordinate 32,955,810 of NC_137000.1, forward strand.
TCTGGCACAAGGAAGGGTTAAAATTGGAGAATATCTGAGAGAGAGAGAGAGAGAGAGAGAGAGAGAGCGGGGGGGGGGGAGTGAATTTAAGATGATGAAAAGACTATGAGAGGATATCAAATCTGAGGTTCTTTACGCGAGACAATGAAGAAAATGATAAAACGCACATGGAATAATAAGCCGAGAGAGATTTAACTGAGTAAAAAAAAAAAAAAAAGGAGATGGAAGGCATTAAAAGAATTTATCTTTATTCTTACTGTCAGTCACTAAGATGAAAAGGAAGGAAATAGGCCTCTTTCTCTCTGTCCACTGCCCTAGCCAGCGCAACATCCTTTATACTTGTTCAGTTAAGCAATTTTCAAACATTTATTCCACTTAGCAGAGACTTTTCGATCTGGAAGCAATAATTATAACTTTCGCGAACCCTTTCCCAATTAGAGGTTGTTCATAGCCTATGCAGAACAAAAGTGTCTGGAGTTATTAACAGTTTTATCAGTGATGGACGTACAAAACAAGCGAGACAGCACTCGAGGGGGCATACCTGTCAATGCCTGTACCAGACAACTCAGATCACCACCAAAATTATATCAACTCTTTCCTGGCCCATGACTCACATCCACAAAATTTCACTGAAATCCATCAAAATTTCTAGGGGGTTATCTTGTGGACAAACAGACAAACAGGGGAGAATACATAACCTCCTCCAGCTTTCGCTGGCGGAAGTAAAAAAAAAAATCTTTCACAAAAACCACTTCATTCCAATGATATATATAAATTTTTAAAATACATTCAGATAGTCTCATTAGACTTGGAATATTTTTTTTTCTTCATGCGAGTTCGATTTAATCCTTATCCATTTAGGAAGAAAAACCTTTCCTACCCCACAGAAAAGAGTCTGTAATTATCAAGTACACACTACAAAAAGACATCGGCTTCCAGGATGTGAATGAAAAGAAAATCAGTAATCTATTCTCTCGCAGCAAAGGACTTAATAACACACACACACAGGCAGAGAGAGAGAAAGAGAGAGAGAGAGAGAGAGAGAGAGAGAGAGAGAGAGAGAAATAAACAAAACTTCGTACAGTACATCCCTCTTCTTTCCCCTGGTGGCAATGAGGAATAATTTATCGAATAATTTATCAGTGAAGCCCAGGTAATCACGTTAGTAAAGGACAGGCCGTAGCTCTACCATAACCTTTACCGCCACCATGGTTTCTCACTTACCTCACAGCTAATATTAAATTCTACTGTAAATTCCTTATTTACTTATCCTGTTCTTTCCCTACCTCAACTTATACATCAATCAGCTACTTGTTCACTGTATTTTTTGTAGCAGCTAGACAATATTATTAAGATTAGACATATCGGTTTAGAGTTATGTTCTTTACGGAAAAGAAAATTCAGTATTCCATCCTCATCTTTCTTTTCCTAGTGGCGCTGATTTTTCTTCCCCTGTTTATTTCCCGCACATATCTACATAACTAATCCTGCAGTACCTCAACGTCTATTTTGGTTTATTCTTTCTAATGCTGGACTATTCTACACAGTTTAGGGGAGAAATCTCGAAGTCAAGTGGATGTAAGGAATAACAAAACTGTGTAGCCTACTCTGCTAAAGGACAAGACGCAGCTCTGCCTTCGCTTTCAGCACCTGCATGTTTTCTCTCATGTGCCCAGCGCTCAATACTATTTTTTTTCTTTTATTTCATGATCTATTTATTGAGTGGATTTGTTTACCTATATATTCGTATGAGTCCGTCCATTTCTTGTACTTTTTTTTTCATTGTCAAACGATTTTACCGAAATTAGAAAGGTATCTCGTACTGAATGTGCTTCCAGCAAGAAAACATAAAACTCGGCACCCGTCCTTTACCTTCCCGTCGTGGGAATGAAATAATTTCTGACTAAGGCTTCGCTAATCACATTACTAAAAGGGGAAAAGTATTTGTTCGGGTCCGCTTTCAGTCCAAATACGGTACGCCTTGTTTTCTTTTTTCTTTCCTTGATTTTCTTCTTTTCATACGTATGTTTTTTTATCCTTGCCACCGCTGAATGGTTTTATCCAGCTCTGGGAAGGAGCCTTGTACTGATGGGGATTCTGATGGGTATATTTAACATCTGAAATTTGAAATGGCTCTCGTAAGGTGGATTCATCTTCCTATATAAGAATTTCCTTGTAGGATGCCTTTCTTTTTCCATTTTTGTTATTGCCAGACTTTTATTTGTTCATCTGAAGAAATACAATCGTACAGAAACCAATTACCAATAAGATACACCAAACACCGTCTCTTGCTTCCCTGTCGGTTCAATGACAAATAATTTATGGGTGAACACCTGGTAATCATGGTAGAAAAGGACTCCACTTCCATAGACATGGACTCCACTTCCATACACATGTATTCCACTTCCACAGAAGAGGACACCACTTCCAGAGAAAAGGACTCCACTTCCAGAGAAAAGGATTCCACTTCCAGAGAAAAGGACTCCACTTCCAGAGAAAAGGACTCCACTTCGACTTCAACCTTTTCCACCATTCACAATTTTTTCTTACAAGTGATTTTCGTTCTTTTCCTTCGTGATTTTTTTTTTTTTTTTCATAAACTTCTATACGTACGGGAGGATGGTCGATCCTGGTGACAGGATATTGCGAGGCTGAGAGACTTGCACTTTTTTTTTTTTTTTTTTTTTTTTTTTGAGAGAGAGAGGAGAGAGAGAGAGAGAGAGAGAGAGAGAATTACCCAGTAAGATAATCTAATTCCATGCCCTCTCTTCCACAATGTCGTGGCAGTGACTAATACTTTATGAGTGAACCCTTGGAATTCATGATAACCTTTTCCACCGCCTTTTCTCCCTACAATTGAGGTTCGGCCATTTTCTTCCTGATCCCTCACTCTTTTACAATTCTCTCTACCTTGACATCCAGTCTGATCCGGGAGCTTTCCTGCAGCTGAAGGAAATCGTCTAACGGTACCCATATTTAAAGAGTGAAGAGATCTAAGGATCTGAACGCAATATGAATTAAGACTGAGAAAAATGCACGATGTTACAGGAATTATATGTTGAAGGGCTAAAGGTACATCCGCTCCAGTCCCTCCCCCAAAAAAATAAAGAAAAAAAAATAATGTAGGCTACTGGCAGGGTTACGACAATTATCTCCCTACTTCCTCCCAAAGACAGAGAGAGAGAGAGAGAGAGAGAAAGAGAGAAAAAAAACTATCCTATAAAGGTTAACATAATCATCTCGAATTCCCCTTAAGAATGTCAATAAAAATACGTCATCACGAAATTATATTACAGACATATCCATCGGCTTCATAAAAAAAAAAATGGTGCTGAAGGAATTAAAGATATCCGCATTTTTTTATATCTTCACCTTCAGAAATTAGCAATAACTAAGACGTCCATGAACTGAAGGGAGAGTACGTCTTGCAAGGAGTAACTATGGAGAAGGGCTAATAATAGGAGGATGGACCCTGATGTAACACGATACTGCAAGACTAAGAGGCTGTTGCACGTATCTGGCTTCCGATATTCTGCTGAGAGAGAGAGAGAGAGAGAGAGAGAATAAGTATGCGTGTGTCTGTCAGTCTGTGTGTGTGCACAGTAGCTTAACGGGTGTGTTTTTACGGTACGCCCCTTCTGCACGTCGCTCCATCCCTGTTATCGCTAAGCTTCACTCGTTTCCCACAGCATACAAAACAAACGTTTAATTGATGCCCAAATGAACAAAGCCCGCCAGTCAGAGATTACCTTCATTACTGCATGCACCTTTGTTTCCTGTTATCAATACGTTGTTATTTTGAACAAGCTGGTGTTGGATGGAACGTACGTACAAAAAAAATGAATCAGTGAAGTGGATTAACCTTAGTAATACATACCGTATAATTTAAGTGATCTTGTTAGTGTGTGAATGCACAGGAAATTTTGTATCGATGCTTCTGTGGTTTGTTTACATATACTGATTCTGTGCTTGTGAGGTCTGTATGCTGTTCTTTGTGCTATTTCATGTTGGCTCTGTGCTGATTATGAGTTTTTATTCTTTTATGAGCTCTTCACTGTTTCTACGTGAATTCTAGGTGCTACTTTACCTTGAATCTTTTCCTACTCTCAGGCGAAGATAAATTTAACATACTGTCTCTCATTAATTCTGTGATTCTGAGTTTTGAGTGCTATTCTGTGGTGAATCTCTTGCAGCTCTCAGACGATTTCACGTAGTTTAGGAGAGACTCTGGGCTGGGTGAACAAAGGCGTGTGTGAAGGTGACGGGTGTCCCTCTTGCTAGTGCCTCCCTGTCTCTCTTCCTGTCTCTCACCACTCTTTTTGTATCCCTTCTTCCGGTTTTTCTTCTCTCCTTTTTCCCATCTCTTTCTTTCGGGTCTCTTACGACTATTTACACTCTTTTACATCTCTCTGATTACGGTCTCTTCTTCTGCTCTCTCATCTCCTCTGCTTCTTGCTTATCCTCTTCTTCTCTTGCATCTATTGTTCTTCCTTTGTATTTCTCCTTCCTCATTTAATTCTGCCTCTTTTTTCCTCTCTCTCTCTTTAGCACCTCTGCTCTTTACCCTTCTCTCCCTCGTTCTTGCATACTTTTTCTCATCCTCTTGCTTTATAGCATTTCTGCTAATTCATATTTGCTTTCTCTTTGGATCTCCACTGTCTAATTTCTGTAATAATCATTCCTGCCTCCTCTCACCTCCCCTCTCCACTCCTGACTCTCTCCTTTCTCTCTTACTTGTCACCTCTTCTTGCTTCGGCTTCCTCGTTATTCTCTCATCCTCCTCATCGTTCATCTCCTCTGATCCCTCTTTCGATTTCTCACCTCCATCATTCTTCTCGTCTCTCATATTTTTTCTCCTTTTATTCGCACACCTTCCCACCTTCTTTGTATCTTTTCCTTATCTTAACTCCTTTCTTGTCTCATCTTTTATCTCTTATGTGCAGTCTCCCCAAGCGCCCTCTTCTTATATATTTTTTTTCTCAATTTATTCTCCTCATCTGTATTTTTAGTTTACTTATCGTCTGTCTGTCTGCCTGTCTCTCTGTCTGTCTCTCTCTCAATGCCCTTCTGCTTTCACACCCTTCATCTACACACCTCCCGTTCCATTCCTTCTATTTCTCCATCAATTTTTATCTTAAACACCTCAGCCATATGATATGCGTTTATATTCTATTCTTGCAATCTTCAGGAAACTTTATTCAAGTTAGAAAAGACTATTCGAACACGGGAATTAATGTGGCAAAGTGAATTCTGTCACATATAGAGATCGTTCCAAAGCTGAGCACAATATTATTTGGTGATAACTTGATTAAAACACACACACACACACACACACACACACACACACACACACACACACACAACGTCATGGGACTTGTCGGGGTTAAGGTCGCATGCTAGAAACTTTAACTGCACAGTGGAATGCAAACCTCTAATTAATGAAGGCCATTTATAGCACACCAGTGTTTACTACCTATGGTCAGCCTGCATATCATATTAAAGAATGCTATCAGCAACCATACAGGAAGGCCAAATAGGTTCCGTCATCAAACAGCACTTGAAAAATCATCATTAAAAAGGAGGAGTCTGTATCCCACTTTGCGATTTCAGGCTGAAGCATATGACCCTTAATGTCCAGTTCATGGCCTGCTCTCTCCCTTCCCGCCGTCCTTATATTCACCTCCTACGGCCCTTCGTTTACTTATGTTTTTGCTACTTAAGCTATGTTAATCTTTGTTCCTTTGGTCTTAAGAAGTATCAATTTAGTGTACTGTCCTTATTTACAAACGATTTTATTAAAGTAATTATTTCAGATGATCAGCAAAGACTGTAGCTAACCTTCTAGCTCAAAAAGCCACTCATAATTGAATCAAAAACGTTTGGAGGTAGCAAAATAAAAACATCCTAGTGAAAGGGTGACTGCTCTCTTGATCACTTCCCTTTCCCTCTACATTTACACTTCTCTTTCCCTTCTTTCCAACGTTTTATCTTTAATTCTTTTCTCTATTTCTTCTCTCTTTATTCATTCATTGCTATACCTGCCGCTTCAGCTCGAAAGCGTGACCTCCGTTGTATTCATGTTACTGCAAAACGAGTGTGTTAAGCTTGTGAGAGACTTTTCTAACTTGGGCAATGAGATATAGGTCCGTATTCTCGTTAGTTAAGGAAGCTCCATAACCACTTCCTTAGGGATGTGGACATACCAGAAGCAAAATATAAATCACGTTATTGTGTCAAAGGGTAAGTGCTACATTTCGATGGCCCGCTCCCATCTTTCTTCAGGCCTTCGCAAACAGCAGCAGGAATGGAGAGACGAGGTCCGAAAGGTTTTTAACGAAAACAGAAAGTGGAAAGATGGAGTGACGAGTGTGATGTGAAGTATCAGGCAGGGGGTACACATCTGAGTATATTAACCAAATGCTTTGGAAGCCTTTCCATTATGCGATGGATAAAAAAGAAACTGTAGTGAGGAGGACATTAAATGCTAACACTGGTAGTATGATGGTGTCTACATACTGAATTTTAGTACCCAAGAACTACAAATAACTTTGAAAGTCTCCCACAGTATGAAATTCGGTGAGCGGGAGTGAAATACACAAAAAATACGCACAGCACACGACCGTAATTCCGTATAATGACAGCATAATCTAAGAACAAAAGTAATTTTACGACGTCATTCAGCACGCACGCACCCCCCCCCCAAACACCTGCCCTTTCTCATTCCCTGTCACCACAACCAACATACGAACTAAATCTACCTACCCCTTTTTCTGGCCACAAAACCCAAGTCTGCTCGTTTCCCACCACCGTATAACCCTATTTGCACCTGCCTGCTTCCCATCACCTACATCTGCGCGCCACCATCCTCCTCCTGACACCACACCTGTTTTTGTTAGGCCATGCGGTCATAATTATTATCACCACATGCATTATGGTGGTGATACAATAATTTTGTTTTGATAACGTACCTCTAGACCGGTCTTATTTTGCTGGAGAGAGCAGCCTACTATACTCTGTACATCTCTCAATTTTTAATGCTGAGTTACAGCAAGAAATTAATACTATACGAATACAACAATTTGATGTTAGTCATAATGTGCCACACAGATAGGAGGCCAAGCAATAATACTGTATTCCTCTGCCAATGAAATACGTTACAGGAAAAAAACAAGACCGTGAAAGGATGAAAATGAATGGGTTAATAAAGTCTGTATCCATCCTATTCTGTTCGAAAGAACTCTGTTTTCTGGACATAATCATCCAGATGTAGCAAAAGTTAAATAGAAAACCAGTGATTGGGTTGAGGGTGTTAAAACTAGACAAGTCATGGTGCTGACAACCCAATTTCAACCTTTCCTTTCACTGATGTGTTTCTTGCTCCCTACTGATCATTTCATTTAGCTGAGGAAAGATCTATGGTCCTGAAAGGGTTAACGAAGGCTATATCTGAACTATCCAGTTCGGGAAATCTCTCCTAAAGAGAATACAGTAGTGTGGTGGCTGCTAAAAAAAAAAAAAGTAACTGACATGGACTACAACTATCATCAAAATCTCTACACCAAACACACAGTCAAACTACACTTAACCACATCCACACCACTATACCTGTCGTCCACCACAACCACACCTGTCACCAACCACCACAACACCTGTCACTCACTCTCATCACACTTGTCACCCACTCTCATCTCACCTGTCACCCACCCTCACCACATGTCACCAACCTTCATCACACCTGTCATCCACTCTCACCACACCTGTCACACACCCTCACCACACCTGCACCCAGCCTCACCACACTTTTACCACACCCTCACACACCTGTCTTCCCCACCCATCTCCAGCATAAGCCAAAACCCAACAGACAGCGTTCCCACCCATCCCCCAGAAAGTGGTGAACAACAGATTGCTTCATTTATTCAGAATTTCCATTTGCCGTGATGAAATATGAGGGTTGGACAGGTTGTAGTGGTTTCCCCTGACACAATAACAATCCTTTCCATTCGACAAACCTTAAAGAAGTTCGTGGAAAAAGTCTTAAAGCTTTCAGTCTGAAGACTTAGTTTATTCTTGCTACTTCCGGGCGATTTTCTGTAGCTAAGGAAACTTCTCTGTTGGTTGAAGAGATAATGAGAACTATATCTAACCCCTGTAGTTCGAATTTTATCCTTAGGTGAATAAAATCGTTTGCACATAAAGAACAGAATAAATATGCAACTAGATTAAAATGATTCATCCCTTCAACACGCGGACGCAACGCTTGTTTCATTGTTGTTACCTCCGGAAGAATTTAAACTCTCTAGAGAGGGTTTTCTAGACGAAATGGTTAGAGACAGCCTTCACTAGCTGCTTCAATATTAGATGGTTTTCCTAAATTAAGTAGAATCATCCTGTGACAGCTAGAATTTAACATAAAACCGACGTCCTCTACCTAAAGGGGTTAAGGTGCAGGACGTGGAGAGAGGGTGTGAGAAAATGCGAACGCTGGAAAAAGTGCAAAGTATATTTTTAAGCACAGGACGTAGGAGGAAGCGTGTGCCAATGTGAGGAAACACAAAGACGTGAAAAATACGTTTTTTTTTTTTTCCCACTAGCTACAAGAAATTCGGCGAAATGTGTGCAAGGGAATGAGAAAATATGAATGCAGGAAAAGTGTTAGGCATTATTTTCAAAACAGCACATACGGATAGCCACGTGCCAGTGAAAGGAAATCAGAACGCAAGATTTTATTTAGATTTTTATTAATTCATTTAACAGATGTAGTATGTGTAAGAAACTGTATAAGCAAGAAAAGGTATTAAATATTTTGCTGAGCACAGGAATTATGAGGAGTTGCGTGCCAGTACAGATGCTGCAGATATACACTTCCACTGCAAGGGGTAGGAACTCTCCAAAGGAAAGAAAATCATCGACCAGAAAACAAAATACCGTAGAAAGGAGACGCGGATACTACTGCTTGCCCCTAGAACAAGTTATGATTTGTGGTAAGCTGAGTATTATGGTCCGGAACTGTAACAAGTTAATATTCGACAGCGCAATAACGAGGGTAGGACGAACAGAGGAAATGTTGGAAAATGACGAACAATGAGAGAGAGAGAGAGAGAGAGAGAGAGAGAGAGAGAGAGAGAGAGAGAGAGAGAGAGAGAGAGAGAGAGAGAGAGAGAGAGAATTTAGGTGATGAAAAAATCTGCTGAAGAAGGAAGTGTTTGCCAGTCTTTTGTGATGAAAGTAAGAGGGAGAAAATGAGAGGAACAGACGAAGAATGGGCGAAGGGAAAAACAGAAAATTAATGTTTTAAAGATACTTGGTGGGGAAAGCGCGCCGAAGTGAATGAGAAAATAAAGAATCGCACCAGGGAGGAGTGTGAGGAAGGAGATTAAGAAGTAAAAATAAATTCTCATGAAAATGGAAAAATGCTGAGAGAGAGAGAGAGAGAGAGAGAGAGAGAGAGAGGATGAATGATTCTGAGTGACGTAAAGCAGGGAAGAGGGAGAGAATTTGGCGAAATGCAAGAGACAGAGAGTGAAACAGATGGTGAACAGTCAGTCAGTGAGGGGTGGGAGGACGAGGGAGACTGGAAAAAAAATGAAGAGAGAGAGGGTACAAAAAGTGAGTGAGAGCTTTACACAGAAGAGTGAGAGAGTACCAGAGGACAAAGAAAGAGTGATGGAGAGTGAAAGTAATATTGAGAAGAGTGAGGATTTGTGGGGAGGAAGGGGAAAGAGGCCTGACTGAGCGTGTAATAAATAGCTCCATTTCAAGTCTCAGGAGAGGAATTTAGTTTTCGCAGGAGGCCGCTCTGAAGAGAGAGAGAGAGAGAGAGAGAGAGATCCATAGGAATTATGGAGGAAGCGATGATAAAATCTCTCTCTCTCTCTCTTTTACTAAGTGCTCACTTACCATCCCCTTCGTTTTAATTGCATCTCCTCGCTTTGGCTTCCAGCCTCGACTCCTTTCCTCCTCTCTCTCCTTGCCTCCCCTCTCCCTTCCTTCAGTCTCTCTTCATATCTCCCCTCACGTTTACCCATTTTTATTTTCCGCTCCATTCCTCCTCTCAGCACTTACCTGAGAAACCCATTTCCATTTTCTTGTTGGCGTGGAAGGGTCAATTAATCAAATATACAGTGTGTGTGTATATATATATATATATATATATATATCGGAGGTTGACCTCCGAGGCCATTTGAGGTCACCGGTAATAGTGAACAAGTGCGCACAAATACTGTGTGGCAGTTTGCGAAAGCTGAAATAGAAAGTTCCTGGACTTCTTATCCCTCTTCAAAAGCATAAGAGGTACATGGTCTTTCTGGAGCAGAAAGAAACATTGAACTAGAGCTAACAGGATTACAGTGTTCGCCTTTTTGGCCCGGCAACGCCGAGTACCCTTCCTAGTAAATTAATTAAACAGATCACCGGGCTGAAGATGTTGAGGTTGTTTGGTTACCTAGGCTCGTGGTGAACTGTGCTTGCTATTTTTATATGTGTGTCTGTTAGGCAATTATATTTTTACTTCAATGATGATTTATAGCTACTATTTAACTCGCGGATTTTTTTTTTTTAATGTATGTATTATTTTGATATGCACCGCATCACAATGATGACGTGTGAGTTTTATTTGCGTTGATGATGATGATGATGATGATGATGATGATGATGACGATGATGATGATGTTGCCGCTGCTGTTGTTGATGTTACTTATTGTTCTTATTGTTACTTTTATTGTTGCTAGAGACACTATTTTCCTCAGCTGCGGAGAGACTTTTCGAACTGAAGGGGTTACGTAAAGCTTTCAGTATCCCCTTCCACAACGGGTTTTCCTTTAGGTGGAAGTAGAAAAAAAAAAAAACACCATCGTAGTGAGGGTATTAATAGGCCCCACTTGGCTTTAACATTTGTGTGATATTTGGACGTTTCGAATATTCACAGCAGACCTTTAGCATCCTCGTTGAAAGTTATCGACCCTCCACCTACATAATGGAAAGGGTTGGTCGGAACAGCAGATGTTCTCAGTGTACACAATAGGTTATCGTTGGAGAGAAATTGTTTCGTTCTTCATTATATTATTATTATTATTATCACTGCTAATACTGCAGGCAGTACTACAACTACCGTTATTATTGTTATTATTATCGATCTCCATCTATTCCCATAGGTGGAGATCTTTGCATCCGTCAATATTATTAGTATTATTCCGTCACTTTTTGTCACCGATTTTCATCATACTTATTGAGGATGTACAGCACCATGACCCTACAACAATGGCCCAGTTTCAGTGACCTTGGCCTACATTTGAAGGTCACTGGTCGTAAAAAAAAAAAAAAAAAAAAAAAAAAAAAAAATATATAAATATATATATATATATATATATATATATATATATATATATATATATATATATATATAAATATATATATATCTATATATATATATATATATATATATATATATATATATATATATATATATATATATATATATATATATATGAATTTTCAACCCAAATTTACTCCAACGCTATTTCAGATGCATGAACATGGAAGGGGACCCTGTGATGAAATTATTTTCCAAACATTTGTATGAAAAAATTTTGAAGCTCATTCACGCGTGACATTACTATATTTGGGACACCCTACCTTTCGACAATTTTCAAATGATCTTCCGTACAGGTAAAACCAAAACATATATTAGACACTTATTGACCTAGAAGGTTTTGTCTGGTCCTGGACCAGGTCTGTATAATTTTTGGTGGCAGTCTGACCAAGGGCTTTTGAGTTATTACAAAAAGCAACATTCTCATACGTGATCAATAACTGTCTCTGACAGTTACTGTCATCTAGTTATTATTATTATTATTATTATTATTATTATTGTTGTTGTTGTTGTTGCTGTTATTATTATTATGATTATTACTACTTTCTTCACACGACTGAATTCAGTTCTAGCGAGACTTTAGGAAGCAGAAGGGATAAATATAAGTCATTACCTCCTGCAAATCTAGAAAGCATTCCTACGTTGAATAAAATCCACTGAAGGAAGCAACAACGAACGATAATGGGCATCATCGTAGTGAAAATATAAGTATGCACAAATTTGGAGGGGGTCAAAAAAAAAAAAAAATCCCACGTTACTTTTTAAACCTATTCCCCTGCGGACACTTCGACTCTCACACGAACTGCTCACTACAGGAATCACTTTAAATCCGTGCTTGACCAGCGAGGGGAAGAACTACTTATGGTTATCACACACCCCTCCGAAGAGAAAGTCCGCTCCTATAGTAGACCTCATATAGAATAACACAGATGTTTATTTCCCAACTTAATGAATATCGGAGGTGGCCACGATAAACAGCATCTCCACGTTACTGTAGGTTATCGTCCAACCAGTAAGCATTCCTTCTATCCCAACCCACCTTACTGACTGTGCAGGGTGGTCCATATATTGTACCCCACTTGCATACTCAGCTCAGGAGTTCTCGAGTGTTGTAGGGGAGGGCTAAGTCAGCGTTATCAGTATCTACTCGGCATGAATTTCTAATACCCTGGTAATCTGTGGTACATTAATAATAACTAAAATCGACCTGGCACTGGCTGCGTCATTTCCACTCGAATGGATAACTCACTCCAACTCCCACACCCACACCAGAAAACTGAGCCGTTCCCACAACACACAAGATATCGCCTGGTGAATGTCAAAAGGGGACGCAGTACTCGTATACGGATCACTTTTTTTTTTTAAATCTTATTCCTCCGCATCAAACCTCAGAAGCTGCTGTCTATCAAAAAACCATGTAATCTAATATTACATTCTTAGAGTTCGCATGAGTGAGCTACGGCACAATAAGCACTGAAGGGGATAAAGTAACTAGCAATAATCCAATATCGCATGTGTTGGCGTTCACCTGAGGTTGGCTTGCATGTAAGTCTCGAACTTAAGGGTTTGGCCACTATTATGCATACGCTATATCCACTGAATTCACCGGAGATGGCCACGAAGTAATTCTTGTACCAAAAACGTCACCGAAACTCAACTGATCCAAAGTCTTTTACAGCCTTGGAGTTACCTGCGTTGGCTCCCAGGTAAGAATAGTACGCCACTCTCCCGTCTACTCCCCTGCTCTACCCTCCCTCTTCACTCCCTCCCTCCTTCCCTCCTCTCCCCCCATTTCCTACCTCCCTCCTTACCTCTTCTCTACTACTCCCGTCTCCCCTTTTCACCCCTCCTCACTTCCCTCCCTCTATTCCTCCCCTCCTCCTTACCTCCTCTCCAATACTCCCCTCTCCCCTCTTCTCCCATTCCTTCCCTCCTCCTCTTCCCCCTCTCCTTCGCATGCCTCACCTATAGCCAATCATCCCATCCCAAAGCCTCTCCACTTTACCTTCCAACTACCCTCTCAGGCCCGTAGTCTCCAGGGGTTAAAGAAATTCCTTGACCCTTGCAGCAAGATGCACGTTATTTTAAACTTGCTACTACCAGACAATTTTATCCATTTTTCGAGCACGTCTTTACGAGGTTAATGGAATCTAATAGTTTATTTTATTTTGCACGTCAAAAAATCCCTCCTAAGCTAATAAATTCATCAGGAATGGCAAAAATGACACGAAAAATAAATGCTCTGCCTGAAGAGTTTACAAACACACTTTCGTGAACTAAGGAGGCCGCATAACACGTAGTCCTAAGCAATTATATTCCTGCAGATGATACGGTACGTTAATAATCTATATTATTTATGTAAGATACCCCGATACACAACAGACATAAATCATGTTAATATGCAATCCCTTATCAGATATTAGATCAATAGTGCATACCCACCTCAGCGAAATTACTCTCTCTCTCTCTCTCTCTCTCTCTCTCTCTCTGTTTCATTTACTCTTCATAGTTATGAAAAAAATAATCTTCTGCCCTATAATAGCCAATAGTTCTCTTTTTAAATGCTAACAAAGCACGCACTAATGACTACCATTACTGAATAACACGTGTTTCGTGCTACCCCGTGTCTGCTTTTTCGTAATGTGATATGTGAAAAATAAAACATCGCTCTCAGTATTTGCAATGGAAATTATGACAAATTTACTGAAATTACCAATAAGCCTTAATATTGTGACATACAAATTTGGCAGCGTTTTAACTCGACCTGTGGCCTCCATGTACAACATTTTAAATGCAAATTTTCCCCATAAAATTTCTATGATAAAAATCTCCACTAAAAACAAATACAAAAATATTAAATGCGGGAGCTCCAAGGTTCCTAGATTTTTTCCCATGATGTGGTATGGTGTGGGAAGGTGAACCTGTGTGTTGGTGTGAGGGGCTGATGTGTTGTGCGGTTTGGTGTGGCCTTGCTGAAGTAGTTAAAAGCCTACGTGAGACAAGCGTTTTTTGTCCAAAAGTTATCTGCGAGAGATGGACGGACAGGACCCCTCCCAAAGATACTCCTGCTTCTGCAAAGGATAATACCCACTGGAAATTGGTGATTATTTGTTAGGCCAGAAATTACGGAGGGAGAGGGGATTAAAAGGGGGCACGAGGAAAGCATATAATATTTTCAAATGACAGTAGGATTTGCCAACTGTTAGCGGACTGACGGGTTTTCATCAAAAGCTTACAAGTTGCTTAGGAGGAGGCTGATGACAGAGAGACACACAGACACCAGAAATGCTGTCACTCAGCACGATAAAGGCGGGAAAAATTCTGCAAAAATGATATCACGGTTCTCACTTCCTTTACCGGGTTGATGATGTATGGTTACTGGACTAGGAAACTATAAAAATATTTCAGACCTTTTCATTTTGAGGTTCAGAGTCAGCACAGAAAAGAAACCATAATTATACTACTGACAACATTTTTCAGAAACTTTACCTTGTAATGAAGTGCATCACTGTATCTACATTAATTGTGATCTCATACTTACAGATTTTGTAGCATGGAAAGAGATGAAGTCGCCTTACCTGCAAGAGAGTTTTGTATAATTAAAATAGCGATTTTTTAAAAGCCAATTACACTTGTATCATAACAAGAAAATAATGACAACTAGCAGTAAAAATGCAGAAGTTTTTATACTTACAGTCACGCGGCACACACACACACACACACACACACACACACATCTATATCATCTATATAAAACGGGAGAAATCTTTATTTTGCAGTAAAAGGGTAAATGAATATCAAATCATACCCTGCTCACCTGTTCGAAAAATCTATCATAATTTAAATTAATGACTTTGTACCAGGAAGGAAAAAAATAAGAAATGCGACACCGGATGGATAGGTTTAAGGTGACTAGAAACTTATCTACATGATTGGTGGATTTCTAACAAAAATTTCTTTTTCTTTTTCCAGGTGTGGGAGTAGTGGTATGGGTGGAGGATCACAATCAGACGCATGGGAACAAACACACACACACACACACACACACACACACACACACACACACACACACACACACACACACACACAAAATGGGGGGGGGGCTTTATGTAGTATCTGATTGACACTTAAACTGGCCAGCTCTATCTGGATGCCAAAGTATCCCCGATTAAAAAATATCAGCACCCTTGTGTAAGATGAACTCTGGAATGAATTCGTAAAACTATATCGGGTTTCTTTGGAAGCGATAATTATGAATTTTTGGTCCGTTTGTCACACATTATCGCACAACAAAAGAACAGCACAATTTTTTAATGACTGGACATTAAAATGAAACCTGTTCTCTAGCAGAAATATAATACAAGGAGATAGCTATGCGACAGTGAAAGGAATCGCAAACCTATTTTTGTCTGACACACTGATCAATACCATCTGCTTCTCACACTTTATTAAAATACATCTAAACACTAGAGTATTTAATGAGATACTGACATTAGGCAGATAAAGATATCCTTTATCGTGTGACTGACTGACTGGCACTCACACTGCTCCACTCTGCATGCCAAATTTTATCAATAAGTATCCAGTAATTAAGACAGAGTTTCATGACTGACAGAAATGAATATGTGATAAACATTCCATGTACAAATCCGAGCGGTTTTCTTCTTTTTTTTTTTTTTTAACCAACTTGACTTTGGCGGCAATTTTTTCGGGGTTGGTGGTGACTAGGACAGGAACGCTTCGTGTGACAATATTTAGTTAATGTCGCCATGAGAATGCACCCAAGAGATATTTGCCACAGAAAAGTTGCCAAGGAAATGTTACCGACATAATTACCGAGGGCAAAGTTGCCAGTAAAACTCTCGAGTGACACCACCTCGAGTCCATACTGACACTCGTATTGTTTAACTTTTTCTGCTTGCCAAATTTCATTAAAATTTAACCAGTCGCTTAGAGGGAGTTTGCTCTCAATTAGCGGGTACTGATACTTCACCGGAAAAAAAAAAAAAAAATCAACGCACTTGTAGATCATCAGGCCATTAGGAAAATTAATCAGGACCCTCGTGATTTTTTTTTTTTTTAAATCTCCAGTCAATATCCTTTGGGTTTGGGAAGACTTTTCTAAATGGATGGGTCAGACACGGCCTTTGTTAATCCCAACTGAATGAAGTCTTATCCAAGTTAGATAACGTCGTTTGTTGGTTGGAAGCATAAGATATAAAAGGTGTTAACGTGCTAAGAATTAATGAGGAGCGCTTCTACATAATCCAACGTGAGACGTCTTTCCTAGGTGAAATTAAGCAATCAGTCGATATTATGAAAAGCGTCATTGTACTAAGAAAAATGATAAATACTGTTTCCAGGCCCTTCACTACGAGTTTTTTTGCGAAGCTGAATAAAACAATCCGTTGTAGCAAGAGTAAACTAAGACGTCAACGTACTGAAAGGGTTGAGCCATTTTTCTTCACTTATCAATTATTCCATGATGCAGTGATCTCTTGTCGCCAGTCGCAGTGAGGGTAGCGTGCCAAGGACCCATCAATTAGAATACCCAAGAGATTCCCGGAGGGTTTTTGATTATACAGTGCCAACGGGACCGTAGGCCAGTAATATACCCTACATGATATTACCCACTGGTCCGTATACATCACAAGGGCTAATACAGGACTGGATAATACTGGCTTTCTTTCTTTATTATTTCTATTCTCAAATTCGGTAACACTCCCCTGGTACTTGTTCAGCCTGTGTACTGCAAGTGATACAACTTAAGACCGCCTGGTGTTAGTAGGGGTAAAATATCAAACACGTGGGAAAAGTCCTCTGTTGGTGAAATTATTAATCAGCCATCCCTTCAGCTGGGAGGGATCAAAGCTTAATAAAACAGTGTGCGTAAAGAACAAACCAATAAAAACGTGTTGTTGCTGGTAATAATAGCGTATACGCACTGCAATCACACCATGGGATATAAACTAAAAAAAGTCGTCTGCGGTCGGCATGCACAAAACAAAAGCTACGATTTTATTGTCGGAACTGATAAATAACCAAATTTCCATCCATCTGTCCCTCTTTCTTGACCAATTCAATCCGGTGACGACTTTTTACAGTATATTCTTGCTATTCCCAGACGATGATGTTCAGCGTAGGAAAGATCGCAAGTACTGAATGGATTAATGAGAGCTGTATCAATCCCTCCAGGTCGAATAATCTTTCCTAATCTGAATAAAATAATCAAGAAATTGCAAGAATCAAATAAACAATTAAGGCATCAACACCTTCAGTACCACCACGTCCTGTTTATTTCATTCTTGCAACCACCAGGCGAACTTATTACCTGTTTACCTGCCGCTCGTAATTAACACCTTCAGTACCTTTATTCTTGGTGCTGTCAAACGATTTTTTCATCCTATGGGGGATCTGTTTTTGTGAAGGTGTCTACGAAAACTACATCTAATCCATTCAGTTAAAAAAATCCCTCTTATGTAAACTTTCTTGTCTGGGGGCAGCAAAATTACCTCATTTGGCCCGAGGTCCTCTTTTTCCATTCTGGGCTTTCAAGGGTCAGACGTTTTTATTCAGCTTAGGCGCTCAAGAGATTAATGAAGGCTATATTTTACCTCTCCAATTCAAGAACCCCTCCGTAAATACAGGGAAAGATTAATATTAGCTTTTCTTCCAATGCAGGGGATCTAAGCTGAAAGAAATTGCCTGGAATTAGCAAACAGAAAGGGAGTCGTATATTGGTTGTGGACAAAAGGGAGTCGTTTAATGGTTATAACTATTAACTTTCCTTCCCAACAATTGTCCCTCCACATCACCAACCGGAAACGTGCTCGCTACCTGCTTCCCCACCGCTCTCAGTTGCCAATTTCAGCACAATGGTGCATATATTTTTCTGTCGTCACCACTAGATGATTAAAGCGTACTCTGCTTAGGAAAGGCCTCTTGTATTCAGGGATATAATAAAGACTACATGTAACGCTTCCATTTAAGCTTAATGAAACCGTCTTGCATTAGGCAGAAAACTGAAGAACTGATGTTGAGGCATGTGGCTAAGACATCACCTGCTGTCAAGGATAAGTATGAAACCTCTACCCAACAGACATCCCTTTTCATAGTCAAGCAGTCGGTGTGCTCTCTGTGTTCTACAGTAATTAATGCCTCTAGTAATGTGATGTCACTTATACTGTATTCTTGCTAACTCTTTGCAACTTTATCAATGTTATAGGAGACCAATTTAATGCATATGTTAAAGAAGGCTGCATCCGCTGTCAGCTCAACAAAATCCCTCCTATGCTGAGAAAACATCGCCGTGTGTTAATAAAAATACATAATGAAAAAAGTTATTAAATATTCAGCCAAAGTGCTTAGGAAATCGTCCCTTCACATCGCCAACCAATAGACGTGCCCTGTGCCTGTTTACCTGTGGCTCTTAATTAATGCACACCTCATCATCAACCCCTACACCTGTTCAGCCTCTAATTAAGAGAGCACAAACAAGAGGCGTGAAAGTGTGTGTGTGTGTGTGTGTGTGTTTGTGTGTAATTCACCGGGTCGGTCAGGATCACTTTGATGGTCGTGATCGTCAGCTTTTACCCTCCCGGAAGGGAGCTGAGAGCTCATATAGTCCAATCTAAGGGCAAGGCTGTGACCTTCACACACGCACACACCCGTCCCCTTGCTCAAGGGGGACAGTAACCACCCACTTCGTCAGTGAAACTTTTCGCAACCTGAGCGAGGCGCGAACTCCCGTCCACCAGTTGGCAAGCGAGAGCGTTACCACTGCACCAGCGAGCGGTGTGTGTGTGTGTGTGTGTGTGTGTGTGTGTGTGTGTGTGTGTGTGTGTGTGTGTGTGTGTGTGTGTGTGTGTGTGTGTGTGTGTGTGTGTGTGTGTGTGTGTGTGTGTGTGCTACCTATCAAATTTATAATGGCGGATTAAGAAGGAAAAGTAAAAAACAAAAAAGGGGGAAAAAAGAAAAGATGAAGAAAAAGGAAGTAATATGAAGAAGCATGAGGTAAAGAGAAAGGAGGAAAAATTATGGAAGAAGAAAAAAAAACGAACATGAAAGAAGGAAGAAAAAGAATGAAAGAAGAAAGTAGTATGACGAAGAAAAAAATAGGAGGAAGCAAGTACAAAGAAGAAGAAAGAAGAAAGATGTACAGAAGAGGAAGAGAACAAGAAAAAAATAAGACAAAAAGAAGATGAAAAAGAATAACGATGAAAGAAAAGGAAGAAGAAAACAAAGAATGATGAAAGAAGAGAGAAAAAGATGGATGACAAAAAGAAAAATAGGAAGAAAAAGCAAAGATTAGAAGAAAAGAGGAAAAAAGAAAATAATAAGAGAATGAAAAACGAAAGAAGATAAGAAGCGGAAGAATGGAGAAAAGATGTGATGATGATGATGATGATTAGGTTTTACAATGGTCATTTTGATGATGAAAATGACGACTGCATGATTATGACTGATGAGCAGCGTTCGGATGATGATGATGATAATGACGAAAATAGTAGTACCAGTAATTATGTTTCGCGGTCTCAACTACGTTCTTTGTATTAGAATAGATGTCCCACGTTCTCTTCATGCAGGCTTGCCAATAGTTCCGGCCATAGGAGCATGTCACTGAAGATTAGCCTCGTACTAGGGATGTGTCATGTAATTATCCCACCCAGTACGATGATCTAAGTTTCATCTTCGTCATGCTACTACTCAAATGATTTAATTCAGATGAAGGGAGATCTCTTCTAACGATGGAGTTATTTGAAACCTTTATATATAGCTTGTCTAATTCGAGGGGTCTCTGTGTAAACTAAGACGTCTGGTAAAAGCAAGAATAAGTTACAAATAGATGGAAATGAAGAGTACGGTGACGGATAGTTATTATTTTAGAACGGTGCCATCGTACAATACAAAATGTAGAGTGATATGTGATGAAGAAATGAACTTCAGCAGGTAATCAAGAAGGGCGTAGAAAATGTCACCAGGTGTTAATAGTTTATCCCCAGCAGCCGAACATGAGCCACAACCCTACCTTTAGTCACCATCACCTCGACCTCCCCACTCCACCCGTAGCCATCATCACCATCCCAATGTTTGACACCACAACCATCTCACCCATAGCCACCACCACCACCACCACACTCTCAACCACCACCACACCCTTAATACCATCACAAACATCCCACCACCACATCCCTGGCCACCAAGACCATCGCAACACTTAAGCCCTCACCCCCACCCCACCAATCACCACCACTATCACCCTACGCCATGCCTCTACCACCACCCTTAGCCCTCACCCCACCTCCCTTCCTTAGTCACCACTACTATCACCACCATCAGTTCCTCCTAACACCCCTACACCTTTCCAGCACCCACTCTAACACCTGACAAGCCCCCTTCCACAATCACACATACCTGTCAACCCACCTACAACTACACTTTCACTCGCACCTACATCCTCTCTCTCTCTCTCTCTCTCTCACACACACACACACACACACACACACACACACACACACACACACACACACACACACACACACACACACACACACACACACACACACACATACACACACACGCACGCACACACACTTGTCCACCCCCACTCCAACCTTCAAATGTCAAGTCATCCAGGAAAAGGTCATTGATTCTAGCTACGCCATACAGAGAGAGAGAGAGAGAGAGAGAGAGGTTGCACATCTAAAGTCCGGTGTCTATTTCTTAACTGATGTTACGAACAGACGATTTTATTCAGCAGAAAATGGTGGTTGTGGTGGTGTCATTGGTAGCTGTGGTGGTGGTGTTACTGGTAGGTGTGGTGGTAATGGTACTGGTAGTTGTGGTGCTGGTGGTATTGGTTGATGTGGCAGTGGTGGCAGCTGTGATGGTGTGGTGGTCATGGTGGAGGTAGCTATGGGAGGAGGGGGGGGTGCAGCTGTGATGGTGGTGGTGGTGGTGCTGGTGGTGGTTGAGAAACTGATCTCATTTGAGCAAGTGCTTTGCGGCCCGATATGACAGCATTGCACTAGTTCCAAAGCGATGCGCGATTCAGAAACGGCTCTTGTTTGGACAGGTGTTGAGGAGTGGCGCTTGTATAGCAGTAAACTTCCAACATACGTACTGATGTCGGAGGTACGATATATCAACAGTCAGCATCCCGGAGCATTTACCAAGGTAGGATTAGTGCTAATAAGGGTTACCTTCCACGGACATTTGCATTTACCACTCTCTTAGTCACTTATCCTCATTCTTATCCGATCCGTGAGTTGCGGTGGTTTGGGGCTTACTATGCACTAGAGAAATGATGCATGATACACTAGTCTGTTCCATCTGTTTTGCCTGTCCGTGCCCCCCACCCTCTCTCTCTCTCTCTCTCAAATTCCATTCACCTCACGCTACCTGTTTGAACATTAAGGGAGCGCGTGTCGAGCTCCTTCTTCCTGTTTCATTCTCTCTCTCTCTCTCTCTCTCTCTCTCTCTCTCACTTCAGGTACTATATAGCACTTTTTCATCACATTATTTTTTTCTTTTTATTCTTCACTTTTTTAGTGCTTTGCCTTGGCGCTAGGTTTTTATGGTGTTCTGTATCCGGAGTACATGTAGCTTGGTATTCTCTGTGATTCATATTTACAGACTCATTCTTTGTACACACACACACACACACACTTATATATATATATATATATATATATATATATATATATATATATATATATATATATATATATATATTAATCAGAATGATAATATTTCGACATAATTCGACAGATCAATAAACGGCTCCATAATTGCGTCCACTGGTATCTCCCGAAAGTTCCCCACGACATATCACTGGAAAAACTTAGGCTGAGTTAAAGGTGTGTGTGGGAATGTTGGGGGTGTAAGAAGGGGGGTTGAGTGGGTGGGGTTGGTGAACAAGAGATAGTGTTCTATCGTAGTGCTGTTTTCAGGCTGTGTACTGTGGTAAACATTGTAGTAAAAGTCTGGCAGTTTCTCTGCCTGTCAGTCAATATCTATCGGTCTATAATCTCCTGTTATGTTCATCACAATCTAAATAAAAAAGTCAAGCTGTGTATGTGTGTGTGTCTGTGCGTTTGTTCGTTTCTTTCATGTGAACGGTAATAGATGTAGACTTAATTCTTTCTGCAATGGGTCGGAGTGATGGCCGGGAAAAATACGAAACAAAAATTTTGGCAATCGCACACGACGCAACGGCACGAAATTGTTGGAAATCGTGACGCGCAAGACCCCCGCAAATTGCGTTTGTTTATTTCTTTCACGAGAGCGGTAATAAATATCAACTTAATTCTTTTTGCATTAGGGGGTGATGCCCGGGAGTGTCAGAAAAATGAAGAAAAATAAAATGGTGATAGCCCGAAGTGACTTAGAGAAATTGCCGGAAATCGCGAAGCGCGAGACTCCCACACATTTTAGAAGGCATTCAGTGATTTGGAATAAAATTAACTCTGTATACTACAGTGGCACGAAAATGTGATGAGTTCAAGTTCATGTCAGCTGTCAAAGATCTACAGCCAGAGTGTTTGTCCTCGTATGAGTCCAAGAGCGTCCCATGGTCTGACATCCAAAGGGGTCATATCATTACCCCTACAACCTTTTCTCGGAACTTTCCTTTAGGTCGTTAGCTTGAGAAATTCCGGCCACACAAACTTCAACCCAACTTGATAAAAAAAAAAAAAAAAAAAAAAACTACGACAGACAATTTAAACTTTAATGTCTGTGTTGCAAAATAGCGTACTGGGGGATGGGCAACTGATGGAGGAAAAACGTGGGAAATACTGGCGGCGATTCGTCAGTGTCATGTTGTGGGATTTGTTCAAAGCTTCACTGTGGTGCTGAGGGTTCAGGGGCGTCAATTTGGGATCTGTGTGCCAAATTTGTCAAAATATGTCATGCACGAATGCTTAATTAGCCTTTTCACTGCAATGGAGTTACAAGATTTTATTCAGGATAAAACCAAACTATTTCATTCAGCTGTGAGATTCTAGCAATGAGTTTGTTGGAATGTGGCAGACTGACGAACAGCAAGGGTCTTACAGGACATGTTTAAGTACTGCTATTTATGCAGTTTGTTAAGAAACCAACACTTCCTGAGTATTTTTTGCCTGTGTAATCTCGACTCTGGTAATATCGCTAGTATAGTTGTCTCGTAAATGTTTTATTGTTATACTTACTCCTAAACGTAAAACTAGTTGGTTTATAGTTCCATTTCAAAATATTTGGGCTTTAATATCCAGAAAGACTATAACATACCGAATTAGTATATCTCACTCACGGCTCAAAATTCAAATCCAAAACTCCGTTCCTGTTATTCAAATACTATGGAAAAGGGACGCAATGATCGTTATAATATTCTTTGCATTCATTATTTGGATTGACATTCCCATCTCAGATTCAAGGATGTTGCAGAAATCTCCCTTAAGAGCTGATAATTTATTAGGCCTTCTGCTCTAACATGTCCATTTCTCTTAACAATAGAGGCCATACAAATATTACTCTGAGTGGAGGTCCGACCCACTTAATACCCGTGTTGGTTCCCTTTTCATCACACGCTCGGTTCCTGCGGGGCATAACCGGAGTTGGAGTGGAAGAGGAGGGGTGGCGTAGGTAGACCCTTTTGACCAAGCCTTTCCTTTCATGGGCTCGAGGAAATGATGGTAGGTAGTCTTATGTTTGGCAGGGGTTGAGTGAAAGTGAGCCGTGGAGGAGGAGTGTCAAGAACACGAAAGATGAATGAAAGAGATGACAGCTATAAGAGAGATGAGTCGGTGTTAGAGATACAGTAAGATGAAAGAAAAGCAGGGGACTGAATAGGAGCATAAACGAGTGCATAGAAAGCTAGCCAATGCCTGGGAAAGGAATAAAAATATTCTCTAAACCAGTAAGTGGGAAAATAAAAAGCGAGGTGGGGGAATTAAGGGACAAATGAAAGGTAGGAGATGGAAAACACGACAGAGGCACGATCGATGGAGAAGGAGAGAGTGAGTCGGTGTTAGGGATGTGTAGGACGAATGAAAACGTGGAGAAGGGACAGTAGCGAGAGGGGTAGGTCAGTGATGGGATTGTGAGTGATGACTTAGAAAGGAAGGAGAGACAGGGATGAGGGATATGTGACAAGAATGTGAAGGTGGGTTGAAGGTGAAGATGAAAAGAAAGTGAAAGGATATGAGACTGGAAGAGGGATGAGAGGGGACAAGCCGGTTGAATGAGAAAGAGGGGAGAATGGTATGAGAAAATTGAATCGGTGTTTGGGATGTGAAGGATAAATGAAGAGGAGGGGCAAAGGCAGGAATGATTCACTATCAAGGATGTAAAGGACGAGTCAAAGAGAGGAGCGAAGGATATGAGAACGAGGGAGAAGAATGAGTGTGTTAGAGATGTGAACAACGAGTGGAAGGGAGAAGTGACAGGTATCAAAGACGCGAGTCACTGTTGGGGATGTGGAGGAGGGCCGAAAGACAGAAAGAAATCAAGCATAAGGCAGAGGCTGGGAACAGCGAATAGAAGAGGCGAAGAAATGAGCGGAAGGAGTCAGTGTTGGAGATGGAAGGCTAGTAAAAAGCAGTGGATGGACTAATAGTGAAAGGAAGGTGATGGACGCCCAGCGAAAGCCAGGGCATGGAGCAGGAGGGATTAGAGAGACGGGTCGGTGTTAAGGATATAAAGGATAGTGAAATGTAGGAAACAGACTAATGTAAGGCCAAGGAAGGAACAGAAGACGTGATGTGAGGGACGAGTTAGCAATAGTTATGTGCAGAAGAGGAAAATACAGGGGATGGAAGGCTAATGAAAAGACGAATAGTTGATTCTTGAGACTTCAAAGATTAACATGTCAAGATGAAGGGGATAGATAAAGGAGAGGAATAAACACGACTAAAGAATACTGGATATTTGGGAAAAGGACGCCAATGCGTAAGGCCTATACATATATTGGTAACTGACCTGCAGTCATTTTAAATCCAATATATCCAGGCATCTTAAGTTAATGGATCTTGAATCTGGCTTTTTTTTTCTGGAAGGAGCAACATGCAAGCTTCTGTCCCGTATTTTTTCATCTATACATTAAAAAATTAATGAAATTTAGAACGACTGAACAGCTGGAATGGAAAGGATAATGACAACAGCCTGCCGGATCTTGACTACTCTCACAACTTGAACGCTAAATCATGATTGCATGAAATTCAATTCGCCTGACTTATGAGGGAGCAATTAAAAGTATTGGATTGATGCAGGAACTTACAGGCCCTAATATGGTCATTGCTAACGTCGTTAAGTTTACGGGAATAAAGCATCTTATTACCGAAAAACGTTAGTAATGAAGAGATGGGAGTGCAGCTAGAAATGCTCCTACAAATAAAGGTAGGTATTCTCAGTTACTAGTCAAATCAATCATCGCGCCTGACTTAACTTGGCCAACATCTAGTCTACGGGAGAGTTGGGTACATGTCATGGGAAAAAAAATATATATATATATATATATCCTATGAGAGCACCAGGTAACTTTGCTAGGCAGAAAAAAAAAAAAATCTCATTGATGTTGAAGCCAGTAAGCCAGAGTTGACAGCTTTATAGTATTGAGGATCCATCTCAGTCTCTTCCCACTTTTCTCTTCCAGTGCTCTTCTTAATATGCTCTGCTCAGGACAACCTCACGTCAGCAGAAAGGCGAAAACAATCCTGATGGTTGTCCTAAATCCATCTTTTTGTTATTAAATGGAAAAAAAGCAAAGCAGCGGCGAATGACGACAACGACACTATTATTTTTTTATTATTATTATTACCGTATTATTATCATTATTATCGACTAGACTGAATGAGGAGTATTACAAACAGGAAAATATAAATTTGCATTCTCGAAACAGAAGCATGATGAATACAAGATAATTTTATTACAGGAACGGGCGTTGTTTTCACTCGGCTTGTCTGTTTGTCTGTCTGTTAACAACTTTACCCGAAAACTACTAGTGCGATTTTTATTAAAATTGCACTGATGATGGGCTATGACCTACTTATCACCTGATTAAATTTTGGGCCAAATTCGTCCAAGGCTCTGACTGTAGGCCCCAAAAAATGTTTTTAAAAATCGTTTTTTCGCCATAACTCTTTCAATTTCGTTATATCGACAAGAAACCTAAACATAAAGGTGCATCTTTCAAATCTGCATCCTATAACATGCCTCAATACAACAGGAGGGTCACCCCCCTTTTAGCGGCAGGGGAGTCAATGTCAGGTGGGTCGGGCCTAAAATTTCAAATGGGCATAAAATCGTCAATTTTCACCCGCTTTACTCCAAATTTGATATATATGTGACATCTTTGATTTGACATCCTGTTGTGTTTATACGTCAGCACTATAATGACTGCATGGGACTGGTTTTCTGTGCCATGACACCGCTTCTAGTTAAAACTGTAATGGACTTCCTACGCTTGGTAAATGATCTTATCTCGCTCGAGGAACTAGGCTAAGTGCAAAATAAAAGTTCTCTGATGAGAGAGAGAGAGAGAGAGAGAGAGAGAGAGAGAGAGGGAGGGAGAGAGAGAGAGATTGCATATGTTCTTGTTAGTATTGTGTACAGTATGTGTGGTATTGTACGCACATGCACACGCCCAAGTACACGTACACATACATGTACACACACACACACACACACACACACACACACACACACAGTGACTGATAAAGAATTAGGACTTAACGTATAGGTAAACACTAGGTTGTCCAAACTGAAAGGGTGGAAAGCGGATCTACGCCAAGAAGCATGGCAAGGGAAGCAGTAACAGAATGAAAAGAGGTAAAAGGGAAGAGAGAAGGGGACTGTGATATTCCTGGGAGGGGAGGCAGGAGGAACAAGTGCGGAGAGTGACTGAGTGGAGAGGGAAGTGGAGAAAGATATTGCGAAATGAGAGAGGAAGGGTCAGATGAATGGAAGAGATTGTGAGGTAAAGGAGTAAAAGAAATACTGAGGGAGAGAGTCCTGTGATAAGAGGAAGATGAAACGATATGAGGACTGGTTGTGTACTGAGGGCAGAGACTTAAATAGGTGAATGACCAGGTGTTGGAGGCTTGGGAGAGATTTTGAGAGGTGAGAGAGCAAAAGATACACTGAGGATTCAAACTTCTGAGGGATGAAAGAGGAGGAGAAAGACATTTAAGAGCTAAGACAGCAGAACTGGGAGATACTGAGGGAAGAAGCTCTGAAAGGTGAAAATGATTTTATAGTGGGATGTACTGAGAGGTGAGGGTGGGAGTGAGATATACTGTATGAGGTACGGTGTCGTTGCCTCTCAAGTTACTCTCTTTCAGCCCAAAGACGTATATATTACTCTTTTTATCTTCATATGATGTTACTAAACATAAGGAAATCTGTTGTCGAACGATTGGTTAAGTCTATCAAATCCCTTCAATTCAAATACATGCAGCGTCACGTAACAGGCAAACAGACAGTCAGAAATAGTCATACAGACAGACAGTCAGACAGAGATACTAAGAGTGAGTGAATTCATAAAATATAATTTCTGAGTGCTTCACCATATATTCGCCTAGCGTCCCACAAAATCTGTGACACGAACTCATCCCTTCTGGAAAAGTAAACTTCACTTTAACGAACAATTTCATTCCTGATTGTCACTTCACCCCCTCTCATCAACATTCCTCTAAGTTAGTCTCTTTCTGACTGACACCATTTTCTCGAGCCTCAGTCTTCCTGACAGTCATTCGTTCCTTAATGATTATCACATTCCCACTACATTTACAACTGTTCCCTTCTTTCAACGTTCCTGAGTGCGACTTGCCAAACATTACTGTTACTCTTTTGGCATGCATGTTGCTCATTTACCATATATAACAGCCGCGTGCTACAGATATATTAACGTGCTATTCGTACTTTTTCTGGTTGTTACTGGCTCCATTTCGTACAAGATTCCTAACTTTCTCATCTTCCAACTTACTTGACTGTCGACAGTCCAATATTCATGACTGCTATTCGTCTCTTCATACAGCTTATCAGACTAACACTCCTCCTCTTGCCAAAAATATGCCTAAGTGATACTAGTCTTTCTGCTTATCATATGTCAACAAAATCCATACCGTTCTCTTCTGTCAACATAATTGACTGTTAGCTCGTCCAGAAATCCAGACTGTTATTTTTATCATCACTAAGTATATCTGACTTCTACTTGCCGCAAAATATTCTTCAGTGTTATTGGTCTCCTCCTGACTGTCACCCTTTCTCTTGTCTCAATGTTCCTAAATATAATTCATATCTTTATTACCGCAGCTCTTCCTGTTCCTTCTAGTATCCTTGACTGTCATTTTCGCCATCCTTAAACACTCCCCTTTTGTGTTCGACCTCAAGTAGCATTTATATTTGTCATTTCTACTCATTTCAGAATCTTTTACGTTCAGCTTTTTATTTTTGCGACTTTTGGGGGACTTATTCGAGGTGCCTACTGACTCTATTCGTTTTAAGAAAGGAAGGAGGCAAGGCCATGCACCAGGGGGGGGGGGTTAACCCCCACCATTTGGGTTCAGTGTAGCGGTTGTTAACCCCATGAACATGAAATGTTTTGTATTCTAAATAAAAAATCTGGAGGTAACAAGAACAGATCAAGACATCATTAAAGGTATATGAAGTGCAATAATTCCTTTAGTGCACATGTTACGGTACCCAACAATAGCCTTGTACTAGCCTTGTAATGCTGACATACCTGTATACAGTAACTACATCTTCCATTCAAAAAATAATCTTTGAATGATAAACTACTAGAAACTGTAAAAGTGTAACTTCTTGAGCAGACAGTAACCTCAGGACAAGCAGTCATTGTAAAAGAAGAAAACGTAGGCAAGAATATAGGAAAAGAGTAAATAAAGCAGTAATCCCTAGAACAAACATTAAAGACTGTGACATGAGTACACGAATGGAAGAGAGACAATGAAAACAGTAAATAACTCAGTGATACCCAAAACAACAGCGAGAGATTATAAAGGTTATCTCAGGCTCCTATACTCGTTCTAAGTTTAATGAAATCAGCTGGCGTTAGCTGGAAAGGAATACTACAGTTGTCCAGATGATATGAGGGGCTTTAACACTCTCAGACGCCTAAAGGCCTACACCTTCTTGGCAATATACGTACGAGGTTATTGGAATGTTATACTAGAGTTATTCCGATGCGGAGAGAGTTATTTACTATAGTGAAGCCAAACGCAAACAGTAATGCCTCTGCACGGAATAAATAACAAAGTAGAAAAGGCGGTCCATATACACCACTCCCATTTCACTCAGCGTTATTAGTGTCTAGCCTGCATCATTTACTCAACTCCTACTCCACCGCCACACCTACGCCCACACCAGCAGAATAAAGTCGTCCTCACAACACTTAAGATAATATTAGGCAAGTTTATATTTCATCGCCATTTACGAACCACCCTGGATTTTAACATTCATGATTAAGTCAACTGTGATCATTGTTTTTCGCTAACACCAGAGGACTATATTTTATTAAAGATAACTCATATGAGATTGAGAATGTTAATAACGTCTATGATAACCCTTTCACCGTCGCGTCAACTTTAGAAA
Source organism: Coenobita brevimanus (assembly GCF_032717465.1). Taxonomy (NCBI): domain Eukaryota; kingdom Metazoa; phylum Arthropoda; class Malacostraca; order Decapoda; family Coenobitidae; genus Coenobita; species Coenobita brevimanus. Next base: position 32,985,775 of record NC_137000.1, read on the forward strand.
CATTATTGGGTTAAAGCGAGGTAATTATATTCAATTAAAGGTGAGTCACAGGGGACTCAGTGACAACACTTCAATGCTCTCTCTCTCTTTCTGTGTGTGTGTCTGTGTGTGTGTCTGTGTGTGTGTCTGTGTGTGTGTGTATCAGGAGGTAATTGGAGAGAGTGGGAGACGGAGCTGTGAGAGCAAGGACTGTAAGTCATTGAGCGCGTGCGTGTACGCACGCAGAGAGAGAGAGAGAGAGAGAGAGAGAGAGAGAGATTGTATAAATTTGTTCTTGGTTAGCTTCTGCGTACGTTTGGTATCGTATGTATCCACACAGGCACACGCACAAATACGTGATTGACTGACTAGGAAAAGGGATTCAAAGGTGTAAATATTTGGTCGCCGACTCGGGAAATATGGTAAACGGATCCAAGCCAAGGAGAAGGTAACAGAAGCAGTAACAGAATGAAAAATAGTGAATGGGAAGAGAGAAGGGGATTGTGAATTTCGTGAGAGGTGAGGCAAGAGAAACAAGTAACGGGAATGCCTGAGAGAAGAAAAAGGAGGAGAAGAGAGACGTTGAAAGGTGGGAGAAGAAGGGTCAGATAAATGGGAAAGGCTGGGAGATAAAGGACCAAGAGAGATAATGAGGAGTGAGATGAGATGTGATTGAGGAAGATGAACGGTTGTGTCGTACGAGCCTGACAGTGTTCATACCGTCTCTTTTAACCTTCTCACAGGCGCGTCACCTTTGGAAATAGACCAATACCAACTAGACTTCATTAAAGGTGAGTCACAAGGGTTTCAAGTGTTATTATCGGAATGCAATGTGTGTGTGTGTGTGTGTGTGTGTGTGTGTGTGTGTGTGTGTGTGTGTGTGTGTGTGTAATTCACCGGGTCGGTCAGGATCACTTGATGGTCGTGATCGTCAGCTTTTACCCTCCCGGAAGGGAGCTGAGAGCTCATATAGTCCGATCTAAGGGCAAGGCTCTGACCTTCACACACGCACACACCCGTCCCCTTGCTCAAGGGGGACAGTAACCACCCACTTCGTCAGTGAAACTTTTTCGCAACCTGAGCGAGGCGCGAACTCCCGTCCACCAGTTGGCAAGCGAGAACGTTACCACTGCACCAGTGTGTGTGTGTGTGTGTGTGTGTGTGTGTGTGTGTGTGTGTGTGTGTGTGTGTGTGTGTGTGTGTGTGTGTGTGTGTGTGTGTGTGTGTCAGGAGGTAATTGGTGAGAGTGGGAGACGGCCCTGTGTGAGCAAAGACTGTAGAAGGTCATTAGAGAAAGAGGGGGAGTAACGGAGAGAGAGAGAGAGAGAGAGAGAGAGAGAGAGAGAGAGAGAGAGAGAGAGAGAGAGAGAGAGAGAGAGAGAGAGCCACATCTGAAACGAGACAATCATTTCTGCTGGACAACACTGATGATTTGAGACAATGAGATTCTCGATGAAAAGAATCATGTAGCTACGCTGTTAAACAGATACATAAACACCCTTCCAGCCATATACGTACAACGAAAAGTTAGTCATGATATAGATACTCAATAGAATGAATTACTCGTAGATGGATCTGAGGAAATAATGATGGTTGTATCAGAATAAAAAAAAAGCCGGACACAGTCAAGGTAATACGAAATGCAACAGCCATTTCCGTTATGAAGTGAATGTTTTGAGAATTTCTGGATGTAACATTTAGAAAACCATAAATGAACAGAAAAAGACAGGAGGCAAAAATAAACATGTATAAATAAATAAATAAAATACATGAGAGGTATCAGATACATAGCCTATATTATTTTACTGAAAGATACTTTGCCACATGCTTACATATTTGACTACACAGATAGGCCTACTTAAATAAATGTCTATAAATAAAGTGGTAATAGCAAGAGAGGCACAATTAAAGAAAGTAGGAAGGAAATTTAATGTGAGAGAAAAGGATTGAGGAGAGGACGTTATCAGGTAAAGGGAGTGAGAATGGATGAAGAGAGAGAGAGAGAGAGAGAGAGAGAGAGAGAGTATAAATAATCATTAGAGGGAGATATTAACCCTTTAAATCTCTGAAATTCACGCTGTAAAAAAATAAAAAAAAATGCACGGACTTTCACAAAACTTTCAAAATAACCAATGAACGTGAACGAAAAGATGGAGAAGTAAAGGAAAATGGTACTAAAAAAAAAAAACTCCAGATTTCGAGCAGTATGTTTTCCACTCATAAAACCTTGCACATCTTTCTCCACTTCCTCCTCTTCTTATCTTTCTCCACTTCCCCCCTCTCACTGTCTTTCTCTTTCCTCCCTTCCCTCCTCTTTTTTTTTATCCTCCCTCTCTCTCCTCATGCATCCTCCTCTTTTCCTTCCTCATTTACCACATCCTTTCTTCCTCACCCGCTCCTCCTCTCCTCCTCACCCGCTTCTCCACTCCTCTTCAGCCTCTTCTCCTCTCCTCGTCACTAGCTTCTCTCCTCCTCACCCCCTTCTCCTCTCCTCGTCACCCTCTTCTCATCTCCTCTACTCCTCACCTCCTAATCTCCTCTCCCCCTCATCCCCTTCTTTCCTCTACTCCTCACCCCTCTTCCTCATCTCTTTCTCCTCCCCTCTCTTCCTCACCCCCTTCTCCCCTCCTATCCTCCTCAGCCTCTCCTCTCCTCTACCCTTTCTCTTCCTTCCCTGTCCCGTCCCCCATTTTCTTTGCTATCTCACTGCCCGAGAATTATCCTCTTGCGGAAACAAAATTTAATATTACTGGCCACACCATCCCACGAGGCCATAGCTATTTGTTTCCTTCCCATCTCTTTCTTCTCCCCTTCCTCCCCTTCTTCCTTGCCCTTTCTTTCTTGCCTCTCCCTCACTCCCATTTCTTCCACCCCATTTTCTCCCATCCTCTCCCCAGTTTGTCTTGGGCACAAGGTGACTATTACTGTCCGTCATGGATCCAATATATCTCACTCATACCACCCCCAACAGTCCACTGCCATTAGTTTCCTTCCCCTCGCCTCTCCTCCTTCCCCTTCTCCTCTTCCTCGATTCTTGCCCACTTCCCCCACACCCCCTATCCTCCGTCCCTTTTCAAGTCTGCCTCCTTTTATTTATCACTCCAGAAGTCCTCTCTTGTGTAAATGCTACTGATATAACTTACACTCATCCCACCTTAGTAGACAACATTTCCCTTTTCCCTTACCTCTCTCCCCATCCTTCGGTTTTCATCCTCACTTCTTGTTTTCCCTACTCCCCCTACCCTCTCTTTCTTGCTACGCCTACTTCCCCGTTTCTACCCCCTCCCCTTCCTCCTCTTCCTTTTCACTTTTCCCCTCACTTTCACCAAAAATACTGTATCTGATGGACAGCACCTAATATCACGCGACAGGAAGCTGCTATAATTCACGCCCATAGCACAGAACGCAGCACCTTCTTCCATACCCCTTGCCTCTTCTCTTCCTCAGTTTTCCTCGTCCTTCCCTCCCTCTCTTCCTCTACTCTCGTTTTCTTATCTCTCCCACCCTCCCTTCCTCTTCTTCCTTCCCTCTTTGCCCCCCAAGATACTCTCTAGGACAGTATCTGATTTATATCGCGTCATGAAGCTAATATAATCCACACCTGCGCCATTCTATCAGATCACAGCCACCTCATTCCTTTCCACTTTCTTTTCATGTGTCCCTCTCCCTTAATTCTCCCTCCCCTTTCCCCCTCCCTTCTCCTCTCCCTCTTCTTCTCTCAGCCTTCAAACTCTCCTCTCTTCCTTACCTCTTCCTCTCTTTTCCTTCCCCCTCTCTTTCATTCCCTAACCAAATCACCACATCCCTCCTTTCCTTTCCCCTGTCCCTTCTCCCTCTGATCTCTGCCCTTTCCCCTTTCCTTCCTTCACTTTTCTTCCCTTTTCTCCCTTTCATCTCCCCGTTCCACTTCCTGATACCTATATTCTTCCTTTTTCTCCCATCTCTTCTCCCCACTCCCTAACCCTCCCGATCCTCTCCCTCCTCCGCGTGAAGCAGGTGAGCACAGGTGGGGGCAACCAGTCGTGCATATACAGAGACAGCTGTCAAGAGAAGCGCAGCCCCAGGTGGCGATGATTGTAGTGGTGCTGACGATGGTAGTGGTAGTTGTGGTGATGGTGGTGGCATCTGTGATAGTGATGGGAATGGTGGGGATGGAAGTGGTGCTGGTAGCATTGGGAGTGGTGGTGGTGGTGGCAATGTTGATGGCAACGGTGGTAATGATGGTAGGGGTGTCTGTGATTGTGTGATAGAGGTGGTGATAATTAGGTAAGCTGTGTGATAACAATGGTGATGGTTATTGTGGTCAGAGCGGTGATGATGGAAGTGGAGCTAGGGATGTTGATGTTAGGGGTGGTGAAAGTCTGGTAATTATGGCAATGGTTGTGGTGATAATGGTAATGATAATGATGATGATGCAAGTATTGTCGATGGTGACAGCAATGATATTACATGTAACAGACGTGTTTGTGAATGCATGGTGATGGAAGGAGTGACAGTGATGGTGGTAGCTGAATCACAGTGGTGATAGTGGTGCTTGTGGTGGTGACGGTGGTGTGGTGTATGTGTTTGTAATCGTAACAGGAACAGTTGGTGTGTTGGAAAGCTAGAAATGTACAGGTTGATAAGGCGAAATAATTTGTTTTAGAAGGTTATTAGTATAGAAGAACAGTTAATGAGAACCGCTTTTATTATTTCAGGGGACGATATTGTTTCTGATATGGCCAGATGATATGACTACAGCAGACGATTTTACTTTCTACCGCCAGACGATTTTGTTCCTGCGACCGCCAAAGGGATTAATTTTCGCCGCCACATGATTATAGTCCTCTCGAGATTCCCATTACTAATCACTCTCCACTAAGACTTTATCTCAATAAGGTTGTCTACTAACTCTACCAAGTCTATTTATTCTTTCCTCTGCCAGACGATTTTTTAAAGTCCGTTCCGTAAAGGTTTCTGGTACCAAAGGTATTAGAAACACTTCCTTCAGTACAATGACGCCACTCCTTAATTATTCCTGCTACTGCCAGCCACTCTAACCCAGCTTTGGTTGAGCTTCATCACTATGCCACTGTACTCATTTTACTCTAACCTGGCCTAAAACTGCCATCTCCCCATCTTGAATTTAGAACTGTTACAAGAGATTAACACTGGAATGTGTCGCTAATTTGTAATGTCTTTTTCTACCACTAAGTTATGTGAAATAAGCAGCAAAAGGATGAAAAGCTAGGGCAGGTTGACGTAAAAGTACTATAGGAGAGATCGCTTGTAAACTTAATACAGTCACCAAGTAGTTGATATCATTTTACAGAATATACGTCCTCGGACTGAAGTAATCAAGTTACATATATGTAAACTCGACCATATCCCAAACAGAGAAGACTGCTTGTAAACTTCGCTCTGCTCTACACAGCACCTTATCTTTCCATCCTGTTCTTGGTTTCCCTCTCCCTCTCCTCCCATCCACCAGTCTCATACACCTCATAAAGTCTCATATACTCTTTTACGGCATTTTTTTTTTTTTTTTACCTAAGACCCCTTACAGTTCATTTCAATCGATGGCCAGGTATACTCAGACCAGAGGGTCGATTTGACTAGTAACCAGAAAGACTCATTCCTACTTGTTAATTGTGGCTCATTAACTTAATGCAAACACGACTCGGCAATCTAGTTGTGGAAGTAGCTAAGATCCGACAGGTGAAAACAGACCTGATGAATATACGTACCCAAGAATATAAACAGACAATACACACAGCAAAAAATACAAACTGCGCTCACCTCACAAACAGCCAATGCCAACAAATTACCTGTCCAAGTGGCACCTCTCCTCGTCACCTCAATTCACCACATAAATGAATTCGTGGGCTTAATTACTCCATATCATTCCTTTCACTTTCTTTTTCTCTTCCTGACCTATCGACTCTCTCTCTCTCTCTCTCTCTCTCTCTCTCTCTCTCTCTCTCGCTCAGTTCTGTATCTTCGTTTCTTTTTCATCAATGCCATTATTATCGTTCTATAATTTTTTTCATTATTTTCCCTCATTTTCTCTATCAGAAACATTCTCAATAACTCCCAAGCATTATCAAATGATGACTCGTTATCTAAAATCAATATATATCTGATTCTTATCACAAAAATCTTTTCAATTATATAATACAGTAATAACAAGGGATCATAAAAGTGATTCTTATTTACTCTTCCCCTCTTTTCTTTGTCTTCTAACCGACCACACGGGATGGAAGACAAAGGACAAAGAAAACGGAGGAAGGGTGTTTGAAGAAAGAGGGCAGAGAAGGATGCTAGATTAAGATGCTCGCACGAACGCCCGAGATAATGCAATGTGCTGCTAACGAGAGAGAGAGAGAGAGAGAGAGAGAGAGAGAGAGAGAGAGAGAGAGAGAGAGAGAGAGAGAGAGAGCACTCTTCGTATGAGGAAAAGAAAAAAAAAATGCGATAACAGGGAAATTTATGAAGGCAATTAAGGCAAGAATAATAGCCACTAGAAAGAGAAAGAGAAAATAAAAATGGAGTCGGTACGCGAAGGAAGACGAAATAAAGGATAAGATGGGAATTTCATTAAGATTGTCAAGACAGAAAGAAGAGACACAAGGACAATGAAACAGAGTGGAAGAGTGACACGTGATAAAAGTGGCGAACGTGAATGGGATATAAACGAGAAATAAGAGACATGGTGTACAATATAAAGAAAGAAAAAAGAATAATGAAAAAATGGGATGCAGTAAGTCCTGGAATAAAAGAGGGGGAGATGAAACCGAAAAATAGAGGTTTAGATGAGGGAAAAAAAAAAGACGAAACAATTTAAAAATAAGCGAATGGCAAGACAAAAACTGAACAAGAAAATCTGAAGGAAGACGAACAGAAGAGGAAATAAAGCACTAAGCAACACTAGTGGAACAAGGAGAAAAACACTATCTATCTATCTACTGCCAGACGCCTTAATTCCGAAAGGAGTGGCCACAAACAAATCGCCTCTATGTCGCCATGTCCCCAACCATTTCACTTCCCTGCTCCCAGCTCACATCCCCCTCTCTCATATACCTTTCCACTCCATCCCTCCGTCTCGTCCTTGGCCTCCCCCTCCTTCTCCCTCCCTCCAACTCACTCACATACACTCTCCTCGTCAGCCTCTTGCTCTCCATCTTCTCTACATGGCCAAACCACCTCAATATGTTTCTCCTAACGCTTCCTGTTACATCCACATTGACACCACAACGCTCCTTCATTTCCTCATTTGTCAGTCTGTCTCTCCATGTGACTCCACATGCTCATCTCCAATAACTCGTTTCCACTACCCTCACTCTTGACTCGAGTCCCTCCAACTAGGTCCAAGCTTCACTTCCATACGTTAGAGTTGGTATCACAATACTGTCATGCAGTAATTTTTTCACTTCCATGCTCACTTCCCTGGTTCTTTGCACTGCTTTCAAAGAACCAGCAACCTTTCTTCCTTGTTGTACCCTTTCAAGCAACTCATCCTCAGAACTTTCATCTTTACTCATCACACTACCGAAGTACATAAACGCATTCACATTTTCCATTTCCACCTCATCCAACCTCACTGTACATTCAGTGACTTCATTTCTCTCGAAGACAATAACTTTAATCTTCCCTATATTCACCTTTGGAGGAAAAACACACGTTACAAAAATCCTCTCAGATTATTTCTGCGAGGAAATGGTACATAAACAAAAATATGATGAGACGGCAGTTGACGGAGAGGAGGAGGATCAAGAAGAAAGATCAAAAATAAAGTATTCAACCACACATCCATTAGTAGAATCAATGTAGAAGGACAGGAAGGAAGGCAGCCAAGTAGAAAGCAAAGCTAAGTCACCTAGACTGGGTTTATGTGATGAGATGCTCCTCTGGCGTAATTATGGTGGAGTGTTTTGGGGGATGAGAGGAGAAACTCAATAACAGAAGCAATTTTGAGGAAGGAGGAAAATAATATAACGAAGCGGTATATGAAGATGGATATGCAAAGTGAATGCCTGTTCTGAAAATGCGATAGCAATCTGCCAAAATATTATGTCAATACAATTTCAACATTACTGGTAACTTCGCGGTACATAATATTCACCCTCAAACATGACAGGCGCCGAGAACGAGCAAACATAATTAGGTAAAGGTTGAAGATCTGAGCATTATGACAGTGATATACACGAAACTGGTGAAAACGATAAGATGTAACTAAAACTTATATTTAGGTTGTTGGTATAGATATAAACCTAACGCCTGCACAAGGGTCAGTCAGGCTGATAACCATTGCAGGTTTATGTTCTGTGGAAGACATGTTGTTAAGACCTTTACTTCCCGTCCACTTTTAATAACTGTAAAAAAAACTTCTTACATTTCAGACTGCAAACATGACAACCACCAGAGGAATGAATAAGTCTACAGGACATAGCAAAATACTACAGATTTCGATCATAAGGTACCGTATGTCATACTGGAGGACATGTAATGTTTAATGTACTGTAGTGGGCAATTTTGACACGTCTGAGAAGGGCATGCAGAACTTATGTGTTTATGCCACGTTTTATGGGTCCTGATGGGCAGCTGGTGCGTACGACAGGATAATCCTTATACCTGTCACTGGAGAAGTAACCTGCCACCACCCAGAAAGTAATCCATGGGTACAGCTGTGGAAGGCTTTTAGAGTGTTTGACGTGGTGGTGCTTGTGAATTAGGCAAATTGTATATGTCGTCTAAGGAACCTCTTCCCGACTCTAGATTTCGACTGGGAATGAACCCAGATAAAGAGAACTGATAGACGCACATGCTGCTGGCCAGACCATCGGAGGTTCCAGAAAAGGTAATATGAGATAATAACAGTATGCCGGAAGATGCTTATGCCTGTGTTTACAAAGGCTGCATACATGACAAACTGAACTGGCATAAATAAACCAAGACTGGAGGCCTGGAAGCGCGGTGTGGCGGTGGAGGCAGATACTGTCAGCACACAAGTCAGACCAATTTCCAGTTCTAAATTTATTTCCTGAGGTAAAAAATGGAATCGTGATAGGATGTGCGGTATTGGTGTTTAGAAAGAGTGTCAATAGAATGGCACTCTCAGATTCATCTCTCTCTCTCTCTCTCTCTCTCTCTCTCTCTCAAAATGGAAGGATAATCGATTCAAAACTTGTCGTGAGGAGCCAGAAACTAACTCTAAAGAGTTTACGAGAGAGAGAGAGAGAGAGAGAGAGAGAGAGAGAGGTGAGGAAGGAACTTATTTCCATGTCATTATTCCGCCCGGCATTATTCCCCCCCGTCGCGCCGAGAGAGAGATCTGCATACCATTATATTGTTAGAGGGTGTGGACAACGCTCTCTCTCTCTCTCTCTCTCGTGTGTGTGTGTGTGTGTGTGTGTGTGTGTGTGTGTGTGTGTGTGTGTGTGTGTGTGTGTGTGTGTGTGTGTTTAGTAGGGGACAGGATGCTGCTGTTGTAGGGATGGCTTTGACACTAAATCCCTTGTTTATGGATAATATCGGAGCTTTCTCTCTCTCTCACATACACACACACACACACACACACACACACACACACACACACACACACACACACACACACACACACAATTCTCCTCTCGTCCAATCTCCATTAAAGTTTACTATCCTACCTGCTTCCTTGTTTCCTTCCCTTCTCTCTTCTCTTCTCTTCCTTCCGTCTTCCTCCATCCCTCCTGTTTTTCATTCCTTAGTCCGTCTTTCCGTAGTACTTCCCTTGCTCTTTTAACTCCATCCATTTATTCATTTCTTCCTCCTTACCGTCTTCCTTTTCTTCTTCTTTTTTCTTCCTTTTTCCTTTCCTTCCTCCGTCTTCCTTTTTACCTTCTTCCACCCAATATTCACTTCTCCCTCATTCCCTTCTTCCTGTCGTTCCTTCCTCCCACCTTCCAATTTTTGCATCTCCATTTTTTTTCTTCTTCCTCCATTTTCTTCCTTTCTCACTTTCACCTCTCACCCTACCGCCCTCCCTCCCTCCCTGCTTTCCATCTTGGTGGATCACTTTCAGTCTTTCCTTTCCCATTTATTCCCTCATCTCCTTCTCTTCTCTCGTCTCTCCTGTCCTGTCTCTAACTTTGCCACTCCGCCTGCATCAAAGAGGAACAAGTTTGCTCTCTCACACAGGCTATAGTTATCCTTAACCACATGATGATGATGGTGACTGACGACGATGACGATTTCCGTCATTCTTGCCACAACGACAGAACGTATTCATCTCAGGGCAGTGTTTTCGTCGCCCAAAAAATCAGAAACAATTTACACTACCCTACCAGTTTATATACAGAAATGCCATTTTGGCTAACAGACAATGTCCCTGAGTGCAAGAAGAATCTGCCTTAGTGTAGGGATTAACTAATTACTTAAAAAGTCAACAGACACTTGCGATACCCGTTTTTACATGAATTAGTGACAAAGTTTTGTTACTGAATCACTTAAGCTCATGTTCTCTCGCGCCATTCTAATTAGAAAAGCTCTTCGTCATTAAAAATAAAAATAAAAAATTCTGCAGTAATCTATATATCGTTCAAATGTGTGTGGTTTGGGGGAGAAGACAGGTTTAAATTTCTGAAAAATGCAACACGGTTCAGTGAAAGTAAATAGGACGAAGCCACTGTCTTCAGATATCACTAGAGAGAGAGAGAGAGAGAGAGAGAGAGGTGTGTGTGTGTGTGTGTGTGTGTGTGTGTGTGTGTGTGTGTGTGTGTGTGTGTGTGTGTGTGTGCTCGCGCGTGAGTGGGCCGCTGATAGGTGGTGTGGGATAAAACACGAGAAGATGCATCGCGACTCCTATGTTTCTTGAAGTTGGACATAAGAGATATTTTCTCATGCTTCACTTTGTCTGATAAATCTAAACAGATAAAATTCTAGGCCGATACTAACGTATAAGGTTATTCTACATAATATATCGATTAAGACAAAAGACTGATGTGAAGTACCGGAAAAAAATATAATCATCATTCCGTTTTCTGTCAAAATTCGAAAACTCGTAGGATACATAGCTGGCGGGATCCGTAGTATGCAACACTGGGGTTCGAATGCCATTGCTCACCATTTTGAAATTTATTATTATGAAATATATCAGGATTTATGGCCGCCTCTGTACATGTGTTGCAACAGGACATATTGCTTAGTACGTCAGAGCTCTTCGTTTGATTTGTCTCTTATTTTATTTTCCTGGCATCTTCTCTTCGTTCCTCCTTATCATAAAGTATAGATATTTTGTGTCCACTCCTCTCATGTCTTCCTTTCATACCTCAGTTTATTGTCTGTTTTCCTCTTTCCCTTCGACTTTGCCTCCAGTTCACACACAGACACACACACACACACACACACACACACACACACACACACACACACACACACACACACACGAACACGCACACGCACACACACTTTATACTGCACCATTTCTCCAGGCACCCAAATACTGCATACGTACATACACACGTACACAACTCCCTTAGGTAAACAGTCACAAAGTTGTAAACAAGCAACCCATTCTCTCTCACTCTCTCTCTCTCTCTCAAGCACATCCACTCAAACAACCCTCCATCTCTCTCTCGCTCAAGCACATCCACACAAACAACCCTCCACCCACGCCACCACAAAACACAAACACACATTCAATCTCTATAAATACTTAGGTTGTACCCATGTCATGAATATAAAACAGAGTCGCCCTGCCCTGGACACACCACCACCACCACCGCTGCCACGCCCTACAAAAATATGGCAGAATGGCCCGAGTCTCAAGGTCTGTGCAGTGTTGGGGATATGTGATGGTATTTATAGCTTGTGTGTGTGTGTGTGTGTGTGTGTGTGTGTGTGTGTGTGTGTGTGTGTGTGTGTCCCTTGCCTTCTTCCTTTGCCCTGCTCTACCTTCTTCCTTCTATTTCATCTTCATTGTGCCTTCCTGTTCCCTCTTCTTCCTCTGCCCAGGCTTGTGTGTGTGTTTTCCCCCTCTTCCCAATTTTGCCATCTTCTTCCTTCTTCTTCCTCTTTTTCTTCCATGCCTATTCTCATCATTTTACTTCTTACTGCTCTCTTCCATTTTTATCTGATCCTTCCCTCCTCTTCCTTATTCTTCTTCTCTCTCTCCCTAGTCCTCGTCTTTCTGTTTTCATTTGCCCTCCTCCTCCTCCTCCTCTTTCTTCCCCTTCCTCCTCCTCCTGCTTCCTCCTCCTTTTGTCTTTTGCACTGCTTTTTTTCATGCTTTCTCCTTCTGCCTCTTGTTCTCATTCCTCCCTGTTTCCCTGTTCTTTTAACCTCCTGCTGCTGCTTTTAACCCCTTCACTCTGATGATCTATTTTCTACTTTATTCCTGCAACCATGATAAGACTGTATTTACTACTTCAGCAGTGAAGGGGTTATGAAGGTTATATCTAATCCCTACAGTTTGAAAAGTCTCTCTTAAGTTTATAAAATTGTCAACTGATAGCAAGAATAAAAATGTCATCGGACTGAAGGCATTAAGTATATCTGTCACAGAGGTCCTCCCTTCACCCCGACTGGTCTCTCAGACCACTCGTAAAAAAAGAAGAAAAAGATGAGATAAAAAAAGAAGGCCAACCCCAGAGAAGAAAATTCAGAGACAGTGAAGGAAACGTAAAAATCAAGTCAATTTTCTGCCCCGCTTTCCTCAGTGTCTGCCTAAATATACGAACTGAAAAATGAAAAGAATGGAATAACAGAAGCTGTACAAGAATGCACTACATAAAAATGCATAAAAAAAAATACAATCTTCATCAACAACTCCTTTAAGCCTGTGGGTCTTGAAATTATTGAGACTGGAAAAAAAAAAAGAAAGACAGTGACACGTTCTTGCAAAAGTACAGAAACATTTTAGTGATATCACTGCTACGGTAACCAGAAAACACTCAGCTCAGTACACCGCCAACGTCAAGAAAATGATATACTACTGCAACTCCTTTTGCTTACCAGACGAATAATCTTACGGTATCACATAATCAATCAATTCTACGGTCTTAATCGTCCCTGCCACACAATATCTGAGACGGCATACCTCCGTCAACGTCCTCAAAATTATGATTCATCCCGGCATCCGGAATCCAGATCCAACTCAAAGTCTAAACAACTCTTCCTAATGGACCCACTGCCCAACAATCCATGGCACTTCTATGAAATCAGACAACTTTTCTTTTATACATCTTGTAAACAGACAGACACACGCATTACTATATAATCTACGTCAAACTTCGTTAACGGAAGTAAAAAAAAAAATAATTAAATTTCTTAAAAATTAAAAGGCACGAGGAACAGAAATCAGAGCGCTTATTAAAGAAATGAAAATAGGGCAAAGATGCGAAAGAAAAACTACAACGGAATAAAATAATAGTAGCATCTTCTTATCGGTGTAGCAGCAACCACCCTGCTATTTCATGGGTAATCTTTTCTATTCTTGTGCAACTCATCAAGAAAACGGAGGCTTAGGATTAATATCTACCGATAACACGAAGGTCAAAAAAAAAAAAAAAAAAAAAAAAAAAATTATTACACTCACTCTTCCCGCCTCCTATCGATTCAAGGTTCCAAATTGTACTGCTGGGTGAAGAGGGACAAAGGGGAAACAATCTTTGTCCAACAGCAAGACCATCTTCGGAATCGAACTCAGTGTCTTTCAGATAGGAGCTGCATATGCTACTACTGCACCACTGCCTCCCTCGATCTCATCAGGGCACCTTATCAAAAATTCCACCCCTTAAATCCAGTAACGTCTCTCAATTTCTTCACATGACCATAAAGCACTTCTGTTCAGCTTTGGAGTGACTCTTTTTGCTATGAAAGATAGAAACTGTCTCCATTTGCCCCTTCACAACCACACGGCTCTCTTTAAACTGAATATAATCGTCGTGAGGTATTTAGAATAAAACAAAAATACGTCACCAGATTGAAGCGGCTGAAAAGGAGCCATGGAGAAGACTTAGTGACGGCATCCATAACTTTGAAACACACACACACACACACACACACACACACACACACACACACACACACACAGTCCATGGAGCCATGGGCTATCCAAGAAAAGTTAATCTATTTTCTTTCTGCGCGTACAAATAAAACTTATTTTTGACAAAAAGAACAACAACAAAATTTATTAACAGATGCCAGGGCTTCAGAATCCTTATATTAATTTGATAAATTTGCTGAAGTCTAAAGGAGTGAAGTGCCTTGTTTCCGAAGAAGAAAAGAACAAATGAACGGCAGGCGAGCAGAGCCGCTTCTACCGATGCTCCCATTTAAAAAATATCTTTAGCAAATGACAAAGTACCTTGCCTCCTCATAAAGGCTGGGTGCAGAAATAATGAGCATTTTACAGTACCAGCCATCCGTAGTATAACATTGTTTCGCGTGGCGCACCAACACTTTTTAAATCAAATGTTCACCCAGCTCATACCACCACCCACTGGAAAAGCATGAAGCGTACATGGACGCGGGGTCAATGTTCGCTCTCAGCTCGTTGCTCTGGCGGAGTTATATACGAGAAAAAGTTCGCTGGGTGAACTAATCTCGGGGAAGGAAGCTCATGATCGTCCCCTCCAGCTTCATCTTTGAGCCACCCAAGCAGGAACAACCCCCGGACCTAAGGCAGCGCCCTAGTTTGCTGGAGTGGAGCAATTCACAAGAGCTGCCCTTTCACATGTAAACTGCGATACACAAATGACTTCCTCCTTAAAATGGACCTCTGCCGCGGAGTTTTGCCGTGATGAAGCTGGAAAGTGAATGAGTGAGTCTGTGAGTTTGTGGCACCAAGTAATTTCACATGGATTTTCTTTTTCAGCGTCTCTTCACACGTGAGAGAGAGAGAGAGAGAGAGAGAGAGAGAGGAACAAAGACGCAGAGAGGAGGAGGAGGAGGAGGAGGAGGAGGAAGAGACAGGAATGGAAGGAAGCAAGAACAAGGCAGAGAGAGACAGGGAGACTGGAGGGAAGAGAAGACGAATCCTGCGGTATAGATTTAGCCCAGTGAATAATTCAGACGCGGTGCTGGGCTGGGGTTGTAGTGGTCGTGTGCAACTGAGGGACGCCAGACCAGGCAATTTTCACCTCCATCACCACCAGAAATAAGGCCCAGAATCACCCCAGGGGGCGCAGGTAATTCCTAATTGAGGTGATGGTCAAGTTATGTCTAGGGCTTGACCTTTTCACTGTGAGGATGTAGTATGTTTTATTCTTCACACAAGTAGACGATTTTATTCAGTTTACAAGAACAACCAATTATTGTATGGGTTAATGAAAGAAGAAGTGCGTCATTACTATCTAAATCTTGCTACTTCCAGACTATTTCCTTCAGCTTAAGAGAGACTCTAACTACTGGAGGGATTAATGAAAGATATTTATAACCCTTCTAGTTTGAATATTATGTTGTTCATGAAGGCCATAGCTAACCCCTTCAGTTCGAAACGCCCCTCCTAAGCTGAATAAAGTCCGTTATAGGAAAAAAAAATGCAATACTACTGACGCGCTCGTGGTGAAGGGGTTTAGTGCGTAAGAGACACGTATCCCTCAGAGACACGAAGTTGTTGCCCTGGATTCTGACCCACTTATCCGTGATTAGCCTCCTAAATCTCTGAAGGGGTGGTCCGTCTCGCAGGGTAATATGTGTGTGTGTGTGTGTGTTTTGTGTTGTGTTGTGTTGCCGTTTTCTGTTGCGTGGCGACAATCCTCTTATTGCTCACCCTTTGAGAAGCAAAATGGCTGGCCTGATCTACTAATTACAGGACTCGGGTATTATGGAGCAATGGCGGAGCAGTAGTACCGTCTCTCTTTTTCGGCTGCACGCGTACTGTGAATTAAGGGTTAGAAATTGAAACCGCGGACATTTAAAGTTGCAGTATGTCCTCTCATATACTTCTATGTTCGCACCTTGTCGGGTCATACAGATTTCATACATACCCTACTATGACTTTCACGTGGACCACTCTCAGTATGGACACCCTTCCCCCATTCCTCCCCCTTCGTTCTTCATCAGGATAATAAAACAGTAGTTAAATTCTGGCTGTCATTTTCCTGAAGAGAATGTCCACTGTATCACTGGACCTCGTATGGACAGCTTCAGTCACAGCTATAGTTCATTACTGTATTTTAGAGGTAACGTTGCTGATAATTTTGCTTCTGTTTACTTAGTGTCTTGGACATTATATTTATCATGATCATCATCTTAGTTTCATTCCCAATAACACTGCGATCTCTTGGGAATGTAGTACTGAAGTAAAACCGTGACTTACCAGAAGTTCTTAATGTCTTGGAAAATATATTAAAAACGATGGTATGCTCATTCTTAGTTACCATAGTTATTTAATTCAGTTTGCTTTCCTTAATGAGATTTTTAAATTTCGTATTACATACAGTATTCGCAGTTTTTTCGCTATTTGCTCTGGAATTATTTAATTTCTGCATTACAATTTTAAAAACATGAGAACTTCAAAGAAAGATTAATTGCAGCAAGTCGGCTGGTCAACACTATGATATACAATGCTTACACCCATACACCCGTCATGAGTGTTGCCTCCAGAAAGGTACGATTATCCACTTGTCCAAAAACTTCTTCCTACAGAGCTACAATTATAAACTTGTCCCTAACATTTCCTCCTGCAAAGCAACTCTATCCTCTTGTCCATATAAACTTGTCCCTAACATTTCCTCCTGCAAAGCAACTCTATCCTCTTGTCCATATAGTTCCTCCTGCAAACCTACTCTTATTCACCTATCCTAGCAGATCCTCCCTAATTCCTCGTGACAGGCAAAGGTAGCGGGCACCCTCATACATTTCCTAGTAGATGCCAATTAACTGGTACTTCTGGTACGACATACGCGTGCAGTCTTTACCTTTGGGTCCTTAAACATCAGATGGATTAATGGTCTCACTTCAATCGAGTTTCAGGTATAGGTCATTTGGGTACGAGAGAGAGAGAGAGAGAGAGAGAGAGAGAGAGAGAGAGAGAGAGAGAGAGACTACAAATAGTGAAGTACTGCAGAGGGGAGTGGGTTAGGTGGCGGTGATAGGGGTAGGGTATGTTCCGGGTTTACCAATGAGAATCAACAAGAAACCCGTTTGCTGAATAAGGAGCATGAGACTGTGGGAAACAAAGACAGCGAAATGAATGGGTGATGGTGGGAGGGTGGGATGGGTGGGGTAGAGTCGAGGGTTTACCAGTAGGAACCTAGAGACCAGTTGGCTGAATAAAAAGGATGTGGACGTAAGAGATGGACAGGAAGAGGAACTGAAGTGGTAGAAGAGGGGAATGGGTGCTCGTGGGAGGGTGTGGTGGGTGGGGTGGAGTCCAGTGAGAATCTACAAGAGGTCGGTGCGCTGAATAAAGAGGATGACTTCAATCGTGTGCTATGTGGGAACCAGGCAAAGGTCGAGTGAAGGTTAAACTGGGAGGAGGGGGAGGAGGGAGGATTGTGTGTGACTGTGAGGGTCATCAAACTGCCATGACTGTGCGACCTCCCTTGCCCACCTGACATGAACAACCACACACGGGTTAGACAGCACCAGTGTGTGTGTGTGTGTGTGTGTGTGTGTGTGTGTGTGTGTGTGTGTGTGTGTGTGTGTGTGTGTGTGTGTGTGTGTGTGTGTGTGTGTGTGTGTGTGTGTGTGTGTGTGTGTGTGTGTGTGTGTGTGTGTGTGTGTGTGTGTGTGTGTGTGTGTGTGTGTGTGTGTGTGTGTGTGTGTGTGTGTGTGTGTGTGTGTGTGTGTGTGTGTGTGTGTGTGTGTGTGTGTGTGTGTGTGTGTGTGTGTGTGTGTGTGTGTGTGTGTGTGTGTGTGTGTGTGTGTGTGTGTGTGTGTGTGTGTGTGTGTGTGTGTGTGTGTGTGTGTGTGTGTGTGTGTGTGTGTGTGTGTGTGTGTGTGTGTGTGTGTGTGTGTGTGTGTGTGTGTGTGTGTGTGTGTGTGTGTGTGTGTGTGTGTGTGTGTGTGTGTGTGTGTGTGTGTGTGTGTGTGTGTGTGTGTGTGTGTGTGTGTGTGTGTGTGTGTGTGTGTGTGTGTGTGTGTGAGAGAGAGAGAGAGAGAGAGAGAGAGAAAGAGGAGCAGCTATCTTCCTGACCCTTGTAGTGTGCATTCGATCTACCGTGTTCACGTTGTAGCAAAAACTACTCCTTATATCCGAACATGTGTACAGTCAGGAACAAAAGTTATGAAACAACTGGATTTTAATGCCTGTTAGTGCTGATCTTTGTGGTTTAAATTCAGATTATACCTGTAAACATTTCTGTAAAACTTTTTTTCTGAATACCTTTGTGACATTAGGATTTCAAGTAACGTTTGTCCCCGACTTGTAGCGCAAAGGCATAATATAAGCACCTCAGGGCCAGACGCAGGACAGCAGGTGAGGATTAGATGTGAATGTGGGTGTGGATAATGGGTGTACCTGTGTTTGTGTGTTTGCGTTTCCAAGAAGCTGAGGTGCTGAAGGTGAGGAGTAGGAGGCAGGAAGAGGCTGAAGATGGATACAGCCTGGCAGAGGAACTCGGTAAAGGCTGGAGCCAGAAGAGTTATGGAGATGACAGGAGTTTTAGATCGTCCTGATAGGCCTACTTGCTGGCAGGGAACATCAAAAGCGCAAAAAGAACTGAAAAATTATATGGCAGGAAGGAAGCAGGGGCGGTGAGTCGAGTGTGTGTGTGTGTGTGTGTGTGTGTGTGTGTGTGTGTGTGTGTGTGTGTGTGTGTGTGTGTGTGTGTGTGTGTGTGTGTGTGTGTGTGTGTGTGTTCATATAATGCTATAGATGTTTGTTTATTTATTTATAGTTTAACCTAATCTGATGGTTTCAGTGCTGGAGATTTTCCATGTAGTTGAGTCAGTAAATACCAGGTCAAAGATAACTCGTTTTCCGCTAGTAGATGAACGACTGCACCATACATGAAGCAGCACGAGATTTGGACATGTATGGGTTGTACACGAAAGAAACAACTCTCGTCCATATCAAGTATCACAACTGCACGGCAGATATAACAACAATAATATGTTTCATATGCTCAAGGAACTCAACTGCTATGTAGGAATTTATTATTATCAAGAATTCTACAAATTCCCAAGATTATTTTCGTGGGGTCCGGTGCCGGTCCTCGGACTGGGAGACTGGGACTGGGGACTCCTGTCTTTTCTTATGACAGTTTTATCATTCCTTCATGAATAATTCTTTGGACAATATTATCGTTCCTACAACTCTTATGTATTAAAAATACATTAATTCTTATATACTTTTTACGAAGACGACATTGTCATTCTCTGATGCTTAATATCGGAACTTTTTTTTCCCGTCGCCCCATTTTTATAGCTGCCTTATTCTGATCTATTGTTTTCTTCACAGTTATCATTTACCCCCAGACGAGAGAGAGAGAGAGAGAGAGAGAGACGGGTCGGGGGTCTTATGATCTATTCTGACCATAACGACAATATAAGATATTCCTGCTACCTCCAAATGATTTAGCTGACCTTAGGAAAAACATCTCGTAACGAAGTAGTTAAAATACTTCCATTTACCCTCTCAGCATAAGAAATCCCCCACCCCCTCCTCTTAGCTTAATACATCGTCTTGCAGTGCCAAGAATGCAGAAAACGTAACATCGTAGTGACGGGGGTAAAGAAAGCGAACGGAATAATTAAACCTTGTCCATGAAATGATTTACATTACATTTTTGCCATCTCCAGAGGGCACTGTTTACGGAGAGACCTATCGAACTGAACGAGTTAAGAAATAGCCATCTCTCTCCTGCGTTAATTCAAATCATCTGACAACAGCAAGAATTGAACAAATGGCGCCATATGGTTGAATGGAGTTAAGGGAAATGGACAGAAAATTTGTGGTGCGGGTAAAGTGGTAGAAATACTGGCAGTGAAGTGGAATAAAGATAGGTACTGGGAAGGGAACGAAATCTGTTGGGGAGGTAGATGAGAAGGTGTAGTGTAATGGAAACTGGCGATTGGTAATGGTGACTGAAAAGGTCCTTAAGACTGAAAGGCAGGAAATATCAAGTAAAGGGATAGTAAAGTGATACTGTTTCGTCTAGTGAAGTGGAATGATACTATCTGATTGAATGGGAACGAAATATCTTTGGGATAAGCCCGAGGACAACTGAAATATACAGTCCTTTATGGAAGTGAAACGGGAAATGCCACGTTAGATGTTAATGTTACAGCCAATTAGAACAGTGATGTCTAATGGGATAGGAACGAAGTCTTTTGAAAGGACGCCGGAGATGTCTAATTTAAGTGACATAGACGGTCCTGGTACTAAAGACATTAGTGGCAGCAGGGAAGACAGCAGTTTGTCATCAAAGCCAAGAAAAATAATGTGCTGTAACAGGATAAAAACGATATCTGTTGGGCAAGAATATATACAGTATATACTAGCTGCGTACTGCCACGTCAGAGTCCCAAAGAAGACTCGTATGGTTTTTGCCGCGTACAGCAAATTCTCTATGTGCAAATCTCAGATTTTGCAGCCACTCTTTTAGAATATGTGGTTCTTTTTTCATGTTCACAACACAGTCGATTCTCCTTTCCAAACCCGTAGAGCCATTTTTTTTCATCATCATCATCATCATTATAATAATATAATAATAAATAATAATAATAAATTATTATTATTATTATTGCTACTAGTACTACTACTGCAAATTGGCCCTGCTCCCGAAATTAGTCGATTCCAAACACTTCACCTGGACGCACACCGTAACTTCTAAAACTCACGGCAAACTGAGACCACAAGTGCAAACAACGTGGCTCAGTGGCAGTGAAGTTTTGACAGTTATCTCCAAAATCAAATAAACTCTCTCTCTCTCTCTCTCTAAATCAAATATTTGGCCAAGTGGTATAGTGGGCGAGACAAGGGTGGGATGGGTGTCGATTCCTGGTTGGTTGAAACGTATTTGTGGCATCATAGGGGATTCCCATCTGATTGGCCTTGACCTTTTTTTCATGACTGTGATCTTAGGGTGACCAGATCGTGTGGACCACTAAGGCGACGGCAAACGGTCTGGTGGAGAGGATTAATTTAGCCCCTCAATCAACAAAACCGGTCTATTTCTGCCGACTGCTGCGCGAAACGAACGAACAAGCGAATACATAAACAGACAGAAAATTCTCTTTCTGAGTCAGTTGCCGGAGGTCCTCAACTTCGTCTTCAAGTGAAAGAGATGCCTAAAAGCTTTACCTACATATATTCTTACGGTAGACAGACGAGAAATATCAAGGAAGACAATAATGTTTCAGTCAAGAAAAGGTGAATAATGACGTTAATGGGATGAGAACGAAATTTGTTGGAGAGGAAGACGGGAAGGTATAATCTAATGCCGCTGCTGTGTGTGTGGAGGGTGAGGGGAGACGGGGAGAGCAAGGCAGAGCGCTGGCCTAATTCAATAATGGAGAGTAGGGGACGGATTTTAGTGGAAGGGGAGGGAAGGCTTGAAACAAGTAATCGATAGGTGAGAGAGAGAGAGAGAGAGAGAGAGAGAGAGAGAGAGAGAGAGAGAGAGAGAGAGAGAGAGAGAGAGAGAGAGAGAGAGAGAGAGAGAGACTGTGTGTGTGTGTGTGTGTGTGTGTGTGTGTGTGTGTGTGTGTGTGTGTGTGTGTGTGTGTGTGTGTGTGTTTAATGGAACAAGATGCACCCATCCCAAATTTTACGTGACGGCTGTGAAAAGTGAGGCAAGCAGAAAAGAGTGGATAAAAGTAGAAGGAAGGAAAGTAGAAACAGGTAATCGTTATGGTAAAGGATGAAAGAGCTATGGACAGGGGTTGGTTTGGCCTGATTTCCTTTAACTCCACTGACCTTGACCTCCGACCCATGATCTCCATACAGGTGAACTTAACCCGTGTATAGTCATATGCTACCAATCAACAATAACGACGAGGTTTCTGGGTCAAGGCTTTCACAGATTTTAGCCTCCACATAAAGAGAAAGAAACGAACAGACAGACTGAGGAACCAAATGCATTCCATACACTGGCAGTAAATAAGAAACCGGCGCACACACACACACACACACACACACACACCTATGCTAACTAATTAATCAGTGAGGGATGTAGTGGCATAACATTCTAATCCCGAGTCACCCAGAAGATTTGATTCCCCTCAGCAGCGTAGGAAAACATCACCTACCTCTATCCTTGCAGAAATTAACCTTCACGTGGTCACGACTTCCATTACTGTTTTCCAACTAACTCCAGACGATTTTATTCAGCTAAGCGTGAGTTACCGTAACCTGAGAGTGTTAATTCCGGTGTCATTAACCTTCTCATGGTATACAGGACTTTAGTATTTTATTCCAGCTAACACCAGACGATATTCTAAAGGTGAGAGTGAGTCATAGAAGCCTCAGTGTTCACTGGATGACAGGGTAGGGACAGGAAGGAAGAGGAGAGATGGAGAGACTTCTTGCAGCCAAGGGGTATATGAACGCTTTGTTTAATGTCCGTAGTTGTAAAAGTATCTCCAAACTTGAATAATACTGGCTGCAGACAGCAAGAATAAAATGAACTGTAAAGGGTTCTGTTGGGGCTATAGTATTTTACGTAAATGACGTCATAATTTTTATTACCATCACTGTCATCGTTGTCGTCCTCACTGTCACTGTCATTCCCACTGCCATCACTATAGCCATCATCATGTTTCCAAGACGAGTATATTGGGTGGGAGAGATCCAGACACAGAAGCGAAAAAGCGTAGCAGTAGAGGCTGGAGATCTACTGCCTGAGTATCCACAATAATTTAGATAATAACACACGGTCATCGAAATGAAATGTATGGTATAATATTAAAAATTTCTGAGCTTTCTTTCAGAAGGTACTGCCGGCAAGAATAATGAATATAATCTGTAATGTGTTACCCTTTCAATCCAATGACGTATTACTGTATTCCTGCTACCTCTAGGCGATTCTATCCAAATAAATTGAGACTTTTCGAAATTGAGAGGTTAAGATATGATTCCTCCTTCACTACTAAATTTCTCCTAAGCTGTACAAAATCATTTGGTGGTAGAAAAAAAAAGGAAGTCAGAGTGAAACGGTCAAGTTGACAGTAACCCTATCTGTACGATGGCTTTTCATTAATTATTTATTTATTTATTATTATTACTATTATTATTATTATTATTATCTTGAAGATTTTGTTCAATTAAGGAAATACTTCTCACATCGTTAAAAGGACACTGGGAATATACTCTTCACGGGAGGTCTTCAGTAGAGTACATTTGTCGGGCGGTGGAAGGAATAAAATAGCAGAGAGAGAGAGAGAGAGAGAGAGAGAGAGAGAGAGAGAGAGAATACAAGTAGTAACTTGAAAGCACTCCGAGAGCGCATACCTCCGCCAATGCCATTGCTATTAAAAAGAATCCGGATCCGGATCCGTGGAAATATTCTGTGGAATACATAAGATCCGGATCCGCCCTCAAATTTAATCATTTCTTTCTTGGCCCATGGTCCACCGTTCCACAAAATTTCACTGAAATTCAGTGAGAACTTTTGAAGATACTGTGCGGGATACTCCGGATCCGGATCCGCCCCAAAATTTAATCAGTTCTTTCTAGGCCCGTGGCCCATCCTTCCACATAGTTTCATTGAAATTTATTGAGAACGTCTCGAGATATCGTGCGGACCAACAAACAAACAGACACACATAAGCGAAAACATAACCTCCAACTTCGTCGGCGAAAGTAATTAAGACTGTAAGTGTAGACAAATGAGAAAATAAAGATGAGATGGGCTGAAAGGGGTGAGATAAGGAATGAAAGGGGGAAAGCGAGACAGCACAATCAATGGGAGAGGCAGAGAGGAAGATAAAAATAACAGTGATAAAAGGGTGACAAGGAAAGATAACAGTGAACTGAGAAACAGACAGATAAGAAAAGAAGGTGGAGGGAGAGATAAGAAGAGAAATGTGAGGGGTAGATAACGCAGAATTAAAGAGAAGACAGATTAAAACGGATAAAAGGAGAAAATGATTATCCTGATATGACGAAGACAAAAACAGAATGAAGAAAAGAGTACAAAAAGAATTCCATTCAATACCTTCTTTGTTAGGCAACGAGGGATGGAGAGAAATGCCAATTATTACATGCATGCAAACAGATAAAAAAATGTTAAGAATGAGGATAGTTTGGAGAAAAGAGGTAAGAGGAACATTAAGAGTCTGAAAATATTGTAAATAAAGAATAACAGATACATAATTATGTGAACAAATAAGCAGCCAGGTGATCGCGTCTTCTCGACTGTTTTATTCTACATAAACCAAGGCGATAATTTTCCGATGACTGAGTTATAGGAGCCCGAGAGAATTAAGACCGCTACCATTAAATGACTTTAGTCTTCTGTTCCAGCAAACTCCTGACGAGTTTATGCAGCTGAGATTAAGACCTCGAACCCTGGGAGTGTTATGGGAGAATGAAACCACGGAAGTTGCTTGAAGAATGCAAGCAAAACGTACTAAAGCTACTGGAGTGACGATGGGCCAGTGGTATCGTATTCGCCTCCCAATCTGCGTGTGCCCTGCGTCTGGGGTTCAAATCCTTAATCATATCTAACATTTGAAGTGGATGCTGTTAGTATGTCCTTTCAACTGTCTGCTTATATTCGCACCCTATCGGTTCAAAATAGGAGCATAAATATAATTAGACACACGCAAACATGGCATTCACATCACCTCAACTCTTACACGTACGCTATCACAAGAGACATCGACTCTTGGTTCCAACTTGACCTGCACTGAGCAGGGTTGCGTCTAGCTGTCACTCCTCTTTTAGAATGGAAGGTGTTTTCCGGCTGTGGGCATCTTGTGGGCTGATAAAGATATAGAATAAGGTTAGAAACAGGCGATGACGACGACAACGACGACGACAAAACAGATGAGAGAAAGACCAAAGAGGAATTAAAAGGGTCAATGAGAAGTATGTATAAAGGAATCATTTGGAATGTAAGATAGACTGAAAAGGTGAGGAAGAAAGGACGGAGAAGAGACGCGGAAGAGGAAGGGGAGAGTACAAAAGATGATGAGGAAAAGAAAAAAAAAATCAAGAAACACTTGAAAAGATCCAAGATAAAAGAAAGAAAACAGTGAAGAATGAGGAGGAACAGGAAGAAAGGAGACAGGAGTAGGAGAGCAGTGTGACGAAGAAGACAGAAAAGAGGAGACTAACAAGAAAAAATCAGCTGGGATAACCAAGAGAGACGTCACATGAACGGGAAGGAGAACGGTAATGAGAAACAGGAAGATGCAGAGAAGGAAACATGGTAATAAATAAAAATGAAGAGAAAAGAGAAATGTGAAGAGAATGCGGAAAAGGATATAAAGAAAACTGGAGATACGGAAAAGCAAAGAAAGATACGAGAAAAATGAAGAAGGCTGAAGAAAAAACGAAAAAACAAACACCGAAAAGAAAGAAAATAATCGGATAAAAGAAATGAAAAAGTAAATGGATGAAAAGGAAAGAACAAAAACCATAAACAAAGACTAGTGAGATATTACGAGGTATGGGAGGGCGATTCTGTGGTGTGGGAGGGGATTTTGTGTGGTGAGGGAGGGCGATTTTGTGTGGTGTGGGAGGGTGATTTTGTGTGGTGTGGGAGGGTGATCTTGTGCGGTGTGGGAGGGCGATTTTGTGTGGTGACGGGGGGCGATTCTGTGTGGTGTGGGAGGGCGATTTTGTGTGGTGTGGAAGGGCGATTTTGTGTGGTGACGGAGGGCGATTTTGTGTGGTGCGAGAGGGTGATCTTGTGGGGTGTGGGAGGGCGATTTTGTGTGGTGACGGGGGGCGATTTTGTGTGGTGTGGGAGGGTGATCTTGTGTGGTGTGGAAGGGTGATTTTGTGTGGTGACGGGGGGCGATTTTGTGTTGTGTGGGAGGGTGATCTTGTGTGGTGTGGGAGGGCAATTTTGTGTGGTGACGGGGGGCGATTTTGTGTGGTGACGGGGGGCGATTTTGTGTGGTGTGGGATGGTGATCTTGTGCGGTGGGGGCATGTGTGCTTTTGCTAATATCCCTGATGGCTACTAGAGTGAAGAACCTTGTCATAAATCGCTGGTGAGAGACAGACGGACAGAGCCGCTCCCAAAGATGCCCCCACATCTAAAAACGAGAGAGAAGAGGGATATAAAAAGAGAGAGACAAGACAGACTGATAAAGAGGAAGAGGAAGAGGAGGAGGTACGAAGAGGAAACCATGAGTGAGTGGAGCAGGAGGAGAGGAGGAGCCTAAAGAGGATATAAGGAAAAGTTAGGTAAAGGAGATGGGGCCAGATGAAGAAGGGAAGTCATATGCTGAGAGAGAGAGAGAGAGAGAGAGAGAGAGAGAGAGAGAGAGAGAGAGAGTGTGGTACAGAGACTAAGAGCCCAGGAGACACAAAGGCAAACATACATATAAACAGAATATTCAAAACAGCGCTTTTCGTCTTCAAACAACAGCGTTAGTAGGAAGCAGCATGAACAGACAAGACATCCATTAAGCTATGCACACCATGAATACTCGAAAGAACAGGAAAACAGCAGTGACACTAAAAGATCTGACATGAAGTAACCGGCATGCACTTAGCCACATATAAAAAGGAGAATCACTTGTCAACCTCACGTATTCTTCCCCGGAAACACGGGGCATAAAGTACGCTGTGAATATTACCGATATTTGAAAAGTAACCCTTAAAACTGAAAGATCTCACACAAAAGATACGGTACTTAACAATAAGGAACAGTCCACATCGGTACCATAAAAATATTGCGGGGGATAAAGATCTGGCTTTACCCTGTGATTTTGACCTATAACCTATGGGTCTCAAAGTCGAATACATTCTTACTTAACTCTAAACCCTTTCAGAAATGTTCGTTCAGATTGGATGAGACCTGTCCGAGTTGACCTTCTTCAGTGATCTTGACCTTTGACTGATCCACGATACTGAATCTCCTTACCCTTGAGTCACCCTCCTTTCTTCCACCAAGTTAGGTCCAAATCATAATCAAAATAGTTTGAATTACCCGACCGAACATTAACCTTGTTATGCAACCTTCATCTATGATGGATTGTTCTCAAAATCAAATCCCATCATCCATGCTTTTAACCTGCACACTTCCGCAGGGTTTGGTCTAAATCGGATAAATAATGGCTAACTTGACTTTCCTATGTGGCCCTGACCATTGACCTATTGTCCGAAAACACAATATGAAAAACCACTGGTTGACCTTCAACTCTTCCATCAACTTTGGCAAAAAGAAAATGATTTTTTTTTTTTTTTTAGTTATTCTGCTCAAACATGGTCACACACGGGCTGAAATCAGATCTTGCCCTGTGACCTTGACGGCTGACTGAGTGGTCTTAAAACCAAATTCCTTCGTCCATGCCTTACCCTCCACCCTTTCACCAAGTTGGTCTATATCGGACCAAAACTGCTTAAGATGATCTTTCACCGTGACGCCCTCTGACTGAGTGTTTTCCAAATCGATTCATTTTATGCTTGTCTAACAGTGAACCTTTCCACAAAGTTTTATCCAAGTAGGATAAACACTGTTTAAGTTGTCCTTGCCATGAAATCTTGACCTTTGACCTAATGTATATAAAAACAGTAGATCACCTGTGTTTCTGGCCCTCAACCCTTCCACCAAGTTTGGTTTAAATTAGATTAAAATCGGTTCTAGTTATTCAATTCACACAGACCTATACGGGTCTAACTTAGACTTTGCACTAAGACCTTGACTGACTTTCTAAAACTGAATCCCTCCGTTCTTTCCCTACCTTAAACTGTTAAATCAAGTTTGGTCTAGACGGATTAAAACTACTTAAGCTGACCTTCCCATGTAGCCGTGACCTCTGACCTATTGCTTTCAAATGTAGCAGGACAATCCTTTGGTTAACCCTTAGCCCTTTCATCAAACCTGGTTAAAACTGGATGAAAATAGGCTATTTCTGTTACTTTTCACACACACACACACACACACACACACACACACACACACACACACACACACACACACACACCGAGCAAAACAGTATCCCGTTCCTGATATGTGTGTGGCTGTAAATAAATCATATACAAAGAAATGTCTGCCTTCGTATTCCTATCAGTCTCCTTGAAATTCCGTAAGGACAATGCCCAGAAAAATGAAAGCCGACATTTAACAAACAGTAATGAATAAACCAGGCACAAAGAAGCAATTACTGCTGCTTTCCTCTGCTCGTCTTCTCTGGAAACGGCATGCAGTATGGCAGAAGAACTATCAAAACACTTCCCATTAAAGCAGAGAGATTTTTACATGATTACAACAGCGATGAACTGACCATGTATACACAATGTAATACAATACTTCCTGTTGCTTTCCTCTATGTATTTATAATGTTCTCAAGAAAAAGTGTTACGGTAACGTAGGAAAACTATGACAAAATAATCAGATCTGGCACAAACTGAAGAGCATCTAATAATAGAACTACAAAGCATCACCTGTCACTTATCACTAGCTATCTTTTCCTTATATCCCCTGGACGGCCGGGGTCAAACACCATCCCACCATTAGTATCAGTAACTTGGCTGAGGGTGTCTGGGAGGGGGGAGAGGAAGATGAGGGGGATACAGAAGAGGAGGAGGGGGAAAAAATGGGAACTAGAGGTAAGTGTGCGAGAGGAAGAAAAGGATGAGGAGTGTGAGGGTGCTTGGAAGCAGAGGAGAGGAGGGAAATGCTGATGAGAGGTGTGAGATGTATACGTGAAAAGTTTCGAGGTAGGGGGAGAGTGAGGAAAAATGAAGATGGGATGCGTGCGACGGCTTGGAGAGAGAGCAGAGTGAGGAAGGAGAATCTGGGGAGAAGCGAAGGGATGGGAGTGGACGGTGTGGAGGCAGAGAAGAATGGAGAGGGAAGAGGGGGGTGTTGGAGGGTCTTTGAAGGAGAACTGATGGTGGAGGGAGTGCGTGGGGAAGTAGTGTTTGTGTGTGAGGGAGAGGTTAGAAAATGTGGAGTTAACCTTTCCAACCTGATTACATATTTTTATTGTTTTCTTGCTACCTTCAGACGATTTTATTCAGCATGGGAGAAGAACTCAGATTATGCTGGCTGCTGGAGAGTTTCTAAACTCCTCACTACAAATAATCTCTGCAAATCATAACAGTATATTCTGGACGCAGCAAAACCGAATAAAAATTACACTGAATGGCTGAAGGGGTAAGGGGAGTGCAGGCAGAGATGGTGGGACATTTGGAAACAGGAGGGGAGGTAGTGGGGGGTCTTAAGAGGGCGTAGAGGAACGGAAGTAGGAGAGGGCGTTGGAGGGAGTATAGAAGGGGGGGAGGGGGGCATTATGGAGGGCCAGAATGAAAAACATCCTGAACGCGACTGGCAGACCTGAGCTGTGAGGTAACATTTTTTTTCTTTTTTTACGTCGATGAAGTTTGACGTTATAAACACGCGCCCCCCCCCCCCCGGAAACACACACACACAAGGAGAGAGAGAGAGAGAGAGAGAGAATTTCCTCGACCTCTTATCAGCTGTTCAATATTGCTCTAGGTGACTCTCAGGCTGTATGAAATAGTCTGTTGGAGAAAGGATAATTATTAAAAAGTCGACATCATATAGAAGAGATGAGTAGAGACATTCTTACCTCTTCATTCTGAGGGGTCACTCTTAACCCATTAGTGTACAGAGTCCCTGTGCAAGGGATTTTGGTGGAAGGGTACTAAACATACCGCCTCCCGACTATCGGCTCATAGTCGCAAAGCTCATAGGTCCCTACCCCGGGGTTCCCTTCTTTATTAAATATTGAAAATGCCCAGTTCTGTCCTTTATACAAGAGACTGGGCACCAATGGGTTAAGCTGGATGAAACCATATGCCGTAGAGAGAAACTGATCGTGTTGTGTGTCAATATAAATAACACAGCGAGATTAACAATGCTATGTGTCATTTATATTTTTATGTACACATGGTTGAGGCAGTCAGGACATGTCATAAAAACAAATTTGTGGCAGTCATACATCATCCGTGTGTACATTTCTAGAGGACACACGAACTGTTTGGAATTCATCATGTGCACCAAAATCTACATATTCAGTCCAAGGATTTTTATTTATACTGTAGTTTACTTTTGATGCAACCAGAGGATGCTTTTTAGATTTGAACCCAGTATTATTACAAGGATTTATAGCTGATAGGTGTAATCCTCCCGTTTGAAAATGGCTATCTTATGCTGAATAAAATCACGTAGCAAAAGCAAAAATAAATAAATAAATAAATAAAGGCGTTTCGGTTCGAGTATTAAATTCAATGCTGCAGCTTCGAGAACGAACAAGTTTGTTATCGGAAACACTGGAAATGCATCAGTGTGGGCGAGTTAACTGAGGCGCGTTTGTGTGGATAATTTGGTTTAGGGGAAGGGGACGTGAACCGCCGAGGCGCGAATGAAGGAATGGATGCTTCTCACATTAGTCACTGGGTACTTTAGTGACTTTTACACCCGACCGTGTTGGCTGCAAGGTGGATGTCATTGTGTGTGTGTGTGTGTGTGTGTGTGTGTGTGTGTGTGTGTGTGTGTGTGTGTGTGTGTGTGTGTGTGTGTGTGTGTGTGTGTGTGTGTGTGTGTGTGTGTGTGTGTGTGTGTGCGCGCGCGCGCGCGCCTAATAAAGTTTTTATTCAATTTTAACAAATCTGGTTTAGGCATATAGGGAGAATAATTTCAGGGCAAAGGTTAAGGTCATTGAGTTAGGTCAAAGTTTAACATAACAAGCTAAACTTACAGTCTGTTATCCAATTTTGACCAAAGGTAGTGGAAATGTTGTGGGTAATGCAAGAACGAGGCGGTCGATTTTGAAAATGAATCATAATACAAGACACCAGACAAGTCAAAGTTCGACGCCTGAGTCTGTGTGTGAACAAAAAAACAAAAATAATATCTGGTCTGGACTGAACTTGTTTCTTGATCTCAACATATTCAGTTTTTGTTTCAACTGAACCCCTGTCATGTACCCAATTTTAGACACTTCTTCTTCTTTTCCTCTACTGCTCTTTTAACCTCGTCATCCCACCATGCCGTAACTTTCTTTTTTGTTGTTACTCTTGCCACACCGCACACCGTTTTAGCATTCCTAACTAAGCAATCCCTATATACATCCCACAAGCTGCCAGATCCATTTCATTCCAATTCACTGATATTAACTCTTCCCCTACTTTGACTCTGTATTCATCTGCCATTTCCTTGTTCCTCAGCTTCTCAACTTTCAGTCTCTCTCCCTGACAGCTCCTCTCTCTCTTGGTCCACCGTACTCTTCTCAGTTTGATCTTGCTTACCACAATCATATGATCTGACAAACCTCCACATCGTCCTCTCACTGCCCTCGTATCAGCAACACTACCAGGCATCGATCTGTCTACGAGCGCGTAATCAATGAGGATCCTTCCAACATGATCTCCATTCCCACTACACCACGTCTGTTTATGTGCATCTTTGTGTTTAAAATAAGAATTACAAATGTACAACCTCCTTTCCTGACATGTCCTTCAGTTACTTCCCATTATTATTCCCTCCTGGTACTCCATTATCACCCATTACATCATTCACAGAACCAATGCCTACTCTGCCATTCTTATCGCCCATTACAATCACTTTATACCTCCTGGACATTTCTTCTATTACTTCATTCAGCTCATCCCAAAACCTGTCTTTCTCTAACTCACTCCTGTCATCACACGGTGCATACGCTACACTCAGTGCCATTTTCACTTTCTCAAACTTGAACTTGACATGGACAGCCTACATCTCGAGCTGACATATTTGTAAATCTCTCATTCCACTCTGTCACACTTATTGCAGCAACAAAGCAACTCCTTCCTTGCATCTTCCTCGCCCATTCATGCCCAAACTTACACATCTTATACCCTCCCACTCCTTCACTTCACACACTTTCATCTTAGTTTCACACAATGCCATCTCGCACTCTTGAGCACATTCACTTCCATCCTCTTGCTCTCCTCATTCACACCTCTTACATTTCACATGGCCATGCGAATCTGCCCCTTTGGTTGTGGCCCTGGGCAGGTATTGGGGCCTCCGAGGTTCTCCAAAGCGTTTGCCATAATTCAATTATTTCAGACAGGGGTAACTGGGGGACACTTAACCCGGCCAGGAATCCCAGTTATGTGGCTACCACCCAGCGTAGTAAATGGTTTCCTGAGTACAGGAAACCATTTGGCTTGTCACTCGTGTAGAGACCAAAGCACTATATTGAGCGAGTGGATGACGGGCGCTCCCACCTAACACCATTTTTTCTTTTTATAATAACAATAAATGCACTGACAAAATGAGGCAAACTTTTATTCACTTGCAAAGCAAGCCTTGTATAGCCATTTAATGTCAATATAATTGGAGGAGACTGTGAGCGATTAAGCTAATGAAAATTGCGTACAGTTATGTTAATGTAGGCCTCCAAATCAGTCCTTTTTCACCGATGGGTACACATTTTTGCCTCGTGCACAAAGTGAACTAATTTCGCTATGAAAAAAGTTGTATCATATCGCTCACAGGCCAGCAACATTAGCTTTCCAGCCGCGGAAAAAGCCAATAAAACTTTCCTGTCACGCACGAGGGTTATTTTTAGGTCCACGTAACCCTGGTCCACAGAACCCCGGTCCACAGAGTCTGCATCTAGTCAACCCTGGTCCACCCTTCCTGGGTCCATCCAGCCCCAGTACACCAAACTCCAGTCCACCCAGCGTCGGTCCACGCACCCAGCCCACACAGCGTCAGTCCATACAGAGCCAGAGCCAGTTCACACAGAGCCAGTCCACACAGCGTTACTCCACACAGAGCCAGTCCACACGGCACCAATCCACACAGCACGGGTTCACACAACCCCGGTCCACATGGTCTTAATTTTGTCTTTATTCTGGGTTATTATTCTACACATTACGAATCAATTTCCCATTGTGTGTTATTCACGAAGAACACGTCTAACTTAAAAGGACATAAACATCACACAGGAGGATGTTAAGGTGTAAAAGCATACGGGAGCATATTCTGATTACGACTTGGCATTCAAAATTAATCGCTAGAGTGAGACCTCCAACGAAGCCTACCATACACAGTCCTTACTAAGCAACACAAAACGTACAGCGTGGTCCCTCCGGAAACCCTAGTAAAAAGTTCCCTCCTCCTCCCTCCTTTCCAGCGGCCACCGGATCCGATTACACGTCTTTGGTGTGCGGATTATTTCGGTGGCAAGGAAACCCCACGGAACACAACAAACAACTTCGTCCCAACACTTTTCTCGGATGAACAGTCCTATGCTTAACCTCTCCAACACGTGGGCTTATGTTGCATTCTATTCTGGCTGCAATCATACAATGAATATATTTAAGTCTGAAAGGAAATGACTATAGCTGCATATAATCCCTCCTGTTTGATGTCGCTAAGATATATAAATTCGTCTGGGAGTAACCAGAATAAAATATATGGTAATATGACTTTGTTCGGAAGAGTAACCTTTTCCACTGAGGGACGTCTTATCATTTACCTTTTTTTTTTTTTTTTTTTTTTTTTTTTTTGTGGTATTACCTTTCGGATGACCTTTTTAGAGGAGGCGCTTAAGGGAATTTAGGGACTGTCTTCTTGTGGGATAAGGAGGCTCCTCTTCCTTAGCGATTTATTTTCCAAACTACCTATTAACATCCTCTGATTTGCTTTTTACATCTTTTTAATATCGACATAGATTACATAGAATAATACACAAGAAAACACTAAGGGAGCATAATCAGAAATAAATCGGTAAGGATGAGGTGTTACTAAGCTTCCTAACTGTAAGAACATACCACCCCAAGTCTAATTTCATCATAGCAAGAGGTTTCCCAAAAGTGCAACCAGAAAAATCGTTTGTAGATGTCAAGATAAAACAAAGACGCCATCGCAGTGAATAGGCTAATCCCTTCCGTGCGGTGACGTCAGCCTGTGTGCGTGTGTGTGTGTGTGTGTGTGTGTGTGTGTGTGTGTGTGTGTGTGTGTGTGTGTGTGTGTGTGTGTGTGTGTGTGTGTGTGTAAACGATTTTATTCAGTTCAGGAGAGACTGCATCCACAGAAAGGGCTACGGAAAACTGCACCTGATCTCAACACTTCAAAAATATTTCTCCCAAGCCCAGTATTTTCGTTTGGCTGCTGCTGGTGAGAATAAAATATAAATACGTCACCAGAATATAGTATTAACCCTTCATTAGGACGACGAATTATTCTCCTTTTTCTTATGACCTCCATACGATTTTATTCAACTTAAAACATCTTATACTGAAAGTTGTAATGAATGTTGAAAATAACCGTTTGTTTGAAAAGTCCCTCCTATACTGTACGAAATCATCTTAGTGTATGCATATATTAAGCTCAACGCCCTCCATATAAACGGGTTAAAAGTTAAAACACAAAGAGAAGGACAAATAAATAATATTCTGAGACATTTATTAAAGTTATATGTACTATCCATTTACCTTTCATCCCACGTCACATGATGCTGTCAGCAGAATTATGATATTTTACTTTTCTTTCATTTTCTTTCTTGTTTTACCTCCTCCTCTTTCCCCCTCAATTCTCCAAGCCAAGAATGTTGTTGCCTAGTGGAAACCCCCTCCTCTTATATTCATAAAAGTGTCCCAGAGAACCATCGCGGTTAAAAAGTTCCCGTAGAAATAAATTATTTTCTGAAAAATCTTATGATTTGGGCGTATTTTCACCAGCGCTCAGTCAAGTTTGGTTACGATGCGTTTGACAGCTGTTTGAGAGAAGGTAAATAATCTTTAACACGACGGATGCTAAGAAAGCTTATGAATATGGCCCCTAAAAACGTATTTACAAAAAGGTTTTGGGTTACTCTCTGCCACGAACAAGTCTCCAGAGTCTATCTATCTATCTATTGCCAGACGCCTCAATCCCGTTTGGGGTGGCCACAAACAAATCGCCTCCAAGTCG
Source organism: Coenobita brevimanus (assembly GCF_032717465.1). Classification (NCBI taxonomy): domain Eukaryota; kingdom Metazoa; phylum Arthropoda; class Malacostraca; order Decapoda; family Coenobitidae; genus Coenobita; species Coenobita brevimanus. The sequence goes on from NC_137000.1 coordinate 33,020,714, forward strand.
CCCTGTCCCCCGCCATTTCACCGCCCTGCTCCCAACTCACACCCCCCTCTCTCATATACCTCTCAACCCCATCCCTCCATCTCATCCTCGGCCTCCCCCTCCCTCTTCCCCCCTCCACCTCACTCACATACACTCTCTTCGTCAGTCTTTCACCCTCCATCCTCTCCACATGGCCAAACCAACTCAGTGTGTTCCACATAACGCCTCCTATCACATCCACATCCACACCACAACGCTCCTTTATATCCTCATTCGTCAGCCTATCTCTCCACGTGACTCCACAGGCTCCTCTTAAATAACTCATTTCCACTGCTCTCACTCTTGACTTGTGTCCTTCCAACAACGTCCAAGCTTCACTTCCGTACGTTAGAGTTGGTATCACAATACTGTCATGTAGTAACTTTTTCACTTCCATGCTCACTTCCCTGTTTCTTATCACTGCTTTCAAGGAACCAGCAACCTTTCTTCCCTGCTGTACCCTTTCAAGCACTTCACCCTCCAAACCTCCATCCTTACTCATCACACCACCCAAATACTTAAACGTACTCACATTTTCCAATTCCTCACCATCCAACCTCGCTGTACATTCACTAACTTCACCTCTCTCCAGAGTAATTTTGAATTGTCATTTATTAGCCACGTCGCATATGTAGTTGTTGTGATCGAACCCGTGTCTATGTATGTATCAATGTTAATGAAACAAAAACATTCGGGGGCGGAATGTTAATCGCCCGCCAAAGTATGTTGCTGAATAGGATACAAGTTACCTAAAAAAAAAAAAAAAAAAAAAAAAAAAAAAAAAAAAAAACTCTACGGAATTGAGTCGCCGCGTGTCGCAAAAAAACCAATTTATATTAAAAAAATATACTGCGGCTGGCATCTGGTCGTCTTCGATCAAATCCTCACCAAAAGTAGTAGACTTCTGTACATCCACATAGCTGCAATTTCCTAAAAGGTTTGGTGAAAATTCGTCCACAACTTTTCGAGATATGTTGGAAACACACAGACACACACACAGACACAGACACACACACACACACACACACACACACACACACACACATACACAACTAAATCGCCTCACCTTGCTTAACGTGGATGATAAAAAATTGTCTCAAGAACGTCTGACCCTATTTAGATCAAATGAACATCTGACCCTATTTAGTGCAAAACTGCTACAAGCATTGTGTGCGGGGAGGGCAAGAAGTGATTCGATTTTTGTGTAGACCCGTCAAATGTCATTGTAAAGAGTCACGGTCAAATTTCAGGCTTGGCGTCTCTGCCCTCTTAACACTTCTGACCTGGCTGTGTTTTATAATGTTCTTGACGCTTTTATCTCTTTCAGTTTGGTTGTGAAGTGGTAGCGATAAACAAAGTCTTACTCACGACTTATGCTTACGAAAGTTTATGCATACGACCAGCTGGATACGAACTTTAGACCCCCAAGCATAATCCATGGGAGATTTCGTTCCCTTATCTGGAACTTGTTTATGGGAAGGGCGCGGTGCGGCAGGGCAGTGGGCCCAATTCCCCCTCCCCCTGATTCTCATTTTTTCTAATTTACTGTAAATAGAAAAATATAAAGCAGAACAGAGAAAAGGTTCACAGACGAACTTTTGTTTAACCCTCTCGTGGTCAGGATGATTCTAGTATTCTGTTCCAGCTAGCTCCAGACGATTTATTCAGTCGAGTAATCACATGGACCTATGAGTGTAAGTAATGATTCCGATAACTCTCCCGTGGCTGGGATAGATCTACTATTCTATTCCAGCTAACGTCGGCCTTGAATGGTGTGTGGCCCATTTCACTAGGCAAGCTGTTCTTTAGTTCTCCCTGGATCATGTTTTTCTCTCTTCTTGCTTTTCCTACCTTAATTAATCTTTAGCTGGGAAAATAGGTTGTACGGCTAATGATGAAGTTGAGTAATAGGAGACTGTGTTAATACTGTTATTACTCCTCCTCTCAGATCGAGATATCTCCAGTATTCTGTTGCCACTAACTCCAGGTCTTTTTTTATGTAAACATTTCTGTACACTGGCTAGAACCACGTTCCCGAAGCTCAGTAGTCCACCTACGACACGAACAGAGGGCTGATGCCTTGCAACAAGTACACGTCGTCTAGCACTTTGATACAAAATACCTACCATCTCTATTGTGATGCGTATGGGGTATCAAATTCTGATTAGGTGTTATAGCATAAGAAGGACTGTTTTTATTATATATTTAGGTCAGGTCATATGGAAGAGCACTGCACAGGGTAAAACTGAATTCAAATCCACAAACTGTTCCCTGCAACAGCCGGAATGGAACTCCTGATATCGAAATCCAATACACAATTCAGTATCTCGAACTGTTCCCTGCAACAGCCGGAATCGAAAAAGCGAGTATTTATATTTTAGTTGTACGTGGGAGCACCGACCACACATCCAACTGAACTTTCCGCTACCTTTAGGTGACCACACTCAGTAACAAGCCATTTCTTGTAGCCCAGGAAACCATTTATTACGTCAGTTGTGACAATATAACTATAATGAACGTCTGGTGGTCTTGTGGGTTAAGGAGCTTCAACCAGATGTGACCCATAATTCTTTACATCTGAGAGGTAGCTGAGGTTCATTGCTTACATAATGTCACTCATGGATGAGCGAATGGTGCTCCCGATGGGACAGTTACGATTCGATAATATGCAAAATAAACAGACAAAATTTACATCTCAGTAAAGAGCGGCATATCAGTTTGCATTTTGCGTACAGAAATATGCTGGATGTCGAAACATTATTAAGCAGGATCAGAATAAAAACAGGGACAGCTGTGGAAGTCTGAAAACACATTCTCACTGTGCTAAGGAAAATGCAATTATTTAACTCCTTTTTAAAGAACTAGCTTATGGACTGGCTTAAAATATTAAATAAATGGAGATCCATCACAACACATTTCTGAATTGAAAACAGAATCAAATGAAAATGTCTAATATTATGACAATGTAGGTTTATCAGTAAGGATTGGCTGAAATCAGTTACCAAATATTTATGTAAAAGCTGGAATCTGTCCATCACAAAACTAAGTCTATTTAATCCAACACTTTGAGGATTTCACATATTATATTTCTCCTTCATACATAATTATGCAGTTTAAGGCAGACTAGTCAATGAAGAAGTTCAGTACTATAATCAATTAATTATGCTGTTTAATTTATATCCGACTACCACAAAACTATTAATTATACATATTTTGAAGGATCTCCAACAATGAAAGGGTAACTGAACGCTACATCTAACCACTCAAATTCGAAAATGTCTTCAAATACTTAAAAATGTCAGGAGAATGCAAGAATAAAATGAAGAAAGTGTCACAGGATCAAGGTGTAATGGAAACTATTAATCTGTTCACCACACGGGGTCTCTTCACAGCTCAGTAACATCGCCTGGTGGTAGCAAACACAGAATATATCAGATCTGATCATAGTGAAGCTGTTAAGGCACCAGAGTGAATCACAAAACTTTATCACATCATGAATACACAGATAACTTTATCACTGATGCTCGCGTGTCCAATCATCTTGTTACTGAACCCTTTCACCCTCACTTTTAGTTCCTCCTCCTCTTCCTCTGACACCTACACACAGTTCCTCGGCTCCTTCTCCTCCTCCTCCACCTATTATTGTTCTTATTCTTGTTCTTGTACTTCTTCCTCATTTTCTTCTTCCCTTTCCTTTCACCCGGCCCATACATGTTGTTGTCAATCCTGTGAAGCAGGATTGTATAATTTTCGGCAATTCGACCAAAACCGTTGCCTGCCTGTGTGTGTGTCTGTGTGTCTCGGTCTGCACGTCTGTGCCATAACTTTTCCTAGTCTATTTCATGGATCTGAATGAACCTTCCTAGATGAGTTCATTTGGTTGTTCCGAAGGTCATCCACTGTATAGAATTTTCCAGGCATAATTTTTAGGGGTCAGCCCCCCTCACCAAACTCAAAATTTTCAGAAACAATGAAAACTGGGCAGATATGGCTTGGATATCTTAGTACATGTTGCACAATATACTCTTATCCGTAATGCGGGGGCATCATGATCCCCAGCGATTTTGGGGGGATTAGCCCCCCTCCCAGAATTAAAGACAATTAGAAATAGGGGAAAGTGGGCAAATGGATTTCAACAAAACTTCTCAGGTCAATTCATCTGGTTCACTGATAATGTCTTCCCCCATAAAAAAATTTCCACCATCATTGTTAGGGAGTCAGCCCCCCTTCAAAACTTATTAGGATACAAGACATGTGAAGGAGGGCAGATACCGCTTTGATATTTTAGTACCTGTTGTAGAAATGGCTGCCATTCGCTAATCGCCGCTGCCGCCGCCGTCACCACCACAACCACCAGTAGTAGTAGTGATAGTGATAGTGGTAGTGGTAGCAGTGGTTGTGGCAACGGCAGCAGTAGTAAAAGTAGCAGTAATACTACCACTACTACTACAACTAGTGCTGCTGCTGCTAATACCACTACTACCACCATCACCATCACCATACTACTACTGCTACTATTACGACGACGACGACGACGACACATTGAGTATACCCTGGAATATCACCCGCTTGTCAACAAGTGTATTTCTTTACTCTTGAAAGATTCCATCATCCCTATGCGGTCACGACCGTCTTTTATAACGCAATAACGTTATCTAGTAATTCTTTCATACAGGCAGGCATACTGCAAGACTGGGTATGCAGTGTCCATGTTTTCTCTGAATGCGCAGGAAGAAACTGCACATCTACTGTCATTATTATTATTATTATTATTATTATTAATATTATTATTATTATTATTGTACGACATTTAAGTGTTAATTTCACTAAACAGCACAAGCTGCCTGCATGCCCCAAAGGGTCCTAATGAGGAGCACATCTAGCCAAGAAGCAATTACCGACTGGGCGATATTGCATTAACCTAGTTTTACATGCCTGAATATTCTATCGTTAGGAAGAGTGTTTCAGAGTTTAGTGTTGACGGAATAAAACATCTAGAAGACTGCTTAGCCGCTTCACTACGTCAGTATTTCCCAAAGCCGAATTTAACTGTCTGATAGTAGCAAAGAACTGTATCATAAGAAGGCATCTGAAGAAACCATTAACTGGAGACCGTAACTAACCCCTACGCAATATGAGTACTCTCCCATGACCGGAAAAATAGGTGTCAAACAGCACCACCACGAAAAAATAAGAAAAAAAAAAAAATCTCAGTAGGGCTTAATATGCCAGTGTTTGACCCCTTCAGTATACGACAACAACCCTTTCGCCTGAATCAAGTAGTTTGGCGGTAGTACGATTAAAGAAAATACTATCGTGCTGAAAGTTAAAGGTTATTAAGTCAAACCCCTGCACTATAAAAAAAAGACTTCTAAAGTGAATAAAATCGTCTGGGTAAGTTAAAACAAACGATGAAAAAGACACTGTATCCGACACCCTTACTGTAAATGAAGATCCCAATAATGTAAATCATACTTACTCTCAGTATCAGCAATAAAATACATTAACAAGACATTAACGCAGTGAAGAAGGTAAAGATGTATGCCTGAATCAGCAGACAGGACAAGAAACCCCCCTATTCCCCCAGTTCCATTTACCCCCCTCCCTTACCCCTCCCCAGTTCCCATCTTCCCTCCCTTCCCCCTCTTCCTTCTATCCCTCTCCCTCTCCCCATCACCCCTCAGTGCATGACAGACGGCGACCTTCGTGTGCATGATGGCTCTTGATTACTGTGTTTATGAATTCAAGAGGAAGACGAACAGGCACACACACACACACACACACACACACACACACACACACACACACACACACACACACACACACACACACACAAACAGAGAGAGAGAGAGAGAGAGAGAGAGAGAGAGAGAGGAGTATGCACAAAGAATATAAGTCAGTATATATGAATCCCAGAGAAATTCATACATGTAGTCCAGCCATCGAACAGTAATAACCCAAAGACAAGGCAAAGCACAAAACAAAAAAGAAAGGAATAGAGCCAAAAAGGTGTTCTAAATTATCTAAAATGAGAGAGAGGAAGTGATAAAAGGAGACAGGAAGAAGCTACTCCACACGCACTCTCTTAATGTTAAAGGAGGTAGCGTGTGGTGAGTGGTGGTGAGAGAGAGAGAGAGAGAGAGAGAGAGAGAGAGAGAGAGAGAGAGAAGGGGGGGGAGGTGACGGACAGACAGACAGGCAGCTGGAACAGACGAATATGCATGATTTCTTTAGTGCACAGTCTGCCTCAAACTACCGCAACACTAGGTTATGATAAGAAGATAAGTGACTAAGAGAGTAGTAATTGTTAGTGTACGTGGAAGGTAACCCTAAGTAGCACCAACCCTGTCTTGTAGAATGCTCCGGGATGCTGACTGCTGACATATCGTTCTTCCGTTATCAATATTTATGTTACGAGTTTACCGACAGACATGCAGTTTGAATCGAAGTGGCATTAATGGATGGGATTATATGGGTATTTTACAGGAATCATGACTATTGCAATCGTAAACATGACTGAATGCTTCGTCTGATGTTATGGATTCGATTCGCTTGCAACATGGTCGAAAGTGAAGTGACACCTGCTGAAGTGAAAATAGTCTACAAAGAACACCCCGATTCCATATAAATTATCCTGCCCTGTAGTATTCACCGCACCGCACGAAACTATCAATAGACAAAATGCAATGTAATTTAAGGGTTAATAAAAAGATCATGTCACAACAGCCAGTGCCAATAGCATTTATGAAATATATAGATGTTTCGGACAATACTTAATCTAGTACTGAAAACGATATGGTAATAATTACGTAGGATGCAATACCTGGGGACAGTAGTTTATTAATTTTGTGTGATGCAGTACCTAGGAACAGTAGTTTATTAGTGTTATTGAGGAAAGTGCTCCATTTTCCATCATCACAGAATTAATTAATACCATTGCCTCTACGGTGCATTGCAGATTCCATTTTGACACCACAATTTCCGATACTACAGTTTTAAGTAGGATCACAGGAATGTCATGATGAAACTGCTATAAAAGAAGTGCTACTATAAATTACGTGCAAGCCCACTTGCAGCTGTGAATATATTAGTCACTTGCATTGCAGAATCGTGAATATCAGTATAACATAATACATTAGGCAAATTATTATGTACATAATACAGTACAGTGACGCCTCCACCGTTTCAGATGTGTAATAATATATCATTTACTTACATGGAGATGTCTAGTAAGGAAACAGGTTTTCCAACTTAATTACCCAGTGAATCAGTTGGCCTGATATCAAAACAATGTGTGTGCTAAAATGGCTAAACGCTTACTTATCAACTTAATAAATATGCATAACGCCCCTACAAACTGGTCACTCGGAAGAACATGTTTGGACGAGAACACAGAGACTTGCTTCCTTTCAACGTGCCTGACAACCAAATTTCCATATTCTTAAAATACATATGTGTTCTATAACACTATTAAACAACAGACGGAGGGTTAGCAAAGCAGGTTGCATACATGTGACAATTCTCTCTTCCATTCAGTCCAAGTAAACCGGATACTTTAATGACCAATTAAAATATGTTAAGCAGTAAAAATAAGTTTGGAATATTAATGAAGTTAAGCGAATAATGTCTAATGCAACGTTACAGTTTTTTGTGCATGAATAAAGTAGGCAGCCAAACCCAGAGCCAAGGATTCGCAATATTGTAATAAAAATTTCTGGTTGGTCTACCAACTGGACTATGATGTTTTTTGGAAGACGTTCGTGTGGGCAAGAGTATTAGCGGATCGGTTGGCTTCCCCCAGCCAGCTCAGCAACAAATATGGCGCGATAGGCATAAGCTCATCTCATACATACAGCGGTGCTTTACGAGTACCAGTTATAAACAAAGACACATTCTTGTCATACAAGCTTGCAATGGCGCACTATATACAGTACAGTACGTGTTATGAAGAATGTGCGGATGCTCGCTCTCGTAATGGTTCTACACATTATCTTTTGTTCAATATTAACGGATTTGTTATATACAAAACGGCTTCTTGTTGTATTTATTCATCTTTCCTTATCAGATGACTTGTCCATAGTACAATGCTAACGGCTGTTGCATCACCTGTTTTAAGTTACTGTTTACACATTGAAAGCCAACAGAGGGCTGGTTGGGGGCAACACAGCCCTAGCTTTCTATGGGTGCATGGCTAACCTGACACTAATCGGTTGGGATTTGATGACGTCCTTTACCGATGCTCAGGATAATCGCTCCCAAACCAAAATGCTAACTTCAAAACACAACCGAAATCAACTTCATTTGTGATTTCAAAATCACAAAACTGTACTTCAGATCTTATAGATCCACAGTTGCTATTTAAAATATGGTAGTGCTATATGGCGCAAGACTGTAATGGTAACATTAATTACAAGTTTCATTCTGCTGTTAATATTAATAACATTTATCCTTCTGCTGTTTCATATGTACACAAGCACTGTAATAGTGCCATGACTTGTATTGATATTATTTTACTGAAATACTGCGATTCGAAGGACTACTCTTTAAGAGTAGTTTGAGTGAATGAACTACGTACCATGAATGACGGTATGTGAAATAATGTAAAGACTGAGCAAACACTGAATGGGACAATAACAATAAAGTGGATATCGCACAGTACTTACATACGTAGACAAGACAGTGACTTACGCCGTGACTAAGAACAAGGTGCAGATACTACACAACTTATTACCTGAAAAGAAATGAAAATCATAGTATATAAACTGTATTATCACTGATATTATGAATATTCTGGCAGTATCATAAGGATAGGCAATAAGAAAAATGTACTTACATTTTGCTTTGTCACTTCCATACTTCGTAACGCTACTCCAAAGGCTCTAAACCTTAACTAAAATGCTAACAACTATCAATATAAGTATCAATAGATATAGCAATAACAAGAAGCGGTGCCAGGGCACTGAAAACCCGTTCCCGGCAGTCATTTTAGTGCTGACATAAAAACACAACAGGATATCTAGTCAAAGATGTCACATATCAATTTTGGAGTAAATCGGGTGAAAATTGACGATTTTATGCCCATCTGAAATTTTAGGCCCGACCCACCTGACACTGACCCTCCCTACCACTAACAGAGGGGTGAACCCCCTGATGTAATAAGGCATGTTATAGGATGCAGATTTGAAAGATGCAACTGTAATGTTTGGTTTCATGTCAATATGACTAATTTGAAAGGAGTTACGGCGAAAAAAAAAGAAAAAAAGAAAACGATTTCCACCCGTCCGTTTTTTTTTTTTTTTTTTTTTAATTTCCGGGGCCTACAGCATGGGCCTTGGCCCAATATTTACTCAAATGATCAGAAGGTCATAACCCATCATCCCTGTAATTTTAGTTAAAATCGCACCAGTAGTTTTCGCTTGAAGTTGTTAACAGACAGACAGACAGAGACAGACACACACACAGACAAACAAACAAAAACAAGAACTGACAAACCGAGTGAAAACAACACCCGTCCCCGAGCCCGTCTGGGGCGGGGATGGGTAATAAAGGCGGTACCGGTACTTGTAAAATGTGGTTATGAGTTGTCATCATGGGCTGTATCATCCATATGGTGCAGGTCCCGGTGTTGGCAATATCTTGAGTTCGTGTCGTGTCGTGCCTCTCACAGTAATCTTATATAATAACAGAATCTGGAAAAGTTATAGAGTTAAGCTACGCAACAGTGCTATACACAATCACTGAAAAAGCCTTAAGCCGTCCGGGTGAGGTGTGTGCACAGCAGAAACTATGTTCCACTGACTATTCCTGTTTGGGGCGTCAGCGAATTTATATTTAAAAAAAAAAAAAAAAAAAAAAAACTTAAGAACCAAACCTTTCACGTCCCATTAAGCTGACAGTCCTCACTCAGTACTCATTTCTGCTGTAAGTACCTACTTTACATCTACATACAGCACTGAAACTGAAAACATTTAACGTAGATAAATATTAAGCCAAATAACACAGTTTAACACAAAAGGGGTACGCGATATATATACTGAAAATATGTAGTAGTAAAATTATGGGTAAACTAGCAAGGTAATGATTGACATGACGGTCTCAATTAGTACAATCGATTTAAGTAAACCAACCTACACTTAAGTAGCTGAACTCCCGGGAATGGCATAGAATAATTATTTATGTTGGAATTTTCTGGTGACTTTACGGAAAAATACCAACATTTGGTGTTATTCCTTCATTTTCCATCACTGTACTTGAAAATCGATACATTGTTCCCTGGGTAAATACAGTACCTCCAAACGCTGTTTTCATTTGATGGATTAGACGTTTGCATGGGTTTTATAGGATCCAAGGTCAAATCAGACAGACACATATTTAGTGAAATGTGGCAACACAAGTCCGAACAGTTCACCCTTCTTGTAAGTTGTGAGGACAACCACCTATTTGAGCGCCAGAGATTTCTGTGGAAATTATTTCGCACTTCCTTGGGAATATTCGTTTTCGTGAATTACTATTATGATTGTTACATATAATATTTATACAGATATGATTATAACAGCAAAAGTCGAATGATATTGAAGCCATAGGGGGAATGAAAGAAAGGTGCATTATCTGGATACGGGTGTCGAAATGTTTCGACTTGTAAACAACAAAAAATTCGCTGGCAACCTAACAATAATTTTGAGATGACAGAAAACCAATTTTGACAGCCCTTTCCTCCCCGTATGTATCCATCAACTCAACACATTAAAAAAGTGTCGTTTGTCTCTGGGACACTCCTTAGAAATACCCCAGACGCACCAGGTACACCGTCAGTACTCGCCCAACCCTCCAACACACCTCCCATATACTGTATGTGTAATAACGCTCTACGGTTACAGCTTGCCAGATTTCATTTTTCAAAAGGTACAGTATAGTGCAATAGGTAGGCTAACTGAGTGACGCAGTCAGTGATACACACTGGATCTGGCTGCCCCCTGTATGTGCGACAGAAAGTCAGGGATGCTGAAAGAAAATTTATTTGTGTAAAACTGTGAGGCACCTATAAATAGCGGTCTGGGGGGCTGGGGGAAGTTTGATGTGTGAATGATGAAGGGAACGCGCCGCCAGTTGGATGACATATTCCATATTCTGTTTCTGCTGTCTTCAGACGATTTTACTTTTTTTCTTTTTTAATGGAATGGTTGGATATAGCTCTCATTAACCCCTTACCGACGAGGAATCCTGATTTATGTTGGAAAAAATCGCCAGAAGGCAGCACCGATAGTTGTATCGCCGGACTGAAGAACTTCAAGAAACGAAGGCGGTAGGCCCTACTTAACACCTTCAATCAGATAGCACAGTTAAAATTTTATTCATGATATTTGTTGACAACTACAGACTGCATATAAAGACTCTGCAGTAGTGAAAGCGATGAAATTAAAAGTCTCTAAAACTGAACAGAATCTCGTGGCGGCGGCAATAACTGAATAGATTATACGGCATCGGGGAGAAGCGGCTTATCTATAACTGCTGTTATCTAAATGTCTCAGCCATACCCAAGTCAAAAGGTTGGTCATCATACTGCGGAGAGAGAGAGAGAGAGAGAGAGAGAGAGAGAGAGAGAGAGAGAGAGAGAGAGTCTAATTCCCAAGTACAGCTAAGAAGATCGAAAATTTAAATGTGTGTGTGTGTGTGTGTGTGTGTAATTCACCGGGTCGGTCAGGATCACTTGATGGTCGGGATTGTCAGCTTTTACCCTCCCGGAAGGGAGCTGAGAGCTCATATAGTCCGATCTAAGGGCAAGGCTGTGACCTTCACACACGCACACACCCGTCCCCTTGCTCCAGGGGGACAGTAACCACCCACTTCGTCAGTGAAACTTTTCGCAACCAGAGCGAGGCGCGAACTCCCGTCCACCAGTTGGCAAGCGGGAACGTTACCGCTGCACCAGCGAGCGGTGTGTGTGTGTGTGTGTGTGTGTGTGTGTGTGTGTGTGTGTGTGTGTGTGTTTTACGAGTCAGTCCCCCTACATTCCGAACTTAAACCCTGTACTCAGATGACGTGGTACTTCCGTTTACTCTCGCTACCTGTCTCGCCCTGAGGGACATTCGCGCTGGAGGGGTTAGTGAAAGCTGTCTCTTAACCCCTCCAGATCCCAAAGTCTCCCTAAAGCTGAGTAAAATCGTCTGGTGTAGCAAGAATAACATACTCGCGTCGTGGGTGGGTTTCACTAGCATTTATACACGAATACATCCCTATTAACCAAACCACTCTCGCTAAATGGAGGCACCTCGACGCGTCAGGGTGGTAAGAAGTAGGAGAGAAGGTGCGTGGAAAGTCTCTCTCTCTCTCAAACAACGCACGCCACATAATACCTTAGCCTTATCCCTCCTCCAATTTTTCTGTTTGCCATCCTTTCTTTTCTTCCTCTTTCCTCCTCCCTCTTCTCCTTTCAGCTCCATTCCTCCTCCTTTTTGATCCTCATTCCTCTTTACCCCAAGGCCTCTTTTTCTTCCTCAGTTATCTTCTTTCTTCTCCTTCTGCTCCTGTCTGTCTTTAGGAGCATCTCTGTAAGTGGCTTCGTCCGCTTGTTTCTCACTAAAGATTTTCGAACTCGAGATGTTTCACTCTCGCTGCCTTTAGCGACTTCAGCGACGCCACCACACACCACACCACACCACACAACACTACACAATCGCCCTCCCATACCACACCTCACCTCACCTACAGCATTAATCGGAGAGCCCTGAAGCTCCCTCATGTTGTACGCTTGTACTTTTTCTTTCCTTCGCTGATTCCTCCTCTTCTCCCTCCACACCTTCTTTTCTCTTCTCATTCTTCTTTCCAGTTCTCGCTTAACACTACTTTTTTTTCCTCGGTAACTTCTCCTTTTACATTTCTCCCCATCTTTTTCTCTTCCTTCCTCATCTTTTCTCTCTCTACTCCTCTTTCCTCTCCTCCCTGCTCTTCCTGCATTCCTCCATTCGCTCCCTCATTCGCCTTTACAAACACCCCCCTCTCCCCCCGATACTCCTACCTTGTGGCGCCTGTCAGATGGTGATGCTGCAGATAGCGTGCTTCTCCACGCTGGGTGATGTCACGTGGTATTAAAACTGAGGTCGCCAAGGCGTAGACAAGCGCTTAATTTTTCACGAACATTTATGGAACGCCTGTGGTTATTAGCTATCAACAGCCTGCATCCCACATTAAGAAAACACGTAGCGACACAGAGGCCAGGTACGTTCTCTCTTCGTTATGTGCTTCAGAATTTATCGAAAAATATTGGGCTCACCTTTTTCGTTATGCCAGGTTTAATACTATGGGAGTGTTTGTGCTGACGTCAATACACAACCAGGACAGGATTGGTAGTAGGTTAGGTTTACTGCTGACATCCAGCTGAATGAAAAGGAACTCACTAACCGCAAACATACGACTTGGAGGCAATCAGTGAAAGAAGGGATACTCGATTCTGGACGATGAACTGACTACAACTCCCATATAAAGTCAGAGTTATGTGTTCCCCTACAGTGGGTTGATATACCGCATGTTCTAAAGGAGGCAGAATTTCTCTCTCTCTCTCTCTCTCTCTCTCTCTCCTTTTTATCGGTGCCGCCCGTTGACTGAATTCTTCGCTTCTCGTCAAGTTTGTGTGCTCGGTTAACTGTGTGAAATGCCTTGTGTGTGTGTGTGTGTGTGTGTGTGTGTGTGTGTGTGTGTGTGTGTGTGTGTGTGTGTGTGTGTGTGTGTGTGTGTGTGTGTGTGTGTGTGTGTGTGTGTGTGTGTGTGTGTGTGTGTGTGTGTGTGTGTGTGTGTGTGTGTGTGTGTGTGTGTGTGTGTGTGTGTGTGTGTGTGGATGAGTCTTTTGGTGAGTGTGTCGTCCTGTCTTGGCTATCCTCCGTTAGAAGGGAAACAGCATAGGTATATAGATATAATAATAATAATATTATTATTATTATTAAATAGTAATAACAAAAGAATAATAATACTAAATAATAATAACAATAATAATAATAATGATAACAATAACAATAATAATCTATATTATAATGATACGATATTTGTTGTTACCGTAACACAGCAAAAAACGGCGCAACGTAACGCAATTCTTGTTAGGGCAAGGTACCGATAAAATGTTCTAACTTGAAGAATAAAAGTTTTCAGTCCTATCGGGCCACCGGTTCCCGAGTTGCGACTCATTTCTGGCCTTTTGCTTCAAAAATGGTATTTGCTTTTAGTGAAGGGGATGGATTCGTCCTTGGCCCAGCTTTGAAAATTACCAGCATGAGAGAAGAGTGGCGTGTCAATCGTATTATAACTCTCTTGCCTCTCTTTCCTCCCTCCTTATACTCCCAAAATTGTATACTATAATGCTATAGTACAATTTAGTATAATTTCAAACTCTCTCTCTCTCTCTCTCTCTCTTTCTCTCTCTCCTCAAGGGTGTCCCAGCAGGATAAAAATAAGGGAAAACTCCTCGTTCCGTCTCCCTCATGGCATGAGTAATTCAAATTTCTGTTACCTTTCGACTGAAAATAGGAATTATTACTCGCCTTAAACAAAGTAGTAGTAATAATAATTTAGTGTCATCAAACCTCTCCGTGATTATCATGTATGTTTCATGTATGCTTCCTATCTTTTAATTTTCCCTTACTTTAACCTTTTCAATAAAACGAAATCTTATCGAGCATTATTCTTGGCAACCCCAAAAGATTTTATGAGCTTTACTGAAGAAGTTAATGGAGGCTACATCTAACCATTTAAATTCCAAAGCCTATCCCGAGTCAAGCAAAATCGCCTCGTGATAGTAGATATAGTGCACATACACATCACCGTTGAGAACGGGTTGGTAATCATCTTCCGCCTCACTCATCAGCAGCTGCTCTCTTCTTTAACTCCTTTTACCAAGCCCCATTTTTTACTTACTTCCTCGAAACTTTCCTACTCCCATTTCCTGCTCAACCTTCTTACTCTTATCATCTTTCCCCAGCATCTCCTTCCTTCTCTCTTTGCTCTCCGTTATTTTTCCTTCCTCCAAATATTTCCAATCATCTTTCCGTCTCAACCCACAAGTTCTATTCTCCCATCCATCACGCGTACTACGATCTCATTTTTTTTTTTTTTTCATACTGGTCATCGTCACTTCCTGTTCATTTTTCTTCACCTTTCTTTTTCATACCAGCTCCCGCTTTAATCTTTTCGCTTTCTCTGCGTTATTTTCTTTCCTTCCCTGGCAACATTACCCTATTTTAACTTGCACTTTCGTTATTCCATTCTTACCCTCGTACTCTTTCTCACAGCCTCCTCTCATCCTTCAGCACTAATTCTATCCTTCATTTTTCATTCACTCTTATTCAGTATTCCTTCCTCCTAATTTCCTCACTCATTTTTTCTTCTCAACCATCCACCTCTTCTTATTCTCATCCTTCCGCAGTATCACTTTCCCTCATTATTCTCTCCATCCTTGCACAGTCTCCCCTTTCTTTATCTTTTTATCCACCATATTTCTTACTATTTTCCGACTTTTAACATCAACCAATTATAGTTTCCTCCTATATCTTTCCTTACACTATCATTCCCTCATCTTTCTTTCCTGTCCTCACCGCACTGTCTTTTCTTTCTCTTTCCTTCATACCTTCCCTTTTACCCACATTATTTCTTTCTCCAATCGCTCCCATTCTTCCTCCTCCCCCACATCTTTCTCCATTATCGATTCCTGTCTTTTTCTCTCTTTTCAGGTCAGTCTACCTACTTTTCTTTTTCTTTTAGTCAGTTTTTTCCTGTCTCAACTTTCCTACTCCTATTCTCTCTCAGCTAACCCACTGGCTTCTTACCATCCCCTCTCTCTCTCTCTCTCTCTCTCTCATCCCCGTGACCAGGAAATCCTCTCAAGTCTAATTATCATACAACACCGGAAACTTGGCCACCTAGACCAGCAACTTCAAAATCCTCTCAGACTCGAATGACTTACTCTCAACTAAATAAAATCGTCTGACGTTCACTTGAATGGAAAACTAGAGATGTCCCAACAGCGAGAGGGTTAATCGTCAGGCTCCTACGACTCGCTCTCAGCTAAATAAAATCGTCTGGTGTTAGCTGAAATAAACCCTGAAGCAGACGCCACAAGGAGGTTAAATAAGCTTGATGTCAGGTATAGGAGTTGATGAAACAGGTTAATGCAAAGTAAGAAAAAAAAACTAATCAATCAAATTTAAGACGTCCTCGTCCTTAAAAGGACACGTCTGAAATACTGCTTGGATATTTTTGGAGTGAACAAAACTTGAAAATTAAACCTGCACCCACAACGCCTCACTCATCAGGCTGGCTTTTGGGATTATGGCCTGGACACGAGCAGCCTCGGCGTGAACACTGTGCAACTTAGAGCAATCGCAGCATCTTACGACCCTCAACTGGAGATTTTTGGTTTTTCTTTTTTTCCCGTGGCTGTTTCTAGATATCCTTCATTCCAGTTTTTTTCCTTCTTTTATATTCTTTTCTTCTTGTTAAAACACTCTAGCAGCTCCGGTTATTTATTTATTTTGGGGGTGGATGGGTGGGAGGGTAATTACACTGTTAGCTGTTTCTAAATATGTTCAATTTTCCTGGATCCTACTCTGGGTGCACAATATCTGTTTCCTCAAACCCATCCATCCTCTTATACGCAACAGTAGGCGTCGCACACCATAAAGTATGCCATCATCTGACCTCTCATACTATCCCAGTCATCCTGACACATAACAAGCAAGTGGAAGAACTGTACCAGTCTATTGAAATTCTGCATATTGTGAGGATACAACAGTTCTGGCCTAGCTTGGACCCTTTTCATGACGCTGCAGGGGATGCCAGTTGGCCAAGACTGTTGTAAGGAATAATCAAAACATAGTGTCAATTTGTGGATATAAGGCTTCCCTTTGAACAATACACAGCAATATGAAATCAAAATGGGTTGTCGGCTGTCTCATTTAGGGCTGGAGAGAGAGAATTTGCACTTCATTTTTAATATGTCGCTGGGTATGATGAAAGACACTTGAGACAATTTTACCAACATTAAAGTCCCCAATCCATCCCTTGCCTAGGACTGGAATCGATCTCGTCTTCTCAGTAAGCTGTACACACACTGTCACTTGACCACCACCTTAAGATTCGTTTTAGGTGAAGGCAACGACCCCTCCTTCTGTATAGTCCTTACTTAAATCTGAAACTTTAATTTGCTTTTTTTCTGCATGTTAGGTACCTGGTGGTTGCCTTTAGCCAGAGAACTATAGCACTCAAGATATCACAGACAGGTTCTCTATAATGTTTGAGAGGAGTTACACTGTTACAGTATAGTATTTTTTATAAGAAATTATTACGAGTATTTGAGCTGTATTTCAATAATAGGTACATACTTAACCCAAACATCTTTATTTATCAGTTACACACAGGAATATTCATTAACCATTAGACAAGAGCACTTCTAACTCTTAAAATCGTCTGGCGTTAACAAGAATAAAGTCCATACTTCTGTTGTCGTCAGAGGGTTAATAGATTTTGAGCAAGATAGGCGAAAAGATGGCAAAGTTAGAAGCAAGAAGTGTTACAAGTGATAGAGTCCAACACGGGAAATACGAAGTACGAAGAAGACAAGAGCTGTTCATCCTCATCTGGCAGTCTCTATTATCTGAGAGGGTCTCCTGTGTGTGGCCATCCTGTGATCCCGACAATTAGCACGGCCACCAGACTAACGCAACATCACAAACACCCAAAGCGGACCCTGATGCCCTGACTAAGCCGCCTTAACGAGATCGTAGTCCCAGGTACCCCAGGCTTGTCAGGCCTCACGTGTGTCCCTCGCTCGCCAACCTCTGGATGTCACTGACATTTTACTCCTGTCGCCTCCAGACTATTTCATTTTATTCTGGGGGATCCTCTCGCAGTGAAGAGGTTTGGGTGTGTGCCTCTCACGCCAGCCCAAGGAAGTCATTTGTACAGGGTGGGCCATAAACAGCGCTCCACTTGAAACATCTAGCGGTACCTTGTGTGGTGCGGGGACGGTTGGGTATACTGGCGTGGGCGTAAATGTGGAAGTGGAAATAGCAAATGAACACATGATACAGGACAGACATTGATAATGCTGACTGACCCGTTCCCGCAACAAGAGAAAAATCACCCGGCAGAGTGGAGGAGAAGGATTATAATATGAGCCACCCTGTATTCGACCCCAGCTACCTCCCGACTAAATATTCTTATTCCGGGGCATACTCTCGCAGTGAAGGAGATAGAATCAGTCTCCATGGAACTCTAATGAAAGGTTTCCAAAATGATAAATAAAACAGACAGACGGTAGCAAGAATATAACGTGAAATACGTCATCAGAATTTGGGATCTGAACACTAAATCGTGGTTGTATGAAATTTGTTAAGCATTAGTTATGAAGTAAGAATGAATCTCCTGACATACCAATACCGTTGTATGAATGTCCTGTACTTTTTTTTTATATGTATGATTTCCTCTTCGGGTAGAAAATTTCTCGATAAAAATCTATATTAATATTTTCGTAAGATTTAAGAAATAATCTCATACACCCAAAACGTCGAACTGAACTGCCTCGTAAGATAATCGTAAAGTATTTGTTGCTCTGACCCGTGACCCCATTAGACAACCCTATTCTATTGCTAAAGACGACTAAAAGACTGGAAACCCGCAATAATCGTCCCTTCTAAAGAAAGTCACACAAGAACTCTGAAGTAAAGATGGTATTGGTGCGTGGGTCAGTGTTATTCTGGTCACGTCCCTGGTCTCCCTTGGCCACACAACAGCATAGCACGATGAGGGGCCCACAGACAAGGTGAGAAGAGCCTTGGCCACTGGCAAGACGAGCGGACAGATTCATCGATGCACAGCTGGATGTAACGATAACCCCTCTAATACACTTGTACTTTACATATTTCTGAATGTATGTATGTAGATTGATTGAAATACATCGATACAGATGTTTGAGAAGGTTGATTGTATACAGGATCGACGAGTTGTCTGTCTGTTTGTATGCAGACTGACTGATACACATGGAAAGATACAGATATTTGAGGTGAGTGACTGTACAGTGGATCAAGGAGTAACTGTTAATCGCTTGTCCTTCTTACCCACCAATACTGAAAGTAGAAACCTTATGTTAAACACAGATTAGATAACTTTCACAATGGTTGAAGTTTCGTCACCCACCAAATCATTATAATTATTGTTAACTCCTGTCATTTGTAAGGCTCTCTGATCCCTGGCATTTCTAGGATATCCATGTGCTTTACCCAATCACCACGAGGACATAATTTTCGTTTATTTTTTACTACCTCCTCCTAACAATGTCATTTAGTTTTAGTGAGATTAGTCTAAGTGGAGAAGCTTCATGGAGATTATTTGAAACCCATTCAGTGTGAAAGGCTTCCCCAGAGTTAAACAAAATCGTCTGGAAGAAGCAAGAATAAAATGAAACTTGTATTATCGGACTGAAGGTTAATCCTTCACCAAGAGGTCACATTGTAAGCTGAATAAAATCTGGTGTTAGCAATGGAAATTTGAAGTTAATGAAGAAAGTTTAGCTCCTTGACTAAAGAAGGTCTCACTAAGCTGAATATGTCTCTAGCATTAGAAAAAAAATATAAAAGACTTTGTACCGAAGGAGATAGACTACCATCATATGTCGTAAAAGTTTTCTGTTTGAAATGATTCTGCCACCCCAATCTCTTCACTCTGAGTTCCTCCACTCTTGATTTATTTGCATCTCACAGAAAGGATCTGGCAGCATGGAGGGTTGCAGTGATATAACGGAAAGCATACTCGACCTGCAATAGACAAGTCCTGGGATAGCTTCCAGGACCGGTCATGAGACCTCTGCATGGTCGGCTTTACCCCAGACTGTCGTAACTACAGAAATGAAACAGGGAAATGTATTGTAAGTTCGGCGGTACGTGTAGCAGATTGGGGGAAGACTGGGACTTCGCAGGAAATGATGGTATACCTTAATGACCTTCGTGTACTGGACAGACAGTAATCAAGAGCCTTCTTCGTCTTCCCCCCAAAATATGCTTCATTTGGGTGATATAAAACTTGCTAAGGATTCTGTGGTTGCCTGATTGTTCTAATCACGCCTATGATAATGATTCGTAAGCTTGTCAACATTATCACTAAAACTGACTAGAAGTAAAACAGAGGAGTGAAAATTAATTTAACATATAAAGAAACGCCTATTAGTGCGACTTGAAATCTTGGCCCTTCACTCTGGCCAAATGACCGAACTTCCTCAGGCCAATTCTTTACTATTCCCACTACCATGCTTTACATTATGTCCATTTCGTATTTATTTGTTTTTGCCCTCCCCGTCACTCTTTAAACTATTCCACTCTCATATTTCTGCATCATTCATCTACTCTCCAATGACTACATATGGACAAACTTCCTCAGAGTATATCTGTTTCGCATAACATCATCTCAGCCTTTATGGAGTGTGGCAGGATATGGATATAAAGAGAGAACATAAAGGGGGATAACCATCAAAAGCATCCCCAGCGAGATTGGCCACGCAGGTATTCGCACACCACTAAGCCCTTCTTCAGAGTCCTGCCCCACCTCACAAAGCACCAGACTGTGCTTGAAAAGATGCTGCTGATATGGACCATACATTCATTTTAATACATCATTTCACCTCTCAAGCAATCATTCGCCAATTATTCCGACTTTCTGAATCTATGTTCCACTTCACAGTCAACACAGACTATAATAAGTGACTACGTCGTATGGCTGAAATGAACCAACAAATCATTCACACATCTTTTAAGCCTTCGGATTCCTGCAACAAACTTTCGTGTACGGTTGAAATGGATCACACACTGATTTATGTACAGCACTCAAGCCTTGCGAATCACAAGCAATATACAGTCATTCATTCACACAGTCATTCACACAGCACGGATACCTTTGGAGTCTGTGCTACACCTCCCAAGCAACACACACACTATGATATGTGGCTGAACAGGGTGGGAGGGCGTGTATGTAGCGCTGGCGGCTGTGAGCGCTGCACGCCTGTCTCTGGATATGGCTGGTAACATGTCGGGTTATTGCTGGCTTAGTCTCTCGGGGCTGGCCTGGCTGCGGTATGAGGGCTTACGGTAAGGGCAGACAGGCAGGGAGGGAGGAAGGCAGGTAGGCAGGCAGGAAAACAAACATGCAGGCAGCCAAGCAAGACAGGCAGACAAGCAGAATGGAATGCAGACTGACAAGCAAGCAGGCAGGTAGGCAGACAAGCAGACTGGCAGACAGGCAGTCAGGGAGGCAGGCAAAAAAAACAGGCAGGGAGGTAGGTAGACATGCAGATAGAAAGACAGACAAACAGTGAGGTAGCGAAGTGAGCATGATATGCAGTTATGCAAGAAATAAAGCAGAAAGACTGGCAAGGAAACAGGCAGGCAAGCAGGCAGGAGGCAGAAAGGATGGCAGTCAAACAGGTAGGCAGGGAAGCGACGTGGAAGCAATGTAGGCATGATGACTCGAGGAAAGAAAATATAATACGACAGGCAGGTATAAAAACAGACATATGGGCTCGTATAGCTTGTCAGCTTATGAGGTTCTCAAGCATGGTCTTCACAGTCATTTTATTTCTTCATATGGTACGGGCGACACTTCTCTGCCGGCTGGGCAATGACAGGTGCTTGACTGACTATTCTCATGTGATAGCAATATTAAACACAACCTACGAGTACGAGAAGTAAGGATATTACCGATCATCTGGATAGAAATTAGCATGGAAGGCAGGACACAGTGCCGGCTGGGACTGTCAGTGAAATTTTGCTAATGATTAAACGCCAACTCTCTCATTTTCGCGTCAGCTCTAATGCTTTATTTGGACTAACACTACGAATAATAGTCAGCTTGGGGAGTCATACGAACCTGAGTATTAATGCTGTCTCCAGTCATTCTCCCTTGGTCGATGCTCTTCTAGTATTTAATTTATGCTAAAACCTGACGATTTAATGACTTTGAAGGTGAGTTACAGGAGCCTCGAGGTGTTAAAATTTCCTGTACATGGTATGTGCTGACTGATACAGCATTAAAAGATAGTAATTACACGCTAGAAACTATACTCTGATTGAAATGCCATAAATATCGCTGAGACAGCGATAGAGAGGCCTCCCAACCCAACGAGAATACAGCAATACAGATTTTTAATGGTTTTTGGAATGATGTTTAAACCATGGACATGCAGCGGATTATCAAGTGCTAATGTCGCAAAAAAATGGCAAAGAAACGTGTGATAGAAAGCCTCCTCAGCCAATGAGAAAGAATGCTGCCCTGGTGATGATGTAATCTAAAGTGATAAGCATTAACCCCTTCAGTACGAGGACGTCACACTAATATCATTCTCGTTGCTACCAGAATAAGAGGGCGGCAGTGAAGGAGTTAAAGAATATAGCCAACATCCCCAGTTCGAAAAGTCTCTCGAGTTGACTAAACCTGGAGACAGCAGAAATAATAAGAAAATGACGTGAACATATAAAAAGGGCTAATTTTATGTTGTATGTAAATGAAAAACTGAAGCAAGTCTGAAGAGAACCTAACACCATCCATCATCCAGTCCTTTACTGCCTCACCAGAAGCGAAAGGCCCCGAAACTAGGCTACTCGGTCTAGACATTTATGACGCGTGATTTGTCCCTTGCCCCAGAGTGATTTGTTAACAATAAGTGCCAACCATCCCTCGGATTTAAACTGTCGTGGGTCACATCCAGAGCTGTGATGGCTTGATGGGTAGTGCACTCGACTCGCGGACATTTGATGCAGGAAAACCATTTGTAGTGAAGAGGTCGGCGAAAGCAATGTTTAACACACCTGGATGGAAATGTCTAACCAAACCTGAATTAAATCGTCAAGAGTTAGCATGAATAATGTAAAAATTCGTCGTTGGAATGAGGGGCTCAATCCAAACCCCTAAGACAGGAATACTCAGTCCCTTAACCTTCCCTTTCAACTCCTCTTTCCTTTCACCCCCTTCCCCAACACTATCTTAGCCTCACTCTTCTCAACCCCTCTTCCTTCAACCCTCCCTTACTTCACCATTCAACTCCCCTTCCCTCAACCCTCCCTTACTTCACTACCTTTCAACTCCCCTTCCCTCAACCCCCCTTCTCTCAATCCTACTTTCCTCAACCCCTCCCCTTCCCACAACCCCCTTCCCTTCAACGTCCCTTCCCTCTCCCCCTCCCTCAATGGTGTGACATGACTAACGAAGAGAAACAAGCCATTTTCCTGTCACCCTGGGAGCTCACAGGATAACAAGTTTTCGGCGGATTTCCTTTTGATTGGTAGTGGGGTTTGGCACAGGGGATGATGGTGGTTGTGGATGTCGGCTTGGAATGTTTGTTACTGTAAATCTGAGCTTGGATGCTGGTTGGTATGGTATTGGCAGGCTGGGGCGGTGGTGGTGATTGTGGTCGTTGGCTTGGAATGTTAGCTGCTGTAATTTCCTGCAAGGATGTTAGCTAGGATGATGGTGATTGAGGTTGTTGGCTTCAGTGTTGATGGCTATGGTAATGCTGAGCGTGGATGTTCATTTAGAAGGTGGCTGTTATGGTTGCAACTGTGGTAGCCAGTTCAGGATTTTAATTACCCGTCCCCGTCCAGGAGGGGCTCGGGGACGGGTATTGTTTTCACTCGGTTAGTCTTTCTGTTTGTTTGTCTGTCTGTTAACAACTTTAAAGCGAAAACTGCTAGTGCGATTTTAACTAAAATTAATGGGATGGTGGGCTATGATCTTTTAATCACCTGATTAAATTTTGGGCCTAATTGGGCCAGGACCCAGGCTGTAAGCCCCCAAAAATGTAAAAAGAAAAAGGAAAATCGTTTTATCGCCATAACTCCTTCCAAATTAGTCATATCGACATGAAACCAAAACCTAAATGTGCATCTTTTACATCTGCATCCTATAACATACCTCATTACATCAGGGGGGGGCACTCCCCAGTTAGCAGTGGGGAGGGGTCAATGTCATGGGGGGGTCGGGCCTATATGGGCATAAAATCGTCAATTTTCACCCTACTTACTCCGAATTTGATCTGTGACATCTCTGACTAGATATCCTGTTGTGTTCATACGTCAGCACTAAAATGACCTCCGTGGACCGGTTTGCTGTGCCTTGACACAGCTTGTTGTTATTACTACTACTTCCATTATATCTAGAACTGATTACACTTTCACTTTTGTCTTCTATCTGTCTGTTCAAGGTTGTGACGATCAAGTACATGAAAATATCATAATAATGTGAGGAAGTTCCTAGTCCCTGATGGATGGGCTTGTCATATTCGATATTGTCAGTGGGAGAATAATGGCATAGTCGTGTTTTAATTGGGAAAGAGAACACCTACACATTATTATATTTTTGCTACCAACAGAGGAGAAAAGAAGGTTTGTTGGAAGCCTCTTGTAATGACTGGGTTAATGCAGACTGTTCCCACACCTGTCAGTGTCAAGCGAGTCTGGTAAGCAAAACAGAAATGCCTGGTGTTTACAGGAATATAGACGTTGAATTGAAGGGGATGACACTCTCATTTCGATGCTGTATTATATTTTATTCTAGCAACCTCTAGGCGATGCTACTAAAGGGAAAAAAATCTAGCAGTGAATGGGTTAGTAACGTTGTATCTAATCCCTAGGCTGTCTAAAGACGAATAAAATTGCCTAAAGAGAGATTGATTAAACCAGTAAAATACGACGTCGGATTGAAGAAGTTTAAGGATTCTGTAAAAGTTGTGGCTGGTGGTCCGAGGCAGGGATGGGGATGAGATTTGTAAAGCTGGAGGGACTGAAACTGGCAGTCACTGAAGACTAAGGAGTTTCGGCCTCGTGTCGTTTGGCTGCCTTGAAAAATACAAACTGCTACGATTTTTTTCCTTTCTTTTGAAGCATATAATTTGGTGATACAGTGAGTAAAGCAAGTGCATTTTCAGTTCATTCAGACCGATTATATATTTTTCACGTTTCTTGCTACTTCCAAATCATTATTTTTCACATCTGGAGAAACTTTTTGAGCTCGAGACTAAATAAATCTTTCATTTACTCGTACACGTTCACTATACGAGGCATCCCAAAAGCTGAATATAATTGTCTGCAGGCAAAACTATTACTACTACTACTACTACTACTAATAATAATAATAATAATAATAATAATAAAAATAATAATAAAAATGATGATGATGATGATGATGATGATGATAATTAATAGTAATAATAATAATAATAATAATAATAATAATAATAATAATCTATAAAACTCATCACCTAACTGAAGCTATTAACATCAAGGGTGTCATTAGAGGTACATTCTCTGCTCTCCCATGTGCATCCTTAGCAATGTGACTTTAATCAAGATACACTCGTTAACCCTTTGACTGGCACGATTTCTCTCAGCTGAATGAAATCATGTGTTTACCCTAAATACAGTGGCTACCTGAGTCCGAAGCACTGGTACGGTTAAAACAAACGAAAGGACTCCGTGATAAACGGATGATTACAGTGACTAAGCTATATGCCGTGTGTGAGAAGATACTAATTTAAATGAATGAAATGATAATGGTCGAGCGAGGTAAGGCGTTTCAACCTGGCATTCCAAGCCAACAACCACAACCACCACCACCATGAAACCAACCAACATCCACGCTCAGAACTGCTGTTCAATAACAAACATTTCAATCCGACAACCACAACCACCACCATTCGTGCCAAACCCCACCACCAATCAAAGGTAAATCCGCCGAAAACTTATCGTGTGAGCTCCCAGGGTGACAGGAAAAGGGTTTGTTTCTCTTCGTTAGACATGTCACGCCAGTGAGGGATGGGGAGGGGGGAAGCTTAAGGGAGGGATGGGTTGTGGGCAGGGAAAGGGTTGAGGACACAAAGATTAACAGAAGGGAGGGTGAGGGAAGGGGAGATGAAGGGTGATGAAGGAAGGGTTTATGTAAGAGGGATGAATGGCTTTTTTATTTTCTGGCTCTGGGCGTAGGTTTCTTAGTCCGTTCCATGAAGCCCAGCAGTTCTCATACGTGTCACATTCCATCACGAGTCACATTTCCACATGCACTATCTACATCTCTCAGGGAAAAGCTACAGGTCAGTTTTGCCTTAAATTTCTGGACTGAGTCTGTCTCGCTCCGGGGCGCTACGAACCTCATGGGGTAATAAAGGAATGAATGACAGATAGCTGGTAAATGCAGATGCAATTCTCCATTTTAGTCATTACATTCAGATCACTGCCACCCATTTTTGCATTTGTGACCTCTTCTGCAACTAATTAAATTACCCCTACATCCATCATCAATACTGCCAGCCCTAGTATTGTAATCACAGTTCTCACCTGTACTATCTTTTATCATATATACACGTGCACACTACCAAAACAGTGACGCGTAGGAAGGTCCATCGATATCCTAAACGACTAATAATGCACGTAATATCCAAGGACGATAAACATGTATCTTTATGTTAGTGTTCACATCTAAATTATAAAGTCAAACGCGTGTGTGTGTGTGTGTGTGTGTGTGTGTGTGTGTGTGTGTGTGTGTGTGTGTGTGTGTGTGTGTGTGTGTGTGTGTGTGCGCGTGTGCGCGCGCGCGCGCGCGTCGCTTCTTTCAAGAGAACAATAATAGATACCGTATCGACCCGATTCTTTTTGCATTAGGTCCAGATCAAGATACAGGTCCAGATGGTGTCCAAAAATACCAAACAAAATTTTGGCGATTGTGCACGACGCGACGGCGCGAAACTGTCAGAAATCGCGACACGCAAAATTATGCGAAAATAACTGTTTTTGAGTTTTTGGCCGATTTGGTCATTCTGGGCTCAATGATGTTATGGAAATAAAGGTAACGCCGTTCAAAAACTTCATGCAATGGAAAGCCTATTAGTTGGCCCCGCAAATTTTTGCAGCCAAGCATTAGCTA
The DNA here is from genome assembly GCF_032717465.1 of Coenobita brevimanus. Classification (NCBI taxonomy): domain Eukaryota; kingdom Metazoa; phylum Arthropoda; class Malacostraca; order Decapoda; family Coenobitidae; genus Coenobita; species Coenobita brevimanus. Next base: position 33,047,669 of record NC_137000.1, read on the forward strand.
TTACAGTAATTACTGTGCATATGATATTAGCTAAATGTTTTCTGCAAGGGAAAATCATTTGGTAATATTCCTTGTCAGTGGTGTAAGATTCTTTACCGCGGACTGCAGAATATATACCAATACTATTTTGATCAAGTGTACTCCTGCCATCACAACCGCCATCAGTTCTAAACCACCAGAGTTCACACCAGCACATCTAACTTTACTTTCAACAGTATAACCGATGCCTCCGTTTTCAATGTTGTTCCTTTCACAATAATCGTGAATTTACCACCACAACTTTTTTTCTTTTCGATCTCCTTACTTCATCAACCAATATCATCACAACTGTCCTTCAGCTGTGAAAGCTAGTGTGGGTATGGGTGGTAATGGTGGTAGTGATGGTACTGATGATAATGAGTGTTAGTATTAATGGTAGCGGCGACAAAGATAGTAATATTAATGGTAGAAGTCATAGTGTTGATGATAATGGCGGCTGTGATGACAGTAATGGTCGCGGTAGTAGTGCTGGTGTTAGTGATTGTGGCGTTATTGATGTCAATGATAGTAATGATGGTGCTGATGTTGATGACAGTGGTGTTAATGATTTCAGCTATAGTGATGATAGCGATGGCTGTGGTGGTGATGGTAGTGTCAGTTTTGATGACAGTGGTAGCAAAGGTGGTGGTATTGGTGGCGATGGTTTGTTAGAGATCGGGGAGGCCGCCACTGAAGTCATCGCGTCTAAACCTGACAATCTTACATCTCTGTTTACTTCGGAAGACTTCAAACGATCTTTAAAAAGCGCAGGCCGGGGAAGGGATGGCAGATGGAGTGAAAGGCTCAGGTAGGAAGTAATGCACGTTGCTGCAAGACATTCAGAAATACACAATGAACTTCTGAGAATTTATATTGTTATTACCCAAAATTATTCAAATGAGAATAAACTGAAAACTTATAAATGTATGCATATAACTCTGGAAATGAAATCAGAGTGTTTTTTGCGAAGTTCAGTGCTACACATACATACGCACACGTACACACACGTCCTAACTCTACCGTGGTCTGATTACCGAAACAGACTTATTCCAAAACAGTAAAGGGAACTGTAAGTAAAATACACAAGTGTCACACAAAAAATCACTTCGACACTCCACCCCACAGTACTGAGAACCGGAGGCGGTTTTACACTCGCAAGCCAAAGCTTATACTTACCCTCTGCCCCCACCCCTCTGGCCGGAAGGGGGTCATAGCGAGGGTTTCACAACGGAAATAGAACTGTTGGATGCTTGGAACTTCTTTGGGCTACACGAGTATGTGTCATTGCGAACTGTTCCATGTGCAGGCTAGTAAGGCATCGAATAATCACCCAGGACTGAACAACTGGTCTTCGTACGCTGTGACACCCAACCTACGATTTCTCTCTTGCCTGAGGTACGGTAAAGGGTGACTAGAAACTGACTCACGACTATACTACAAGAAAGACACAAGAAAAAATAAGGTAGCTTTATCTGTCTACATACAAAGTAGGCCAGGAGATTTCTTGCGCTGCAGAGACAGCTCAGTCAGCATTATCAATGTCTGTTCTGCATAGTTATTCATTTTGTACTCCCATTAGCACACCCACGCCCATACTAGCAGACTGAGGCATCTCCGCAACACATAAGATACCACTAAATGTTTCTAGTGGAGCGCTGTTTACGGACCTCCCTGTATATATAGTTATTCATTATCGTTATGTCAAATTACGAGCGAATGGATGTATACTCCTCTCCACTGACACTCGTTGTTACAATACTTAGTTTCTGTTTTACTTTCATGGTTTGAATAACTGATGCCCTAAGTATCTACAACTTACACTCAGCTGAATTCAATTTCCTGGTGCTAGCCTAAATCAAATTAATAGAGCTAATCAGAATATCACAGAATTTATGGAGACAGTAGTAACACAGGCCTCTTTGACTCACCTTCGGCTAAAAACATCTGATATTAGTATACTTGGAAGACTGCAGGTAAAGCGGCCGTAAGAGGGTTAACTAGTTTGTGTAGGTTAGAATGATGACCTTTTTTTTTTTCCTCCTTTTTATCTCTCAAAGTTGAATTGCCTGGCTCAAAAATGGTCTGAGGTAATCTTTTCTATCAGAGTCTTTAATAGATTTCCTCCACCTTAATGGAACTGGTTCGTTCCCCAATCGTGGCCTTCTTCATTTTTCTCATAAGATCTACTCAATTTCCGCGTCTCTATTATTCCCATGATATATTGCCACTCTGATTTTACTCATATTTTTCACGCCCTCCGTTCCATCCTAACCACTTAAATCAATTGGACTACGCTCTACATTCTGACTACTCCTGGACAGTTTTATTCATGAAGATTTTTGTCTGTAATATATGTATGTGATTTTGGTTGTCTTTCCTTGTGCCTCGTGGTTATATCCCGTCATGTGTTTTGCATTTAGATGCTTTCTCTATTTTTCACATTCATATCATAATGCATTACTTCTCCTAACTTCACAAAGACTCACAAAGCTGTCTTTTCCTCCTCATCACCCCAATTTCTACTGTCACTGAGGATTACCGGTATTTCATCAATATATCAGTGTCACTTTTTTGTTTGTTTGTTTGTTTTTACTTTCTCATCCTTCACATTCGTTTTAAACTACATTAGTAACCTGGAAAAAATTATGCAAACGGCTACGGCTGCGATGTCAACTGATTTTGAACTTACTCAGTATGATTCATGAGAAGTCATGTCGTGCCCGACTACATTAGGCAACAATGACAAGCCATTCATATGCCAACTTTTACCTACATATCACAGCAAAACTGTGCAGAATGGCAGATATGATAATTCATCCACTGATGCGCACCGATGTTCAGCAAGTTCCGACAATGAATGCAAGCTGATAACGGATTAACACCCTCTCATATCCCACTCCCTCCTTTCATCCCGGGTCTTAGGGTATGTTGGTGGTAGGTGGGGGCGCTCACCATCCACTCACTCGATGTGCTGCTGCCCTCGGGTGCCTGCCCTTTCCTCTCTTTTTTCCTTCTTTGTCTTTCTTTCCTTCATTCTTTCCTCTTCCTTCTGCCTACGCGTGACTCGACACTGAATGACATGCCACATGGCTTCCTATACACCAGAAAACCATTTACTACGCAGGGTTATGGCGTCTGGTGGTTTAGTGGGTAATTAAGACGCTCCAATTGGATTGAGCTGGTGCAGGTTTATAACCCAAGGGGTGGTTGGGGTTTATTGCTCATGTAAATGCCAATCAGGGATGAGAGAGGCTGGTCACCCGTCTTAAATGTCAGGACGAACTTGCCTAGCCCCGGGCTCCTACGCTCCTCATGGGGAAACACTGGATATGATGATGAATGAGTGAATGAATGGCAATTTTTTTAACGTCTGTTTATTGTTTGGCAGTTCTCTGTCGACGCTTTTTTTTTTTGGTATGCTGATAATTTTTCTACCTATGTCTATTATCTGGCAGTTCTGTCTTGACTTTTTTTCTTCGCCGCCTTCATCCGCGATACTTGTCCCGTCATCAGTGGCTGTTGACTCTTGCTAAACATTTCCCTTTGTCAGTGCGTGCTCGTTCATCGGCGCCCCGGCTCACCGTCACCAACAAACACCAGGACTGTTTGTGTTCAGCTCTGTCAAAAGGCAGTGTTCCAGAAGGCTTGGGAAGTTTGCTGTAGCTGGTTTGTTCTGATCTGACGGAACTGGGCCATTCAAACAACCTGAATGCCATGGATGTAGGAAGTTCAATGAGTCATGGTGTCGAAATAAAAATGATTCTCTTCGTTACTACTGTCAGTTAATTTTCACGTGACGGAACTCAACGACTCCCTCGGCTTGAACAGTAAGCTGCATTTGTATGAAATTCGATCAGCCTTATTTATGACGTGTCACCATGGTTACTATACGAGAGATTTTCTGAAGTGAAGAAATTAAATATGACTTTTATATTCCCCTTCAGTACCATTCCCTTTCTCACCCACATATAATAAATCGGATGTAGCAAGAATAAAAAAATGTGGCATCGAACTGCAGGGGTAACCACATCATACAGAAACAGCTGGGGGGGGGGGGAACATATACAGAAACAGCTGGGGGGTAACAATATCATACAGAAACAGCTGGCAAGGAGGAAGTGATGAGGGGCCTCCTTAGCTGACCAGCATACGATCTTCAGTCATACAATACAGGAGTGAAGGGGTCAGGACGCCATATGCAGGAATAAACTTTAAACAGGTGTGAAGGAGCTCCTTAAATGACGAAAATAAGGCACCGAGTCACTGAAACGTATTCTCGCTGGTTCCAAAGACTTACTAACAGCTCTTACTCAGCAGTCCGTTTTATCTTTCGCACATTAACGCCTTCAGTTTTATTTAAACCCACAAGAGCGTACTGCAGCAAGTGTAATGTTTTGCTCAGCACATGCACGCGCCTGTGCATCTGTGTGTGTGTACCTGTCTGTATGACTGAATGTGTACGTTAGTGTGGTGACAGTAATTCAACCTTATTTCCCTTATTTTAGCTAAACCCAATTGAATAACTGAGGGTCAACAAATGGTTTTTAAGAACAAGTCAAAGTTCAAGGCCATGTGTCAAGGTCAACCTAAGCAATTCTGATCTGATTCTGACAATTCTTGGTGGAAGGACCGTGGGTAGGGCAAGAATGAAGGGTGAAAACAGTTAAAGGTCAAGATCACAGACCATGGTCAAAGCTCGATCCATGTATGTCCATGTGTAAATAAAATAACAAAAAGTTCTGATCTGATTTGGACAACACGTGGTCGAAGGGACGAAGGTCAGCCAACGACCTGACCTGTTGCTTATGAGAACATGTCAGTGGTCAAGGTCACAAGACATGATCAACTTAATTTTTTTACCGATTCATATCGATCATGACGGAGGGATTCAAAGTAAGGCAAAGATAAAAGATGTCGATTTTGAAAATATTCAGTAAAAGGTCCAGGCCCCAAGGTAAGATCAAAGGTCAAAGTCACAAGGCAAAATAAACTCAAGGTACAAATCTGATCTGATTTAGACCAAACTTAGTGGATACGTTAAGGGTAGGCCATGGACGAAGAGATTCTGTTTGGAGAAGAGTCAAATGGAAAGGTCGCAGAGCAAGGTCAAGTTCGACCCTTGCTTATGTGTGTGTGTACAGAATAAGAAATAGTCTTGATGTTATATGACGCAGGTTTTGTGGAATGGTTGAGGGTCAGCTGACCAATTGTTTTTGAGAAACAATAGGTCAAAACTCAAGGTCACATGGCAAGGTCAACTTTAACATTTTCCGATTTTGAAGGTGGAAGAATTAATTGCAAGGCTGGAATGAACCAACTCTATTTTCAAAACAACCAGTCTATGGTCACAAGCACAAGACAAGGTTTGGACCAAACTTGGTGAAATGACTGAGTCAGCCAAGGATGAAGAGATTCTGATATGACAAAAAAAGGTCAAAGGTAAGGGTCACAGGGCAAAGCCACTTCAGTAATGATTCGATTTAGATCAAATTTGATTGGAGAGTTGAAGGCGTGACAAGAATGAAGAGCATCATTATTGAGACTAAAGTTACAGGTCAAGGTCAAGGGGTAAAATCGAAAACTAGGTCCTTATACTAATTGTTACGTAAGGAGGTTATACTCTCCGAGTGCTCCTTTTTTCTTTCTTTGGTCTTGTTATTTCCAAACGATTTTATTAAGCGGAAGAAACATTTCTCGAACTCGAGGTGTTAGATTCATCCTTCAGCATCCCCTTCACTGCAAGACGTCTCCCTTAAGCTGAATAAGATCCTCAAATTGTAACAAGAAGGAAATACGTCTTTGGAGTGCATAGTTTAACTCATTCTTGGGGAGACTTTTTTTTTTTTTTTTTTTTTTTTTTTTTTTGCCATCCACATACGTTTGTGTTCAGGCTTGGGAAGTCTTTTTCGTACTGGATGTGTCAGATATGGTCCATTATCGATCTCTTTACTACACAGGGTCTAACACAACGCGAATAGTATATTCCGACGTTAGCTACAGCAAACTGAAAACAATATTCTATTATCTGGTCTAGAGAAGTTGAGATCCGCTTATAATTTACTAACGCTAGTTATTGTTTACAGGCTAACACCTGACGAATTTGGTTAGTTGGGGAAAGTAATTTAAATAGTTCAGTAGAGAAAAAGTAAACCACCACCCCAACTAAATATTTTGTTGTTATGGATGCAAGTAAGTACCCTTGTTTTATTCAAGCTGACACGATAGAATTTCTCTCAGCTCAGTGATGCTACCAGTCAAACTGTTAAAAAATATATAAAAATACGATAATTTTCACCCTTTGTGATGACAACAAATCTAGTGTTCTATTCCTGCTAATGGCGGAATTTCGTCCAGTTGAGAGGGAGTCACAGCAGCCTGGGAGTGTTAATATTATCGCCATTAGCCTTCTCATGATAAAAGACAACTCTATTCCCGATAATGTCTGGCGGCTTTATTCAGATAAGCGAGACACAGGAGTCCTGGAACGGTAAAGCTGTCAATAACCTTCTAATTAAGGCAATTATAGTATATTCTACAGACTAATTCAAATGGGAGAAAGTCACAGAACCATCAGAGTGGCATGGTGTGATAAGTAAACAAAATCGCAAAGATAGCCGAGCTGCGAAGTCCCCTATGCCAACGAGAAGGAGGTTCATTGTGTATTCAGGGAGGGAAGCGCACTCGTTGCAAAGCCAAGAATAGATTTTGACACACAAGATATGAAGGAAAAATAAAGAAAACAAAATGGAAGAAAAATTCATTGTGCCCTTCTTTGCATTCAGATCTGGTCATGGCTGTTGTGTGAGGAAAGGCTTTGAAGGTGGGAGGAAAATTTGGATTCGGTGTGGAGCTGGTTCAAGTAATACGGCATCATTATCATAATCATCATCATCACCATCATCAATCATCATCTGTAATCATCGTCATCGTCCTCAATCGTCGCACTCATCATCTTACGTTAATCATCATCAACTTCAGACAGAATAAAACAAGCTTATTCGTCATCGGAATGCGTAATTATCCTGCTGCCTGACCTAATTAGCGACAGATTAGTCCAGTGGCCAATATGTAAATGGCTTTATGTGCGCCTCTCATTATTTAAACTACCCAATTAACCCCCTCAGCCAGAGGACGTCATTTATACTCAGTGCTTACCGTTTTCAGGGGATTTAGATTAGATTTAAGAAAAACATCCAGACGTGGAGGGGTTAATGGAGAGATGATGGCGTGTGGCAGGCGGAGTCTACCGATAGCAATTTGGAAGACAGGGATGAGAAAAATTAGTTCCCCTCCCCACTCTCTCTCTCTCTCTCTCTCTCTCTCGTCTAAACCTCATCTTCCTAATAGGCTGACCTTCTTAACTTTTCCAATCAAGTGAAGTCATTTTTAATTTACTCAGGTCACCAAAGTGCAGTTAATTTCTACCTAGAGAGGACCTACAGTAGTGAAGTGGTTAATGAAAGCTCTATTTTTAACCCCTCCAAATCGAGAAAAAAATATAATCATGTGTACATAACAACAACGAAATCTATCCTGTAATAATCTGCTTGTGAGGTTTAACACTCCACTGACATCCTAATCAGAATAAAATAGTCTGGCGTTGGCTTCAGCAGAATAATAGAATTGTCTCGACCATGAGAAGAGTAAAGACTGAGGCTCCTATGACTCACTCTTACCTGAAAATAATCGTCTGACGTTACGTGGTGTGATCGCAAGCAGCAATCAATGTTACTGTACTAGATAAATTACAGCTTGTCTGGTTAATATCTTGTTTTTGTTCCTGTACCAGTCATTACATGTTGTCTGGTTTATATTTGTTTTGTACTGTTGTCTTTAGGTTAAAGGGATTAAAATATGCTTGATTCGAGTTAGGGAGTCACTATAATGGGTTTGGTGGTTCACGGTAACTTGTGGGTGCTTCACTGGAAGCAGCTAGGCTAAGTCACTCTCGGACCAGTCAGTGATACGGTACCACCGGACTTTGGATGACTGGATTCAATATTTGGACCTGTGCATGGTGAGTTGAACTTAATCCTTTATAATCCTTATTAATGGATGTTATAGTACAACGCAGAATATGGATTACAAAAAATTTAGAATCATATTTAAGTGGAGGACTAAAAAACATACAGTAGTGAAGAGCTCCATGGACTTCCACTCTACATCTGGTGTGCCTCAATGCTAGGGTACATTAGTACATACGGTGTCTGTTATATTATGGATTATATCAGCTAAAGTGTAGTATAGTTATATTATGGATTATATCAACAAGTGTAATATGTATTAATAATCCTAGGATGGATTATAGTGCCTACTGAGAAAAGGCGGACTGCGTACAGACTGCAGTGGGGTTATGTCTTGGTATGTACTGTACAGTTTCTTAGCACTTCCATTGCCGAGCGCTACCAACGAAGAAAACTTGTTAAATATTGAATTATGTATTTATCTGCCTGAATGTACAGATTATCGTGAGGATATTTAACAAGTGGTCTGATATATTACTAACTTTGCTGAAACGAGTAACTTGTAGCAGAAGAATAAATTGGATAGACAGCTACAGGAAGTTTCAGTGCCTCATCCTAAAGAAACACAGTACACGTGCCTACACCTCTAATAAAATATGGTGGCGTGAAAACTTAAACCCCTCGAGTCATTTGTTACTGCATTTCTGTCCCCCTCTCACACAATTTTAATTAATATATGACTAGAGTGACGCGATACTTCCAAATATCCTATTGGAATGAGGGTCGAAAGGATCCTTTGGTATTTTTTATATATTAGCGTATACAATTTTTTTTTTTTTAAGATGTCTTTAAGAATTTTTCGTAAACAGTGCATTTCATTGTTGTCTTCACTGTACTTCAAAATACGTCTTCGAGCTGAATGGATTACCCCTTTATTCCCAAGCGGCTATATTATTCAGGAAAGCAGCAGACGACTTCATTTTTACCCATGTATCTGTAGCACTGAAGGATTACTGAAACACACGTACACACTAAGCTCTTTTTTAAATGAAAAACGTGACTGGGAAGTTTATTTGCCTTCCTCCCCACCGTCCCGGCCATATCCGTCCCATCTCGTAAATTGAAACATCATGGCACTGGATTTAACCCGGTTCAGATAATTAGCCGTGCCAGAGAGACCCGTGTTGACCCTCACCGCTTCACCCCCACACTACACATTTGTACAGCCAATTCAGACAGCTTCCATCTTTTATTGTCCTTTAAAATGAAATCCAAGCTAAATATTTGCCATGTTTTATTCAGGTTGTAAAAATGGCTGCCAAAGTGTACAGCACATAGCTCAAAAATATTCACTCGCTCCAACTGATGTTTAATCTCTGTGTTCATTAAAAAAAAAAAAAAAGTCAGTGTTTCCAGAACACAAAAATACTGCTATAAAATGTAAGTATTATATACATCAAAATAATGATTGCGTTATCATGCTTTAACCCCTTCAAGTTGGTGACTAGCTTTTATTAAATATATTTATCCGTTCAACTATCTATCTACTGTATATCTATCTATCTATCCATCCATCTACATTATATATACCGGTATATATATATATATATATATATATATATATGTGTGTGTGTGTGTGTGTGTGTGTGTGTGTGTGTGTGTGTGTGTTCATACTGATGTGTACACTGAGGAATGTGTTGCATTTTTGTGTTGGCTATTGTTGACCATATACAGTCACGATTCAAAGCGTTATTCCCCCTGCTGCAAGATTTACCAACAATTTCTCCACAATGTCTTAAAAATGTGGTGCCCGGGACTCACCAGCATTCCCATCCTAGTAATATTCCATCGTTTTAAAAGTACGGTCATATATACTTTTACTACTGCCATCGTGAATCCCGTGGCAGAGTTACCTTGAATTACCACCACCTTTACCAAACACTTCAGCGGTAACCATGTTGAATCCTGCCACAGGGGAGTAACCTATCACTGGATTGTGGCTGTACGTTGTGTCGATGTGTGCGCTGAGTTAATGCTGACGTGTGCTTTGGTGACCATCTGTGCTGATGCGAATGTTTTTGACCGGGTACGCTTATGTATGTATGTATGTAGTATGTATGTATGTATGCGTGTGCGCGCGCGCGTGTGTGTGTGCGTGCGTCATCACTAGTGCGTCACACCCTACCTCCCCTCCCAGTCAGGTCACCTCAGCCCTCACAGATCGATAAGCAGTGTGGAGCCACTCGCGAGATGAGGCCCCAATTATTAATAAGGGCATGGACCCACAGCCGCACCAGGTACCAGGACCGACATATGGACATCTCATCCTCCTTAGGGCCATCTTGTCATCACCATGGTGACCAGATCGACCCACATGTCCTCAGAAGCTACATATGGACTTCACATCCTCCCCAGTCTTTCCATAATCACAAAAAACTGACCAGATCTGCCCACAATCATATAGTCGTCAGATCCTAGGACTCTTTTTGTAATCACAAGAATGTTCAGACCCACCCTTCATGCAGCAATACTTTATAAAGGCCTTAGAAGTTCCATAAGGTCATCACATATTGCTCTGACCCATTTTTTAATCAATAGAAACTAACCGAAACTACCTACAAATAATTAAATTCTCCATTTGGCCATTACATCCTCCTTTGGGTCGATACGAAATCACCATACCGACCAGACCGATCCTTAATTCATCTGAACCTCGATATTGGCCTAACAAGTTCAGTGCGGCCATCAAATCCTCCTCAAATAGTACTAACTACAGTACTATTATATCCTCCTCAACCATTCACTAATCTCCAGACCGATCAGAACTACCCACAGACAAAAAAGATTTCTGTCTATGACTCAGAAGTTCTAAATAAACATCAAAATCTCTAAGAGTCGCTTCTTAATCGGCAGAGACTGACCAGATCTACCCTAAAGGATATATAAACACACACACACACACACACACACACACACACACACACATGTAGAGACTGACCAAATCTACCCTGTATACAGGTCATATATAAATGACCCAGATGACCATCAGATCTTGAGCATCATTTTATCACCCAAAATAGGTAAATACGGCCCTCTTGTCACCAACACTTTCATACAGACATTGGTTGTTCCCTTATGCCCGTCACACTCGTCTCCTGGCCACTTCGTTATCACCAGAATATGACCAGAGCCTCCATACAGACCTGAAGTGCTGCAACAGGCCACGAAACCTTCTTCTTACCTAGTTATCACCAAACACTGACTAGAACTACTGACAAAACCTCAAACTCATATACTCATCACCAAAGACTTTCTCAGATCCATATCTTAATCACCAGTGACTGATACTGGGGCCATTCTCTGCCTATCAGCTTTTTCCTCGTAAATAACCAAAAGTCCTTTAAAATCATGAGGATCTTCCCATGACCATCAAACTGTGTCATTTCATAATCATCAGAACGACTAGGAGCCGTATTGATAAACTTTCCTACGCTTACTGTGTATAAGGTTGCTTGTATTATGTATATTATGCTTGCCTTTTATCGTACAGCTGACAAACACATCACGGCGGGACCAGAGTAATTAATTAAAACGAAGCAATGCGAAAGACAAAGCGATGTGTGATACAGTTAACCGCTACTGAGACTGGCTTATCCCTTCAACTGATTAAGATCCTTTATTAGCACGGCCCCCGGAACTATTCTCAAATCATTAGGACTTTCATTATTATCTCCCAGGACCTCATTATGTGCATCAGCTCCTCCTCATTACCATTTCATAATCACCACAGACTGACCAGAATTACCAGAACTATTCTCAAGTCATCAGGATCAGCAGGTAAGTCCCAGAACTCCCCAGCAATCACCATAATGGCAATACAACCATCACAGGTATCTGATAATTACACAGTGTGGGGACAGATAATGGACATTTTTTTAAGAGGACTTAGAGACAAGGAAGTGAGAAGAACATTAGGAGAAGGTGAAAGAGGTGGTGAACTTGCGCTAGTGCGGACATGTATTAAGGATGAACGAAGAACCAATGAATAATGCTAGCATGACGGGACTCGATGAAGGGAGTGAGGCCCTGGCTTGACATGTAGAGGGGTCCAGATGATGAGTGGAACGAGATACGAGAGAGCCAGGAGGTGAGAGGAGGACTAGCTAGAAAGAAGCACGGTTTAGGAGAAGCACAAGAGTGGGCCACCCAACTGGGAATAAAGGACTCTCCACACGGGGGTAGGAACTGGGTATATTGTGATGCAAACTATGTAGTCGTAAAGGCTGGGGTAGGAGTTGGAATATGAACACTCCGTTTCATAAGGCCACGGTCGAGGCATCCCACATCTCGCTGTGACTTAAGTACACTATTTCTGGCACTGAAAAAAAGAAGGTAAAGAACGTGACCCAGTGAATAGAGGTTTTCATCCCTCAAATTTCAATTCGACGTACACAACTGGAAAAATTGCCTCAAAGTATGGGTCAGATTCCAGGTCGTTATAGGGGCTTCGTTACATCTTTTTCCTTTGCGATTCGTTCTTCACATCACCTCCCAATATCTTTTTGTATATTGTAGATGCAAACTGTGTCGATAGTAAAGTGTTTTTTTAAATAAGGCACAAAAGGTTAGACGCAATATGCAAAATGAATCACTAAAGACCTTGTGCTACGAAGCCTCATATGGGCACCTGTAGAATTTCCGAACTGACTCCAGAATGACAAATCGCCTTGTGCTACGAAGCCTCATATGGGCACCTGTAGAATTTCCGAACTGACTCCAGAATGACAAATCGCTAAGGCTGGGAAGTAGAGACCAACCAAAACCACCGTCATCAGAGCCCACGTATATGCACATGAAGTCTCTGGCGATCAAACTATTCACACTGTAATCATGACATCTATAGTTACAGCCAATAAAATTACCTTAGTCACCAGTATCTCTTACAGTCTCAAGCAATACCGTTTACCTGGCGGATGTAAACGCGGATCACCTCTAACCCCTTCATTACGTTGACGTCTTTTTGTGCTTATTTCTACCATGTGTGTTTATTTGGCTTATTAGAACCATCCGGTAATGAAAGGGGTTCTGAAGGCTGTCTCTAACCACTGCTGCTCAAAAAGTCTATCATAGGGTGAATAAAATTGCCTGGGGATTGCAAGAAAACAACAACAATGAAACTGTGCTGAATCTCTTAAGCATCACTTCGATCTACTGTTATAACAATTTTTGGAATATCGAACTAAACGTACCGTAACTCAGGATAATTTATTGATGAAAGACGGTCTTAGTTAATGAAAATATAGAAAGAATATAGTTACAAGAAGTACAGGGTTAAAAATGTCAGAAGCCAACAAAAAAACAACAAGAAAGTACTCACAGAGCACATACCTCCGCCAATGCCATTAAAAAGGATCCAGATCCGGATCCGTGGAGATACTGTGTGAAATACATAGCATCCAGATCCACCCCAAAATTTAAACAATGCTTTCACGGCCCATGGCCCAACCTTCCACACAATTTCATTGAAATTCATGAAGAACTTTTGGAGATATTGTGTGGACAAACTAACAAACATAGGTGAATACATAACCTCCTCCAACTTTGTTGGCAGAGGTAAAAATGTGCATACTGCCTCTTTCTCCTTTCTCTTCAAGCGAAGCAAAACTGGGTCTATGTCAGAAATTGACGGATCTCAGACGGCCAGTCTGGACCAGACAGACTGCAATTTCGAGCATGTCTCTTCCCATAAATGAGGCAATTAACTCTCAGGCTCCTGTGACTCTAACTTAGCTCAATAAATTTTTCTATTCTAGCTTTAGTTGCAACAGAATATTACATATGTTCATGATATTGGTGACAGTATTAACACAAGCTCCAATGACATTCAGTGAATTTCATGGTCTGACATTATCCGGAACTGAACATTAGATTTCTAAAAAATAAAAATAAAATAAAAAAGGGGTTAAATAAAATCTTCTGGAGTTTGCTGAAATTAAACACATAGGCTGTCTTGATTATGAGAAGGTTCAGTTGGAGTTACCACGTGTGAAAATCACCAAGGAAAAATACGAAAAAGTAACCATCACTATCATCATCACCATTACCTAAAGCTCCTCCTCATCCTCATCATAATGGTATTCGTATTCCTACTGTTAAATTAATTTGGTACGATTCAGAAAGAAGAGAAACGGAGAAAGAAAAGTACGAAAATATTACCACTACGCCCGTCATCTGCTAGCCATGCAATCAGTCTCTAAATATTATATCTTTGAAAGTCTTAGCTAGCCACAGGAAAATTTATATACAATCCTTACTTTTACCAGATTGCCAAATTGCATATAGAGGCTATATGAACATTACATATTACCAGGAAAGTATTAAGACAAGTGTTGATCCTGCCTGCATTATATGAACATCGAGTTCCCGCTCAAGTTGCACTCCATTTTCAAGTATCATCACTGTAAGAGTAAGGTCGTAAAACTACTATAGGCCAGTGCAATCTTAAGTATATAACATTCACTAAACTTAGATGTTAGTGTTTTACAACCAGATTAAATTAGTAATTTCTTCATAGTTTACAAATGCTTTTCACCGCCTCCAGAATTACAACTGGATTGGGAAATTCTGGGTGGATCCTGGGCCAACCTACTCCATCCGTGAGTGTTGTGTCGAGCTCTGTGATCGGTTAAGTTATATGATATTTTTAAGACTGCAACCAAGAGTCGTGCTTTAAAATTACATTCAGTGACGCTTTACTCCGCGTGTTTGCGAATTACAGTTGGTATAACTTCTACAGCAACATATTTCTGGGTACTTGTATTCAGTGATCTACAGTCAGCGTCGAAACTACTGGATTTCACTATGCACCCACCAATTTCAAATGGCATTTTAAATGAACAACAGAGATTACTGGCACCCAAACCGACGAAGCGAAAAGGTAGGAAGAGACACACTGCACCTGAAAATGACAGTAACGACAAAAACTTGTGCTGTTACATGACCAACTTCCTAGAACTGGCCATCACTTACAAACTTAGGAAGCCTAGAACAGGGTACTTCAGCAACAACTACATCACACAACCAGCACCCTAAGCATCACCACAACACGCAGCAAAACAAGAGAACCACACCGTAATCACACAACCACCACCACTACTATTCCATCAACAAACCACCACATCATGAAAACCTTCAACCATCATCACAATACCACGACAACTACACCCACACCACCACCACCACCACCACCATATGCAGCACATCATACCACAATCATCTAAGCACACAAATAGCAACCTAACCATCACCATTAACAAGAGACGACCACAATACCACCACCAAACCACACGACCACAGGACCATCACTCCAACCCGACCACAGGAGCACCACCATCCCAACCCGATCTCACTACCACCACCACAACAATCACAACACTACACCACCCTAACAACCACATCACCACCACCATAACTACCGCAACACCATAACCACAACACAAGACACCACAACGCCATCACCACAACAAGCCCACACCATCACCAACATCCAAGTGCTAGCCTACTACTCTACCAATACCCAAACCACCAACACAACTACCATAAAAATTCGACCACAGCACCCATGACCACCACCTGAACCACCACCTCACCACACAGCCACCACATCCCAGCCACCACCACCCCAGCACAACAACTCCGCCACAAGGCAATATTCGGCCCATCAATATCGACACAGCGTCTTGGTGGAGTGGCGTCAAGCTGCCTCTCATCCTCGAGAAATACAAATGGCAGAGACGGCGAGCGGCGAGCCCGAAATACACGCCACCGCATCTGAACCGCCACTGTATCACAAAATCTGAAACACACGGCACTGCGTTTGCAACACACACCAGAACCTAAAATAATGCCACAAAATTCAAAGCATGCCACCGAATCCAGCATACACGCCAATGAATCTAAAATACACACTATCAAATCCCCAAAACACACTTCCGACTCAAATATACATGCCACCGAATCCAAAATACACACACTGAATCCAAAATACCCACCACCGAATCCAAAATACACACCCCCGAACCCAAACACACCATCGAACCCAAAACACACGCCACCGAATCCAATAAACACACAACCCTATCAAACACGCTACTGAATCCAAAACGCCATGGAGTCTGAAGCACACCACAGAATCCAAACTTTCTAGAATTATTTGACGGTCCGTGCACATCTATTCCACTACCCCTTACCGTATCGTGTTATACATTTTTCACCCCTTCTACCACAGCATCTCATCTTCATATTATTCAGCTTTAGAACGACTTCGAACTGGAGGTGTTAGGTAATAGCCAGCATTAACACCTTCATTACTAGAGACAATTCCCAAGTTTGATTCGTTGTATGAAAGGAATTAACGAGATCTCCACAACCTTAAATAGAACTGCCTGAATATTGTTTAGTGTCTGATTTATTACACTTTCGATACGATGAAGCTTCCCTCCCCCCCTCCCATTAGGCAAGGAGTGGACATTTCTTCCGAGAAGGAGGAGGGGAAAGAGGAGGATAAAGGAAATTCAGAGAAACTAGAGCGCACAAACAGTTAGCAACCTGTTACAGAAAACCGGTTTTAGAGCTAGCTATGCTGTTGTCACTGACGTCTTTTTAGGTCTGTCAGTGGTGTTACCTACGTCTGTTGTGAGCCCCTAGATTTCATAGTTACCTGATATGATGTGGGGCTGCACAATTTTAATGTGCTTGTTACATCTTAATCCTTCTACTGACAAACAATTACTTATCTCTACGAATGACGTTATAGAAGGGATGAATACAGATGCATCTTACTAATTCACATAAAACGGAAAAACTAATAAATGTTAACAGCCATGATGACGCAGAGGAGTAACAAAAAAAAATCACTATACTGAAAAAGTTAATTTTTTCCACAGAAATACGTAATTCATATTTTCCTATCTCCGCCAACGAAGTTGGAGAAAGTTACGTATTCACTAAGTATGATTGTTTGTTAGTTTGTTTGTCCACACGATATCTGCAAAAGTTCTCAATGAATTTTTCAATTAAATTTTGTGAAAGGGTGGGTCATGGGCCAAGAAAGAAATGATTAAATTTGGGGACGGATCCGGATCCGGCATTGCCAGAGGTATGCGTTCTCTGGATGCGCTCTATTCTGCCTCCAAACGTAGCAATATAGCAACGAAGGGGTAAACTATGGTTTTATATAATTCACTCAATTAGAAAGGTCTCTCCTAGGCTGAATATTATCGCAGGGATTTACTAAGAATGTAAGATTTTCGTCCTTATATTCACCATGGTAATCACGATGCTATTGAGGGAATGGAAATTTGGTTAGATCTGCTTATTACTTTCGTTAACTGATCCTGCCACATTACTTTTCATTATCACTCTATTTGTATAATTGTTTTAGTCATTGTCATAATACTACATTGTTATCCAATTAGTGGGTAGCACTATGCACAAAGTCGGATATAAAAAAAAAAATATGAAAATAAAAAACAATGTTTATGAACGTGCCTGTCTGTGTCTGCCTGTCTGTTTGGGCTTTAACTTTTAAATCAATTTCTTATAAACCTTCTCCTTAAATTGATGTATATTGACTGCATCTCAATCATGTTCAATTATGATGGACACAAGACATTTCAAGGGCACCGAAGCAAGAGCGGTCTACGAAAAAAAAAAAAAAAAAAATAGTAGTTGCCCTCTTTCTTGGGGACTTTTTAGCTTATTATGTTTTTACCTCCGCCACCGAAGATGGAGAAAATAACTGTCTTTGCACGCTGGCCGCCTGTTTGTATTTCTGTTTACTGAGAAAATACTAGGAAGCTCACTGCAAAGGTCTCTGAGAAGTTTCTGGTGATCCAAGGATAAATTTTGATGGAAGCATATCAGTGTCTCCAACGGATAAGAGATCACAGGGTATTCATACATGACTTGAATATATTGTGATCTGAATCAGTATAATGCTGGGTTGACCTCAAACACTTTATATGAATTATTCTGATAGTCTGTCTTCGATGGTGAGAGTCGATGAGGTTTCCTTTCAAGAAGTATCGCAAAAAGCCTATGAGACAGGGAAGGGTACGATGTATAGCCCCAGTCGGCAACTATTTTACACTTAATGGTCAGGACAGCTGAGGCGGGATAGTTTAATGCAGCTTTCAGAAAAACCTCATTAAATAATTCACGGTTTGGTAACGGTGTAAGTGAGCTATTGGAGGAAACTGCACACTGCATCTCATTAATCACTTCAGTACGATATTCATCATTCTTGCTGTTGCCACGGAGTTAGTGTAGGAAAGACTTCTCGAACTGACGGAGGGAGATGCAGCGTTACAGCCCTTTCACTAGTAGGAGAGCATTATATGCTGAATGAACTTGTCTGACAATAAAAAGGATATTCCACAACTTAAGGGGAGTTGACCACTTCACTCCGATGGCGTAGCGTTTAATATACACAAGCTACCTTCGGATAATTTAATTCAACTTTAGGCTGACGTCAAGGAAGTAGTAGTGTGTTGTTATCTACAGGCGAATTTAGCTTAAGGGCAAGGTCTTGCACTGAACTGGTTAATGAAGATCTTATCTTACTCCTATGAATCGAAAATTTATCTGAAGGCGAATAAAGTCATCGGACTGCAAGAGGTGATGAAGGTTACATCCACCCTCTGCAGCTTGAGTTTCTCAAGCTGAATAATAATGTCTGCCATTGGAAAATTATAGTGAAAAAATATAGTGAAAAAATAAGTCACTGGACTGAAAGGGCTGATACGCAATATTATGATGCATAGGTCTACCTTGCGACCTTTGTATGTGACCTTTAAGCATCGAAAAAAAAAAAAATCTAAATATTACTTATCCATGTATCAACCAGTCGGGATAAATACTGAGAGAAAAATTAGCAAAAAAATTACTGCAGAACTTAATTATGCGACTGATGAAGCTGATATAACAGGTGTGCGTTATGTTTATGTTATGGATAGTATATACAGTATGTGGACGTGTTTTTTATTCTAGGTGATTTGGTGCTTATCGGTCATATCAGGACTGACTCTCTCTCTCTCTCTCTCTCTCTCTCTCTCTCTCTCTCTCTCGTGTATGCGCGCGCACACACACACACACACACACACACACACACACACACACACACACACACACACACCAAGAAAATAAAAAAGTTTCTCGTGGCTTCCTTATTTTTCTATATGTTCTGTGCACCAGTGTGAATGTCTTTCAAATGACACTCGGAAATGCAATGAAGAAACCCCTAACAAAAGACAGGCACAGAATCAGAGACTAACAGACAGGAAGAAATACCATACCAAGCTTTCTACTCGTACTCTGGCTTTTAGATCTGGTTGGTTCCATTCGCTGTCACTCGTCTGTAATGAGAGAGAGAGAGAGAGAGAGAGAGAGAGAGAGAGAAATACAGGTGGACGGAGAATAGGAAAAAGTTTTGCAATGAGTACGAGATTCAGACAAAGGAAGACTGAGATAGATTGTAGGTTTTTTTTTTTAGTGTGCTCTGTGCATTTACGTTTGCTTGAAAAAAATAAAACTGCGTAAGATTCAGTTCCTTGGATTCGTCACGACTGCCCCTTCATTAGCGGAGGAAGTGAAGTCGCCTGAGTGCCTGTACATTGAAGTGCATTTCTGAACGTGATGAAGGATCGGTGTGTGTGTGTGTGTGTGTGTGTGTGTGTGTGTGTGTGTGTGTGTGTGTGTGTGTGTGTGTGTGTGTGTGTTAGCATTTGTTTGACATTTTGCTTTGTTTTCATACCAATATTTGCTTTGAACTGAGTGTGCAGCTGAAAGCTTAATTGACTGTTTGCACCAAACTGTATTTGTATATCTGGGGATGTCCGTTTGTTTGTGTGTGTATATATATATATATATATATATATATATATATATATATATATATATATATATATATTTGTGTGTGTGTGTGTGTGTGTGATATCTTAGACAACATTCCACTCCTTCTGGATGTCTGTGCGCGTGTAAGTTTCTGGTAATGTACGTGCATGGTTGCTTAAGTACTTATCGGGTGTTCGTAAACTATATTTGTAACTAATATTTTCGTTCCCGTGCGTTTGTAAGGAAAGCCCCATTAGTCTAGTAAAGGTTTCTCTCACCTGAACCAAAACACCTGCCCTGTTCGTTTGGCTGGAGTAGTAACAATGGTAGGCACAATAACCTCTGCCGCAGTCTCCGTGTTTACCCTCTAACCATTCGGAACAACCCCTCCCAAACCCTCAATTTTAACTCTTTAAATAAGTAATAAAATTCGCTACGAGGGACGAAGTGTCATGATCTGCTTAGTCAAGTACCCCTGTCATCATCTATATACTGTCTCAGCTGGAAAAAAAGAAAATAATGTGAATCCTTCATTTATTTGCTGATTCACGCAAAAACTTTATTGATTCACCGTAAAAATACCGTACATACATCCTTATGTACAAGAATGGGTCCTAATGATGAGTTGAGAAAGGTGGGCAAGATCATGATTAGTCATTTTCCATATTTTTTAGTCATTATTATTAGTCTTATTACTGTTGTTATTATTATTATTTTTATTATTATTATTATATTAGTAGTAGTAGTAGTAGTATTAGTATTGTTTCATTATTATTATTATAAAACGCGCTCCACACCGAAATATTTTACTGAAGGAAATATCTAGTCATGTCCCCGTGTTCACCCGCTTTCCACAGTCTCTGGTGAGGCCCGTCACGCTGAGCCGAGGAGCCTGTCACTCCTATCAAATTAACCTAACTCACTTTACGCCAGTCTGCCACAGTGAATTTACTGGCTGTTGTTGATCCTCTCTCTGATTAAAATGGAGATCTATTTCCTTCGTTTAACTCATACAACCACCAGGACGTTAATTGTAGCTTGGGTCTACTCATGCTACTACCAGATTATTTACAACTGCACAAATATAGCCTTCCAAAGCCTCTTCATTACAAGATGTCTCCCCTGATCTGAACAAAATTGTCTGGGGATAGGCAGATACGAATTATGTGAGGATACTGACATATGGGTGTCAGAGAATTGGTGGGTGTGTCTTACAGGATATAAACAACGACACAGGGAGTAAGATTTCTCGATGGGTCCACATATATGCTGAGAGAGAGAGCGAGAGAGAGAATCGTATGGCTTTAACAGTTATGACAGTCTATGGCGAATGAGATGCCCTAAGACATGAATGAAGGCTACTCCCCCATCCGGTTAAAGTCTCTCCTAAATTTAATAAAACCGTCTGGAGGCAGCATGAACAGAATAAAAAATGACATACTCGGGTTGAATGGGTTAAGGGATGTTATGTCAACCTAATTGCAATGGACGGTAGAAAGTAAGAGGTCCTAGAAATTAAATAAAATCATCGAGGCAGCAAAGATGAAATAAAAATGAACTATACAGGAGAGGTTATGGATATATTATGAGGGATCCAAAGGCGTGGACGGCGGAGTGAAATATCCTCCTAACACGAAAAGTTTTCGTTAGCAAAAACAAAAATAAATCACTCTAGACAATCGTAGTGAAGGGGTTAATGATTGTAGTGGCAGTGCAGCTGTGATGACTGCTAATGAAGTGCTGAGTTAGGAGAAAAAGTCAGCAGGGAATTAGTTATTTTAAAATTTTCTTAAAGGTTATTTTGTTTCAAGTATTATAAATTTTGGAAGCGTGCGTATGAAACTTATGGTGTCTCTCTCTCTCTCTCTCTCTCTCTCTCTCTCTCTCTCTCTCTCTCTCTCTCTCTCTCTCTCTCAAGTTATAATGATGGCCTTAAGTCCCGTCCAGACCGTCATACCCCTTGTCAACTACACTCACGGACAAAAGTTCTTTCCCACCTCAGCCACCTACAAGAACCTGGGTTCGAAAGTGGTATGGTTCAGTACCCGGAAATGGAATTAGATCATTGTTTACTTGTATGAATTTAGGTCCCGGTACACACTGGATGATCCACTCCCTAAGGACCAGCAATCCTTCTACGTGTCATTCCTTCAATTGTCACCATCTCAGGGCTAATAGGCTTTCCCACCATCCACACTCAATAAACACTAGGAGATCCTTATTCTAAATTCATTTGCCCCCCCGCAATATGAAGTGACAGTCATTCTTTAAAACCGCAATGTGGTGACGCCCCCCTTTTTTTTTCTTTTCTTTTTTATAGCTGATCGAAGAGGTACATTTTTCAATTTACGGATTTCCATTACTGAAGGATACGTTGACGGCTATATTTAATCTCAATAGTTTTTAAAGATCTGAAATATGTTATCTGGTCTGGAATTTTGTAATAATGTGAAAGCCGTCCCCTGGCAGACAGGGTTAATCTCTTCAATAATGAAGTGAGAAACCTGTACTTTAGACACGAAAAATCATCCAGTATATTACCACTACGCAGGGAATCGAACCAGGGACTCAGGTGAAGGCCAGGCACCATACCACTACACCACGATCAGGTAAAAGTTATTTCACATTGTCACAATCTTGTAAGCAATGTCCCTCCGCCCCAATAGTGGGCCTGAAGAGGATGAGATAACCCCCTGGCAATCGGGCAAGTAGATGTTTTTAATCTACCCCAAGCACTGGATACAAGATTGTGACAATGTTAGATAACTTTCACCTGACTGTGGTGTTGTGGTATGCTGCCTGGCTCCCTAAGGGTCCCGGGTTCGATAGCCGGCATATTTATAATATACTGGATGATTTTTCCCGTGTAAAGTACAGGTTTCTCTCTTCATTCTGACTTGCCGTAACTGCTTGGGATGGATTAAAAGCATCTACTTGCCCGAGTGCCAGGGAGTTATCCTCTTAAGGTCCACAGTAGGGGCGGAGGGACACTGGTTACAAGACTGTGACAATGTGAGATAACTTTTACCTGATCGTGGTGGAGTGGTATGCTGCCTGGCTCTCACCTCAGAGTCCCGGGTTCGATTCCCGGCATAATAATATTATACTGGATGGACTCTTCAGTAAGTGTATGAAATTTCTTTTGAATCTGGGGTACTACAGAACGATTTTATTATGATTCAAAATAACCTCCCGCACTCAGGGATATAAGACTGGTCTCATTCACCACCGAAACTACACGTGGCCCCTCTTGAAGCTAAATAAACTCGTTCGGCAGAGACAATAATAATAAAAAAAAAAAAAAAACTATTACAGGGAGTTAAAGATGAATGATCGCCTGGGAATAACAGTGATGCCTGATACGATAACACCATAAAACCGTCTGGAAACAGCTATAACGTAATATCCGCACTGCCTTTAATATTTACTACCTATAGTAACTCCTCCTATTGACTTATGGGTACCGTAACAGTTCATACGAGGTTTATCGCAATACCTGACATCTCGGAGAGGGAGTGATAGCCATAAAAACCATTCATATGCTCGCAAAGTACGACGGGGAAAGGGTGTTTGTACTTAGAATGATTCATGTGATATCCGAGGATGCGAAAGTCGAGGTGCTGTAGTAGTTGCTTGTGTGTGTCGGATTTTGTATGACACTTGCAGACGACATATACAGCAACATGAGAGGACATACAATTGTACCAACTGTAAATGGCTGCCATGGTTTGGCTTCAAACCACAGACTCAGGCACCTATACAGTATATCCCAGGACGAACACCCATCTATCACACCTGTCTTAAAAATTCAATCCATTATCTAATCACGCCTGAGTATTATCTCACTCGGTTTTTGCATTCACTCCCTATACTACTTAATCTCCCTGTTCTAAACCCCATCATCCCCTTAACCCAATTACTCCCTAAAACTCCCTTAAACCCCATCACTCCCTAAGCCTCCCTCCCTCTAAATCCCGCCACTTCCTAAACCTTCCTCTCCCTAAACCCCCTAGCCAAAAATCCCACCACCCTCTAAACCTTCCAACCCATAAGCCCCTCTCACTCCCTAATCCTCCCTCCCTCAACCTCCCCGCACATTCCCCAAAACCCCACCCAACTCCCAAATCCCCCGTCCGCTTCCCAAACTCCCATCTCTCTGCCCAAACTCTCTCACAAGTTGTCTCTCTTCAATTTTGCCCTCGAGTTTCTCTCTCTCTCTCTCTCTCTCTCTCTCTCTCTCTCTCTCTCTCTCTCAGTACAGATCGTCAATACTCTTCAAATATATAAACACACACACATGTACTCTGCATCGAACAAAAGGGCACACAATAGCAAAATGCCAATGACTCGACTAAACTGCTAGACTATGCAAATCGCCCAAGAGAGCAAAGCAAGGAGAGGAGAAGCGGGATTGAAGTAATTTATTTTCACGTTATTCAAAATGATTGCGTCTTTTTTATATTCGCCCCACTTTAGCAAGGCGAGGAGGTATTTTGTGTGTGTGTGTGTGTGTGTGTGTGTGTGTGTGTGTGTGTGTGTGTGTGTGTGTGTGTGTGTGTGTGTGTGTGTGTGTGTGTGTGTGTTTTGCCAAAATATCTCGAAAAGGCTGTGGACGAATTTTCACCAAACCTTCAGGAAATAGCAATTCTGTGGATATGCAGAAGCCTATTACTCTCGGTAAGAATTTGATAAAGAACGATCGAACGTCATCCGCCATATGGATTGGCCTTTTGCGAAATGCAGGGACTCAATTTCGATGAGTTTTGCAAATTTTCTTCAAATCTGGATTGTAGATAAGTTGTAACTTAAGAACATATTCTGGCGGGCGATTAGCATTCGGCCCCCGAATGATTTTGTTTCATCTCATTTTTGTTTCCGCAGCTGATTTTACTCTGCTCATAAGACATCTCTCCATTCGCCGTGGTTGAGGGTTCTGAGTCAGTCTCCAGTAACAAATTCTTAAAACAGCAAGAATTGTTCTTGGAAGAGGAGTAGGCTATTGAAAATGATAACGAGGGATTGCTTCGGAAATAAAGAGAAAATCATCATCTTGCATTCTTGAGAGAGAGAGAGAGAGAGAGAGAGAGAGAGAGAGAGAGAATGTCTATGTGTGAGATAGTTAAAGCTGTACTTATCATATAATGTGTGTAGCTAGTCTTTTCATTTTAAACCTAATTTCTGCTTGTCCTATGAAATTTAGCTGTTTCCTCAATTCTTTAGGGTGCTACAATTTACTATTTTTCCTGGCTAAGCGTAACATCGAAAGGTCTGGAGGGTGGAGGAAAGGCCCTTCTGCTGTAGGCCTACGATCTTTTACTTCCTATTATTTGATTTCGGTATTCGTATTAATATTTATGTTACGATCTAGACCTTCGCTGGAGCCGCAAAATGTGTGTGGTTTGTACGAGTATTTCTCTCTCCCTCTCTCTCTCTCTCTCTCTCTCTCTCTCTCTCTCTCTCTCCAGAAAGAAAATCTACAATCATAAATACAACTAAACACCAAATACACCCACTGCCAACAACCACCACCACCATCCCTACAGGCAACGCTTACAAGACAGCAGGTGGAGGATGTCATATGATGGCCTACGTAAAAAAAAGAAAAAAAAAAAAAACTAGTTTCCTAAAAGTGGTGCTGACAGGTGCTAGACTTCCGGCAGATGTTAAGACTTCCTACTCTCTACAGATGATATACTCCCTACAGACATTGGACTCCCCACAGCAGTCACACTCCCTACAGCAAACTCGCCACAGCAGTTAGACTCCCGACAGGTGCCACACTCGCAACAAATGACTCCCAGCAGGTACCAGAATTCAGACAACTCCCAACATATGCTTGGCTCCCAGTAGGCCCTGGAATCCCGCCAAATGACTCCCAGTAGCTACCATTCTGGACTCTACCAGAATCCTGAATGATGTCTCGCAACAAGTATGAGATTCCGGAAAGATTCAAATGTCCGCAGGTGTAGACTCCCGACAGGCCAGGTGGTAGGGTCCCCACAGGACTGGTGGTAGGTTCCCTACAGGAAAGGTGATATCTCCCGACAGGGTAAGTGGTTGGCTCCCGACAGGGTAAGTGGTTGGCTCCCGACAGGACAAGTGATTGGCTTCCAACACAAGTGCTAGATTCCCGACAGGATAGGTGCTAAACACCCAGCCTAACGACATCAACGCTTGGGAGCTAGAAAGGGGCACCGTCTCAGTGAAAATAAGGTGGAAGAATCACCTACAGAAGGACAGTCAGATAGTGATATAGTAGTAGCAGTTCGGTAATATAATACAAAGAAATAAAGATACAGAGAAATAAGTAATAGCATGACAGAACATTGCGATGGAAGAATAAAAAACACAGCAACAAAATGATAATGTGAATGATAGCTTAAAAAATGAGCTACAACTATAAAAAGCAATTTGACAGATATACAGAGCTTGCGATGGAAGGACAGCAATACAGCAACAGAAAGGCAGCAAACAGTGTGGCAGTAAGATAAGCTACTGGTATCAGTAATGACAGAGATAATATATTAATGGCAAGCGACGGAACGAAGGTAAAACAGCATGAGAAAGACAAAAGAAAGACAATGAGAAATATAGTGACACAAAATACCAGTAACAGTACAGAACAGTGTTAGAAAGCCACTTGGCGTTAGGGAATGACAGAAATATAGAAAGTTACTGAAAGACAGCAAAAATAAGTGACAAAATAATCTGAAGAAAAGCACTGACAAAATATTACGGTATGAGGGTGACAATGATAGTGAATGAAGTGGCAAAGGCGATATGCAAATTACTGAGCTAGTAAGAACGATGGTGGCAGTATAACAGCGACTAATGAACAGTGGGAAAGAGCGAAAAGGATGGTGACAAAGATTAAGAGATAACCTTCTAGGATGCTGTAGTGTTAAAGACAATAAAATAGTTCACGTGAAAGTAGTGTAGTGATGGAAAGTACAACATACAGTAGTTAGTAGGAAAATGACAAAGACTCTAGGAAATACATTTATGAAAGCACAGAAAAACAGCGAGAGTCAGAAAGGAAAGTAGTAGAGTGGTAAAGAGTATGACATGGTAAAGGAAAAATTGCAATAAAACGTAACAAAGACACAGACAGTAATGCAGCAAAAAGGGTAAGAAATTGTAATGGAAGATTTGTAAGAATGTGCGACAAATATGTTAAGAAAAATGTTACAGAATGTAGCCAGAAAGTCATATGTAAAATAGGGATGTGATAGTAAAAAATATTTGTGACTAAAAAGATTAAGAAAACACTTGTAGGTAGCAAGAACGATGGTGGGTGAAATAATATAGATAAAAATAATTATTACAATATGAGGAAGACTAAGAAAGGTAGTGACAAAGAGAAAATTAATAAGGAACACAGTGCAAGTTACACAGCGAAAGATAGTGAAAGAGAAGCAGGTAATATTCGCGTGTTGTCAACCTTTCCGCCAGCAAATTACAAACATCTTGTGCAAATATTTTGACGTTTCTGATTTGTGCTTGTGAGGTGGAGCCAAGATTTCAAATGCACGCTGGTTGATGGTTCTTCTGTGTTTGTGCTTTCTGATCCTTTGTTTGTGGAACCTGTCTCACCGAATCTCTTAGGTAGTAGGTGTTAGGACTGCATCTCTAACGGATGGCACTTTACCCCACAAGCGTCGCGAGAACTTGAAAATTATGAAACATACATCTGCAAGGAAGATGTATTAATTTCGGGTGGAATGAAGGATTACAAGAGAGATTCAGAAAGAGAATCAATGGAAAGTCTATATCGATGGGTACGGTGCGGAATTCTGTTGATAGTCAATACACTTTGTGGTTGTTCTCTTTCCAACTGCTTGGTGTTTAACCCCCTCTCCAATTTGTAGTGAGAAACAGTGATGACTGATGATGATGGTTATTAATCGAAAATGAAGAAACACAAGATCAGTATCTTTACTGTAAAGTTCTGTGCGCATAGTTTTAATATTATGAAGCAACAAATAAAAAATAATAATTCATTTGGTTACTCTACTGCGCCTGTAATTTTCCTGCGTCGAAACGAGACCAATATTATGAGGAGGATCAGACTAACACAATCCAGATATTTTGCAACCTTATAATAAAGTCAGAAAACGATTCTCTGGTCTGATCTGCGTCATTTGCTTCATCGTTAGATGGAGACTAATGTTAGACTTCAGTGTTAACCATCCCTGTGTCATGACGTCTGCTATGTTTTATTCTTCGTGGCATCAGATTATTTCATGCAGCCTAGAGAAAGTTTCACGTACTGTACAAGTGCCGAACCCTCGAGATCCAATCTCCACTCACCTCCTCAGTATCTTGACCTGATAGCCGATTTCGTTCATATTACCGCCAGACAAGGCTTAACATGGTAAACAGATGTACCGGTAAATACAAAGAAATTATGCGTACCGGTATGTATTAAATGTACATCGCACTAGACTCACCTTTCCATTTTCTCAACCCGAAGACATCACTACCGTTTTATTGCTGCTACTACCGGACGATTTTTTCCGGTCTTCGGGAGACGGTCTACGGGAGACTGATTTATTACATACATGGAGGCGATTTGTGTGTGGCCACCCCTTACGAGACCAAAGCGTCTGGTAACAGACTGAGATAGACATACAACCTTCTTTAACCTCTTCACCACAAAAAAGTCTTTGCTATGGTCTGGAGATAACATATAAAAATGAGTCATCGGATTTAAGTGGTTCGCGCACGGATAAGGATCCATTCTACAAAATCCATTGATTTATAAACGTCTCATTCTGCACTCCAAACCTCGAGCCTTACTACGATGTCTTATACTTGTTTTCGTGCAACCGCTAAACGATAATCACTCAGCCTGGGAGAGATTTTTTTCGAACTGGAGAGCTCAGATATTGCCCTCGTTTCCCCCTAAACCATACGGGGTCTTCGCTGAGGCGAAAAGAATAGTTTGGTAGCGTTAAGGCCCTTTCACAGGAGCAGTGGGCACGTGTTGTGTTAGATAATGGCAGTGGAAACTGCTTGGGAAATGAGAGTAGACGAGATGAACTGAAGCACCATCCTCGCTTCTGCTTCACTGTCCACTGCGTGTTTAATTACCATGCTTCGAAACTGATGACTAGCGTTTCGGACCCTATTGTATGGAAGTACCTTGAACAATGCAATGCTAAATTTAAAAAAAAAAATTAGTTGGACGAGATTAAGAAGAGAACGTTCAATTTATCAACTCTTTCACGGTCACGAAAATTAAAGAAATTCCAGCTAATGCCATACGATCTGATCCAGCAGAGTGAGTCACAAAATTCTCATTGTTAAAAGTGTGTATTAACCATCTCATGATGCGGACAACTCTTATTTTATTCACTAGACGATTATGTTCAGCTGAATGAGTCGCTTGCGACAGTGTGTTAACAGGTTCTGTCTAATTAGTATATGAACAGTTTTTCGTGCAACACATTTTACCAAGATTTTATATTATTGTACTACGTGTTTTTCCTGTTTCTGATTCTTACACATGTCCAATTTTTTGCCCACTTCAGTTGGGTGACGTCTTTTTAACGCAATTCTTAGTCTTCAGAATATTGTATTTATCCTCGGGGAGATTTTCCGAACTGGAGGGGGATAGATATGGTGTTCATGAACCTCTTCATTATATGTAGTCTCTCTTAAGATGAAGATAATCTAGTGGTAAAATATATACCGTATATATATTCGTTCTTCGAGTGAATGAGTGAGGGAGAACTGAATGATAAAGATGGTAATAATGATGAATCTGGTGATGGTATGTTTATTTACCATCATGTTTCTATAATGAAGTGGAGATAAAATGAATTATCTAGTGCAGGTGATAGATTTTTTTTTTTTTATGTGCCGGAGCATCTCTAGGAACTGCCCTGTCCGTCTGTTTCTCACTAATGGTTTTCAGGAACAAGGTGCTTCATTCCCGCAACACATGAAGGACTTTAGCGAATGAACATAAGAGGGCCCTGAAGCTCCTGTTTTACGCCCACAGACTTTGGCGACTTCAGCAAAGCGACAAGAAACTCTAGCATCTATTACGTTTGTATTTGTATAATTTAAGTAACCCTTTTAATAGTGAGACATCTTTAACAGTTTATTACTGGTTTATCCGTAAGATTCTATTCTGCGCAGGAAAGATCTCTCATACTGAATGAGTTGATGAAGGTTGTGTCTGAGCCCTCCAGTCATAAGTTTCTCCAAGGCAGAATAAAACCGTCTGAAGGTACTAAGAATAACATTAGGATCTTTTGTGTTTGGCGAACTTTCTCCCATTTTTTAAGTAAATTTCGTTACTAATACAGTTATGTAAGCTGATTCCAAATCTGAACATATTTTTTGGGAGAAGTTATTTTTGAAAAAGTTAGGTCAGATTAGGTTAGGTTAGGTAATAATAGTAATTTAGTTAATACTAAACAATATTTAAGCATGACATTCATCTTGCTCCATGCGTAGATAAATACAGCTATGGTGGCTAACGGAAGCGTGCCACCCTCAAACCAAGTTCCTTTCCTGACAGAAGTCCACTCTTTACAGCCGCGTTTTGAGCAGCGCCACTGAGCAGATCCACCACGAATGGTTATGTTCACCAAATGCTTACGACGGCATAACTTAGGTAATGGACCTATTGTGTTTATACTTAAAAATTATTGGTTATAACTATCAACTAACCTAATTATTATTAACTAACCTAACTAAAAAAATTCCCCCATAATAAGTTCAAATTTGGAATCTGCTTTAAAAACTGTACTAGTGACGAAAATTACATAAAACTGGGAGAACGTGCACCAAATTCAAAAGATCCTAAAATCAAAATCATCGCTTCTTTTTCAATTTGATAACGTAATTTTCACTTTACAGTACTTCCAAACGATTATGATGAACTTACGACATATAACTTAAACCGACGGGGTTAGGTACAGCCTTCATTAATCCCTTCACTACTAAGGTGCTCTCCATCTGGATAAATTCATCTGGCTGCATGCAGAATATACATTATTTTAGTATAAACATAGTGAAGGGATAAAGGTCAAAATGAAATGACTGATTCTAATGTGTCGTTTATGCTGGTCGAAATGAAGTGACTGATTCTAAATATATCGCTTATGCTGGTCGACATGAAGCGACTGATTCTAATGTATCGTTTATGCTGGTCGAAATGAAGTGACTGATTCTAATGTATCGCTTATGCTGGTCGAAATGAAGTGACTGATTCTAATGTTTCGTTTAAGCTGGTCGAGATGATGTGCCCGATTCAAAAGTTTTGTTTATACTGGTGGAAGCCATCCGATTATGATTCTAATATAACGTAAGGCTTATGCTGATCTTCGATACTGGTTGAAATCATGCTGTCCTGTGCATCAAATCATTACTCCGGTACAGAAGATTCTACTCAGGTCTGGTGGCGAAAATGCCCCCAGGGAAGAATACACAGAGTCGCTAATGACACCATGAAATATTCAGAGTCGGCCGGCACGGTGACGACGGGGAGAATGGCTTGCAACTTAGGCTACTCCGTCAACGTGATGCGCACAATTCTCGCGCGCAAATTCAGCCAGTTCCATCATGAACACGACATGTACAGTACAGGTACATTTATTATGAGGGTGACTAACAAATTTCATATAACCCCTGGCAATTAACCACTTTCAATTCTAGGCTGAAATTTCGGGGCACTCTGTCAGCATCACACATAGCCCATGATTCTAATTCACAGATTTAGTCAGCTCCCTGAACATAATGAGATTCAAAGTCGTAGATTCATTTCTCTCCATAATTACTATAACTTACAGTACATGCGGTCCTTAACTGCAACTTAAGGATAGTCCGTCTCCATCATTCATACAGATATTGGTTGCAAATTCTACCAATTACACAAAGAGGAGGACACACGGAGTACACTTTTGCACAGCAGTTAGTATCAATCTTTTGTTATCCCCCGTCAACACAACACATTCGGTTCCAGCTTGCAGTTTCAGACATAGGTTTCTGACTTGTAATTTCAGGCAACTCGGTTAACATCCATACAATTCTAGGTTGCAAATTCAGTCGAAACCAAACAAGAATCATTAAGCACTTGAATACATTTCTTTTCCACACGTTCTACTAGTCCTTCGTCAACCCATGTCAAAACATTTATGGCTGCAGCTTCGGCCGACACAGCAATAGTGGGTTGCATAATCACGCAATTCCATGATCATGTAACATGCATAGGCTGCATATGCAAAAACTTCCGTCATCAGCACAAGGCACACATTTCTTTCCCATATTATCCCTTATCTTCAGTCAACTCCCTTTAACACAATGTTGGATTCCAGTTCTAAGTCGTAAATTAAGCTTTTTTCGCCATAATACCAGGGGGGCGCGGTAGCACAGTGGTAGCGCGCTGGACTCGTAATCGGGGGATTGCGAGTTCGAGCCTCGCCCGGGCTGCCATGCTGGGAGTGGTAGCTCGCTCCTGTAACCCTAGCGAGGCTATATAGTCCAATACAGGGCTTAGCTCGGGGGAACTCCATTTCTCCCATTTTTTTCGCCATAATACCTTCACACATTCTTTATCCACGTAGTTACTAGCAATTTGACGCCATTTTTTTCGTTTCTGGATTGCAAATTCAGGCAAATTGGTCGGTATAATACATGCAGTTGCAAGATGCAATTTACTCAATTCTGCCATTAACTCTTCACTCGAATGACGTGTTTTTTGTTTATTCTTGCCGACTGGAAGGATTATATATAACCTTCATTAACTACTTTATTACAAGAGGTCTTCCTTACCTCCTTTTATTACTAGATGTCTTCCTTAACTCCATTATTACTAGAGATCTTCCTAATCTCCTTCATTACTAGAGGTTCTTTATTAAAAATCGTCTGGTGGTATCCTGCGTAAAATGAAAAGTACATGACCGGATTACAAAGGTTAACACATTTTGATGCACATACTTCTTCCTTACATCAGATAGACCTACAACTAAATCTCAGCCAATCAATATAAGAACATACATAATTCGGGAAATCAATTTTTTGCCAATTCCACCAACAAATTACATACGATTCCAAGTTGCAACTGCAGTCAACTCCCTCAACAGATTACCTGTGTACACAATTCAAAGTCGCAAATTCGGTCAGCCTCTGCAAATACACAACATTTCTTTCCCACATCAAATACTGCCTGTCTTTACCCATCGCCCATTAGTTAACTACAGAATTCTGAGGTGTGCTACTTCAACAACTCAACGCATACGATTCTAAGTTGCACATTCGCTCGGCTCCGAAATCAACACAACAGACAACACTCACTGCTTTCCCACATCAGTAACTGTCAATCTGAAGCCAAAATCAGCCAATCAGAATCAAAAAGACACAT
This sequence comes from Coenobita brevimanus, assembly GCF_032717465.1. Taxonomy (NCBI): domain Eukaryota; kingdom Metazoa; phylum Arthropoda; class Malacostraca; order Decapoda; family Coenobitidae; genus Coenobita; species Coenobita brevimanus. The sequence goes on from NC_137000.1 coordinate 33,080,918, forward strand.
TTAATTCAGAATTACATGCTCACTCAGCTGTTAGTACAATCCGCACAATTCAGTTGCAAATTCTGCCGATTCTACTAACATGCCACGAATATTTCCCCCCCCCGAGCCAGTTACTACCAGAGTATTTGTCGGCCAGCCAGCCCCCGCGTTTCATTCTGGCCTGCCAAATCGGCAAACACTCTCATCAACACAACACACACAGTTCAGCTTGACTTGCTTCTGACAACACCAGCACAACATATTCTCTAGTTTTGTGCTGAACTTAAACTATATCTTTACAATACGCATAATATTGGGCATCATCATCAACAAAGCGTGAATAAGTTTATACTGTATTACAAAACCTGAGATTTAATCACAAACAAGACATCAGGAGATAATGCTGTACTGTGTTTCCCGAAATAATGATTCCGGCGCAGTCACATAAGCAGATTCTGAGAAATATATACATCAACAAAGCTATAAAACAATGACACGAAAATAGCTTCTATGGCTGGAACCTGTCGGAGCATCCTATAAAAAAAAAAAAAAATAAAAAAAAAAATAAAAAGTTACCAAATGATTGTTTACGACCGGTGGTGCTAAGCTTCGAAATTATCATGACATTAAGTTTCGAAGCCTATAAACAAAAGAATCTGCAGTTCTTACCTGAAGCAGTGTTGGTCACAATGGTTCCGGATCCTCAGTGCGACAAGCGAAGCGACGACACTACACACGGACTATCTCAGATACGGATATGCTCATTACCTTCTCATACGCTGCGCACTAAAAATGTATGCAATTATTTTCTCAGTATCTATGAAAGTTGCTCGAACTTAGATGATGCCACAAAGTTTTTAGCTTCACTGAACTCAAAAAGTTAAACTCACTTGTATAACCAGGAAGTAAATTTTTTCTTCCGCTAATGTTCTCGTAATCATAAAAAGTTATAATTGTGTTATGGATCAGAAGCGAGCGAAAACACAAGAACTGCGTGATGGTGTGCCGGGTTGAGGGGCGGTGCACGCAAACCCCTCTACGGCAGCTCAGCAACTGGTGTTCGTGCACGCGTCCATGGTCTCACGCCACGCACACACCTCTACCACGCATGCGCACCACACACTTCCTCCACACTAACCACTCGTCCACCTCTAATTGCTGCCGTGGCCTCACACACGAAAGAAAATATATATACATATACTGTATATGTACGACCAAAGCTAAATTACTTTTAGATCGGCGGCAGAAATTCGGGGAGCGTACACATACATGGCAGAGCCAGCACGCCAGGTGAGAGAATGGGTACAGACAGGTGACTCTAGACGTGGACAAGGCGGCCTGGGAGCTGGAGGGGTGGGGCAAGGTGAGGCAAAGCTAGAGTAGGGTGGGAAGGGATGAAAGGAAGTGAGGTGTGACAGTAGTTGGGTAGAATGAAACAGAGGTGGGCTAGGGCGAAACAGGGGATAGGTTGGTTGAGGTAGGGCGAGCCTGAAACAGGGTGGGGTTGGGTGAGATATGGTGGGATAGGGTACTCAAGGATGGAGTAGGTGAGGCAGAGGTGCAGTGTAAAGGGGATGGGTGTGGCAAAGGTGGGGTAGGTTGAGGCAGCGGTGGGTAGGGCAGGACAGGCGAGTGTGGGGGTGCGAGTCGTGTAATAATGCAAGGGTCTCACCACTACCGGGTGTAGCCACGGCCGCGACACTGTCTTCCTCAGGTCAGCCTCACTTCATCCCGGCTTTTAAGCTTTTCAGTTCGATGGATTTTTGTTTGTTCCTTTACTTCAAAACTATCTTGTTAACCCTAGAGACACCACCTGTAGTGACGGAGGTAACAAAAAGTCTTTATGAAGCCTTTCGCAGACTTATTTCTCTCCCTAAACTGAACTTAATCGTCTGGGGTTAACAAGAATCAAATATAAAATACATCACCTAACTGAAGACTTACTACAAACCACTTCGGGCTTTACAAGGATTAGTATGCCATTTCTCAGTTCTTAACATTGCCCGTCTTAATAACACCAGCTAAAAACTGGCTTTAGGTTTTACAAGGATAAGTATGACTTGTTCCCTGCTCTACCTATCTTATTTCCCCAGTAAATACTTTGTCCAGATGTAAGTAACATTTTTCCATTTGAACAAGTCATGGCACTGTTGATAGAGCGGCACGCGGGGATACGCTATGCACAAAAATACGCCACTTAGCTTTACTTATACCCACTGCAGTACTTAGATACGCGGAAAAATACACTTTAGGCTCAGTGGGATGGTATGATTGTTGTTATGTTGGGAGTGTGTCGGGAGTGGGAACAGTGTAACTAATTTTACAGTGAAAAGGTCATAAGCTAGCTCTGCACTGTACCCTCAAAAATACCGAATAGCTTCCACCTTTAATCTTAAGTTTACTGTTTAACCGGCTTACCTCATCTCCTCTGTAAACACACACACACACACACACACACACACACACACACACACACACACACACACAGCTATTTTGCTTTCAACCTTGGTGCTGAGAGAGAGAGAGATTATTTCACATGATGGTACCCATACAACCGGGAGATTCAGCTTCGTTATACAAACATGTCTCACCTCCCTCGCTGTCCCCCAAAAGGAAGACAGTGGACTGCAGGAGGTGGGCAACTAACAGTCTGTAGTTTACCGATTTCACTTTCAGATGAGCCTAGGGTTACAACAACAGCACCTATAACTCTTAACTTTGTCGAGAGTTTAATAGTCAAAGTGTATTTCACACGTTATTACAAATTCCATGCCTCAGTGCTAACCCCACTTGGTCTTAAACTCCATTGTTGGGTGAAGACCAAGTTTGCCTCAGGTGTAGAGGAGAGGGTGTGTAAGCCGTCGAAAAAATGGGGGTTAAATCACGTGAAGTGGGCGGAGATTGGGGGGGAAATGAAAGAAAAATGTGGGGTTGTGGCAATGAGGGGAGGGAGGGAGACAAGAGAGGGAGGAAGGAGAGGAGAGTGTGAAAGTGTGGGTGTGGAGGTGTGATGATTAAGGATTGAGTAGCTGGGTGATGAGGAAGGGAGTGATAAGGAGGGTGGTAATGATAGGCAGTGGTGATACGGGTACGTGGGGAGGAGGGAGAGGTGAAAGCGTAAATGTAGCGTTTTGATATGGGGAAGGGAAAGTGAATAATGAGAAGGGAGGAAAGGAGTGTAGGATAGTAAGGTAGGTACGGAGTTTTGATAAGGGAAGAAGGTTTGGGTGATAAGGGAGGCAAGGAAGCGGCGTGGCGTAATAGGGTGTGTGTGGAGTTGTTATGGCAGGGGAAGAGAGGGATAACAAGGAAGGCGGGGTAGGGAGAAAGGGGAGATAAATGACGCAGAGGAGGAAGAGACAGGTGACAAGGAAGACAAGGGAGGGAGATAGGGGAGAAAAGTGAGGCAGGGGAAGGAGAGAAGGTTAACAAGGAGGGCAGGGAAGGGAAAGAGGGGTGATAAGGACGACATGGGACAGAAAGAGGGGGTGACAAGGAAGCAGGAAAGAGGAAGAGAGGCGCTAAGGGGGAAACAGAAAGGGAAGATGTGGGAGAGGTATTGATTGAGAGGAGGGAGAATGATGAGTGGTGAATGAGGGTTGGATAGTTAATGAGAAAGGGGTGGTGAAGGAGGGGTTGAGGGGTGATGATGGAGAGGTGGTGAGGGAGGAGTGGGGTGGGAAGGGTGAAGGAGTGTTGATGGAGGGGCGGTAAGGTGGATAGATGATGCAGATGCCATAACGTGTCCATTACCGTGACGATGGGATAATGAAGTGCCTCCTCCGCTGATGGTTTCTCCACTCACCACGCTAACACGCAGCGATAATTAACACAATCAGTTCAAAGACTTCTATATTAGTTACTAGTGGAGGAATTATTAAAGATCTCTGTTAATGCTCATACGCTTCTGTGATTCGCTCTTAGCTGAAAAACTGTCTGGCGCTAGCAGGAATAGAATGCATGAGTTTTCCCAATCATATGTGTTAATGGTATCAATATTAATAATTGTTCCTATCCTCACTCTCAGCAGAACATGATTGACTAACATTAGCTTGAACTGCTTGAACAGAAAGCCACATTTGCCATGATCAAGAGATAGCTACTGATAACACTATTAACATTCTGTTTCTTGTGATTCACTCCCAGTAGGAAAAAAAAAAAAAAAGTCTAGCATCAGCTGAAGTAGAATATAAAATTTGTTACCAACATAAATGAGGTCACAACTTTTATGACTGTGATGTCGTTCTAATTATATTTTGACAATTTTAATCAACTATACTTACAACCCTCGGCTGTGAGGGATTTGACGTAATCTTAAAACCCTTCAGTAAGACAAAATGCCTAAGTTACAAATATGAGCACCGAGGCTGAGCGCCTCGTCGCGTCTGTCCCTTTACCATTACCTCTACCTTTAAACGATTCTATCCAGCTTACAAACTTACCGAACTTTTGGTCCTAACTTGAGTAAAATCGTCTGGAGACGGGAAAGTTGTCACGTAATGAAGGTGCTGATAATACCGCCCGACGGGGTTACTGAAGCTAATGAAACACGGAAAAATTATTTTGTTGACTAACTAGACGAAACCCTTTGCTACGAGGGCACTTTACCATACACAATAAAATCACAATAGAATACAGTCCCGAAGCTGGCGTCATGGTATAAAGGGATTCACTGCTTGATATCCGGTTACCTTTATTACATTTTTCCTAACATCATACTACTATAAATAGCTTTGGCAAGACTTTTCGAACTGGTGGGGGTTAGACACAGCCTTCATTAACACTTTCAGTACAAGACATGTTTCCCAAGTTTAATAAAATCGCCGGGGGGAAGCAAGAACAAATTTCAACGACGTCCTCGCAGTGAAGAGGTTAACCCCTTCAATCCGGTGACTTTCAAATTTATTTCAACCAACTCCAGACGCTTTTATGCAGCCTAGGAGGTCTTTTCAAACTGGGTGGATTAGAGTCTGCCATCTTTAATGCCTTCAGAACGAGAGGCCATTCTCAAGCTTATCCGCCCCTGTGTGGAGTACAACTCTCATGTGTGGGGAGGCTCCCCACATACAGCTCTTCTCAATAGGGTGGAGTCAAAGGCTTTTCGTCTCATTAACTCTCCTCCTCTTACTGACTCCCTTCAACCTCTGTCTCTTCGCCGCACTGTTGCATCTTTATCTCTTTTCTATCGCTACTTTAATGGTCACTGCTCCTCTGAACTGTCTGCTTGCATTCCTCCACCTCTACGACGGGCGCGTAGCACCCGTCTGGCAGCAAACTCTCATCCCTTTTCTGTCCAACTCTCTAATGCAAGAGTTAACCGTTACTCCCAGTCTTTCATTCATGCAACAGGTCAGCTCTGGAACTGTCTCCCTCTGTCTGTATTTCCTCCTGCCTATGATCTCCAGTCTTTCAAACGCAGTGTGTCCAGGCATCTCAAAATGATCGGATCTTGAATTTGGCTCTCTATTGTATTTTGTTTTTCTCTTGGAGGGAACTGTTACTGCGGGCTCATGGCCTTTGGTTCCTTCTTCCTCGCATAAAAAAAAAAAAAAAAAAAAAAAAAAGCTAATATAAAATTGTGTGGTAACGACAACGAGTAAGTTCAAAAGAAGTCACAAGGATTCAAGATGGAGACAGCTTCTTAACCCTGCACTACTAATATATACTGTGTGTGTGTGTGTGTGTGTGTGTGTGTGTGTGTGTGTGTGTGTGTGTGTGTGTGTGTGTGTGTGTGTGTGTGTGTGTGTGTGTGTGTGTGTGTGTGTGTGTGTGCGCGCGCCTGACATCTGAAAAATGAGGGCAGTATTCTTTACGATTTTTTGTCGTAAATAGTTCTCAGAAAATGTTGGGGACGGGTTGGGGGAACATGGTCTCCAGCTTTTAACTCAGTCCACTATGACACCAAAGTTAAAATATGCTAGCCGTAGGTAACATAACTTACTTAACGTGCTTCAGCTTACTGAACTTGGAGCTAGAGGCGTAAGATAGCGCGCTACTCATTCATTCAACTCTAAAGGAACATTTGTGACGGGAAACTCGTAGAGAAGACCCACTGATTTCATCATGCAGTGCAAATGACTCGCCTCCCTCCTCCTCCTCCTCCTCCTCCTACCTCCATTATCGTACCTGATTATGGGCAAAATCCGAAAAGCGGACTGTAACATTCAGTAGTGACGTGACTATGGGTGTCGGTGTTATTGTGGTGTAATAAAGGGCCGTCTAGAACAGGCAAATCTTTTATAAGAAAAGTCAGGTTCAAAAATCCTTTAATCCAGTGGCGTGAGTTTCAGTGTGATCTTGCCATTTCCAGACGATTTTATTCAGCTGGGGGTCTTTCAAACTTGAGGTATTATAAGCACAGTTTTAACCGCATCACTCCGATAATGTACTTTTTCTTTATTTCGATCTTGCTATCTCCAGACGTTTGTGCTTAACTTGGAAAGGTTTTTCGAACTGGAGGGTTTATATGTAGCTTGAATTAACCCTTTCACGACTAAAAATATCATAAGACGAATAAAATCGTCTGAGGCGGGCAAGAATAGAAAATATGATCTCAGACTGAAGGGTTTATTCTTTCCTAGTAAACGCTATGATTGGGATCCTACCAAATACTCTCCATTATATCTGTCTTTCTCTTTCATTCCTTTCCTCTGCACTCCCATAACCTGCCTTCTCCTTCTTTTCCTTTTTCTTCCTTCCCTTTAATTCCCTTCTTTTGCATTCCCCTTCTATCCACTCCCTTCCCCTCTTTTTCCTTTTCCTTCTCCTACTACCGCCGTCCGCTAATGGCATAAAAAAATATTCGGTCCATTCAAAACATCACAATCGTACTTATCCCCTTCATCGCAGTAAAGCATACATATATATATATATATATATATATATATATATATATATATATATACATATATATATATATATATATATATATATATATATATATATATATATATATATATATATATATATATATATATATATAATGCACAAACTACCGTCACTCTGATGTTCTTAGTTATGGAAAGATGTCGAAATGGAGGGATTAAATTTGGACTCTACTAACCCCTTCTGTACGAGTAACCTTTCCTAAATTAAAGGAAATAATGCGGAGGTAACAAAAATGAACAAAAGACGCCATAGTAAACCCACAACCCTGAGCAAAAGCCCAGGTCGTTAACTACTAAATCATTCCTCCCTTCCATCTCCTCCCCCCTCATTTCTCTCTCTCTCTCTCACACACACGAACCCTTCCCCTCCCCTCCCCCACACAACAACACAACAAAGACCGAATTCCAGCCCCCGTTGCCCTGGAGACCACTGACCATTACAGGTATTCCGGACAGCTAGCCTTTCACCCCAATGAACTCGCTCAAGCACCTCGCTCTGATGACCTCTATTACTATCACCATTGGGAGATTTTGTTCACTTCTGTAGATATATTTTGAACCAGAGAAGTTACATGTCTAAATAACTTTCCACTACAAGAGATCTGTCCTAAATTGAGTATGATCATCTTGGTTGCAACAAGAGGAAATTTTAAATACGTCATCTGTTTTAGAGAGTTAACTTACACACGTCTACTTCACAAACGTACATGTCAACTCTGTCTACGTATCTCTCTATCTGTACCAAGATGCCTTAATCCCAGACAGAGTGGCCACGAACAGATCACCTCCATGTTCCCCTGTCCTCCATCTAACTCAAGCGACCCTCACTCATATACTTCTCCACTTCCTCCCTCCACCACACCTTCGGTCTCCTTCTCCCCCTGTCCCCCTCCACCTCACTCACATACACTCTCCTAGTCATTCTCACTCATAATTTTCTCCACATGGCCAAACCATCTCCAGGTAGTTCTGATCATGGGTAATTATTGGATATTGATACTCCATTATGTTCATAAGGTAATATTCAGACTTGCCTATTGATCTCCTGCAAGCAAACTGGCCTTACCACAAGAAAGCATTGCCTTCATATTATACTTTACGATAAGAAGAATCGAACCCTTTCAGTCTCAATGGTCTTTCTTGACTCATCATCATCATCATCATCATTACTATCATTGTTATTATTACTATCATTATTATTATTATTATTATTATTATTATTATTATTACTATTATTTTTACTATTAAGATTATTATTATAATTAATGTGACTGCTATTCCTATTACTATTAAATTTATTATGATTATTATTATCTACAATCAGACGATTTTATTCAGCTTTGGAGGTTCATCTTTTTAAGGAGTTAGAAACAGTCTTCATTAACTCCTTCAAAAATTAGATGCATCTTCTAAAGCTGAATGGTTGTAGTAAGAATAAAAAGGAAAAATGCCACTGTACTGAAAAGGTCAAAGTTAATATAATCGCCAGGCATTACCGACAACAAAGCAAAACAAAGACGTCCTCTGACTAAAGTTCTTAACCTCTTCCATTCCTTTTCAGTTCACGACTTCGGTTACTTTCTCCTTTATTGGGCAGCTCTGTGATCCACATACAGCAGGATCGACCTTCGTGCTGTGTTGTCTGTTGATATAGTGGGTTAGCCCAGTTGCCTCGTACAGGTTTTTAGATGCCGTTTTGTCTAGTGAGTTACGGTACACCAACCAGCTGTGACACATGAGGGAGAGCTTTCGAAAGGTAGATTGAGTTTATTGCGTTATATCGTTCTGAGACGCGCACAGGTCACTCGCCTCAAATGTCTGGACTAAGAACCTAGTCCCGAACCCCTACGCTCCTGAAGGGCCAACATTAAATTGGCTAATGGAACAACACTACCGTCACAAGAATTATGGTACGATTTTATCTTGCTGTAGTAGAGGAGAGTTAATTAAGGCAAAATGCAACCTCCCAATTCTGAAGAGATAACTACAAGAAAATGATAAATACGCCATCGGATTTAAGCTGTTCGTAGAGAATATTTCTAACTCTTGTAATCAGGCATGTTTTGCGTTAGTCAGAGAGAGAGAGAGAGAGAGAGAACCACGCCCTCGGATAAAACGTGTTGAGAGGTGAATCGGTGGCAAGTTTGTGCAGCGTCATGTTCCTGTGAAAGTGAGGGTGGTGGTGGTGTTAAAGCGGATATCTGATGCGTGCCTCCCGCTGCTGCCACTCCCACCCGTCCACCTCACCTCACCTCACCCTGCCTCGCCCTGGCCCATGCACAGCTCATCACAGTACACCCTACCACACCTCGCCTTCCTCCATTATCTTTGCTCACTTACACCAGACCACATCCCACATTACCTCACCTCAAATCATCATGTTTACCTCACCTCACATCATTCCTTTCTACCCTGCCTTACCTACCCATCCTACCTCACCTCATCCACATTACCTCACCTCTCATCATCTTATTCACCTCTCCTCACATTACACCTTCCCACCTTGCCTTACCTACGCATCCAACCTCACATTCACTTATCACCGTATATTGCCTTCACTCACTCACACTATACCATATCACACAGCACCACACCACACATCACATCACATCACATCACTTCGTCTCACCTTTCCTTACATCACTCCTCATCCTGCTCACCTCACTCCATTCAACCTCATCACACCCCACCTTGCCTTACCTTCCCCCAACTCATATCTCTTCACGCAACCCATCTCACCCACCCAACCCTACACCCAACCCAACGCCACTTCACATCTCCCCATTCACACTCCAATAATACACTCTGACTAGGTGCATGTCTCGTGTCCACTATAAACTTAACCATGAATAAGTAATGTCTATATACTGAACACACTCGATGGAATTTTGTGTTGGTGCATTCCTCATTGCCATAAAAAAATAGTATGTCAGCGTCAGCATTTCATTAAATAGCGGTACTAAGTTGTTCATTACTGTTAGAGAGAGAGAGAGAGAGAGAGAGAGAGAGAGAGAGAGAGAGAGAGAGAGAAAGAATTTATACAAGCATAATAATTCCTACGGTAAAAATTCACGCTATTTAACTACGAGACACCATTTCACATTTAGTCCTCAAATCTACAAAGACACCAAGCATGATCCATATTCTAACCTAATTATGACCCAGTTTTTATTTTTGCTCTACTGACATGCGTAAAGAAATATACGTGCAATTAAGCTATCTCCCTGTCAGCAAGAGAGAGATTGAGAGAGAGGGAGGGAGGGAGAATTTCGGCATACCAGTACACGCTTAAGGCCCTAACTTTAATATTCATAGACTGAGCACTTAACATTAATTAATTGGAACAAAGGGACCTTCGAGAAACATTGCCGCTTCATAAAACAGCAAGCCTGATTTGTCTTGCCATGAACTATAAATATTTTAGCACTATCGACGTCCATAAAAATTCCTGGGTGTCATTTTCAGGGGGCATGAGAGAGAGAGAGAGAGAGAGAGAGAGAGAGAGAGAGAGAATCATGAGCGTTAAACCACAGTCAAAAACCAAAAATGCCTTGGTCTACAAACATAACTTTTCTCATACAATTAAACCTTTACAAAATTATCACTGAAATATTAACCTCAAACCCCTGATTCAATTATCGTTACTATTTCGTCTTCCCCTCTCCGGACGATTTTATTCAGCTGTGGAGAGACTTTTGGATTTTCAAGGGTTCTGTATATCCATCAATAGCCCCTCAGTTACTAAGAGTCCAATACAGTCGTTAACAAAGAAAAATTCGTCGAGTCGAAGTTTGTTTAAAATTGAAGTGGCTATTGACGAGTGTAAAAATTCTTGGGACCCATTTTCAGGGGTGTAAAAATCTCTCTCGCCGTGTGTGTGTGTGTGTGTGTGTGTGTGTGTGTGTGTGTGTGTGTGTGTGTGTGTGTGTGTGTGTGTGTGTGTGTGTGTGTGTGTGTGTGTGTGTGTGTGTGTGTTCTGGCTCCTGTCTCGATTGATGCCGGTGAAGGAAGGAAGGAATAATAAAGAACCAGTACCAAGCCAGAAAATGGCTAAATGGCATCAAGGATGAGGGTGACAGAGGGAATAATTAAATAAAATGTAAAATATGAAGATATGTTCGACGTAGATGGAGTCGGTGTTGATAAGCTATTTCAGTTGACCTTGCCATGTGACCCTGACCTTCAATCTATCGTTCTCTAAAACGATTGGTCATCCCCATGGCTGACTTTCAATCCTTTCATTAAGTTTGGCTGAAACCGGACCAGAAATGCTTGACAAAGCTAATACATCGTAGTTCCTTGCTTACAGTACTTCCTTTCAACTGGTTTCCTTATTTACACATTCAGTCAGTGGCAGAGTGAGATGTTGAGATGGTTGTCAGTACCTAAAAAGGTGTACCGCTATTCTGTATACAGGGTGTGGAACTGTTAATGGGTCTTAGAATTAACAGTAAATTTGGAAGTGAATAACGAAATTGAAGAAAGCGAATGTGGAAGATAACTGATGACTGGAGAGGAGAGAAAGATACTGAGGAAACTAGCATGGATTTCTTTGTCCTTTATTACAGAGTTCTTAGTGTGTCATGTAATCAATAGCCAAGTGAATGGTGTGGCTTATGAAAGATAACATGAAAGATAAGAACAGGCGTGAACAAGGGAGAACGAGAAAGCTAAAAATAGGGAAGTAAAAAGTGCTCGTTTCTTTTTATGCGTTTTGGAACAGTTACTGAATCTTAACGATTACTGATAAATCGACAGGTCAGTAAGATTAGTGGGGTAAAAAAAATGAATGAAAAATAATAGGAGGCACGAAGAAGGTAAAAACAGAAACTGGGTGAACTGGCATACACTTATTTATTCTTTATGTGATAGAGTCTTATATACTGCACTAAATCGCTCATCCTGTCTCTTGTCTCCTCATATATTTGTTATGTACCAGCGTTACATTCTTTGCCTCTCTTTCTCTCTCTTCTGTGCCGTGTGTCTTGCGGAGTTTCTGTCTGTCTGTATATTGCCTCACGCGGCATCTTCTGAAGGGGAAGTCATGACAAAAGAACCCCCATGTTTCTGTCCTACTCAAGAACGACCCTTCCTCCAAGAACAGGACATTAAACTCACATCTTATCTCTGTATTTCGTTCCCACCCTCTTCACTTTCATATCCTGTGGTAATCTTAATATTAACACTTTATCTGTGTTAACCTTGCATCAGGGGTGGAAATAATTTATCGCTTAACCTGAATGGAAAGTTTAATTCTGAATTTCGTAACAAATGGGTTAAAACATTAATTCTGTTCATTTATTCATTCTCACTGTGTTTTTAGCCGACCAAGTGCTTAGCACTGTTGATTGGTCGTCAACGAGTATGTGTTCCGCTTCGATTACTCTACTACCGTCATATATTGAATATTTAATGGCAAGAGCTCAATAGCTGAGTGTTTGCTTGGACGGTTGAGTATTGGCTTTCCACCAGTTGCAGAGAATAACAGTTTTCTTCCTGGAATGCAGCCACGGACCATTGCGTGACAAGCACAGGAATAGTATATGTGGACAATTTAATCGATACAAAAAAAGGTGAGATACTACACACACACATTCACACACACACACACACACTATATATATATATATATATATATATATATATATATATATATATATATATATATATATATATGTATATATATATACACACACACACACACACACACACAATATTATAGATAGACTGTATTTGTATATATATATATATATATATATATATATATATATATATATATATATATATATATATATATATATATGGTTGACCGTGCACTGGGACCTTGACCTTTGGCCTATCTCTCAAGAAAAAAACGTAACACTCTTGGGTGATCCTCAGCTCATCCATCACGATTGATCCAAATCAGATCAAAACTATTTCAGATATTATGTTCACCCACACACATATGGGTCGAACTTTGCCCTTGCCCGGTGATCTTGACCTCTGACTAAGTGTTCACCAAATTGAAACCATTTGTTCTTTCCTGATCCTGATCCTTAATCCTCTCTCGAAATTTTGTGTAAATTGAATGCCAACCGTTAAAAGTTTACCTTGACCTTTGAACTTATGTTAAAAAATAAATAGTCTGCTTCCTGTCCGACCCTCAGCCCTTCCACCAAGTTTGACTGAAATCGATTGAAAACTACATTATGTTAAAACACTCCCTCATGTCGAACTATAACTTTGCCCTGTGACTTTAATCTCTGAGTGATTATCAAAATATAATAACATCATTCTAACAACACACTCAATCATTTCCCAAAGTTAGGTCGAAATTGCATAATAACTAGGTCAATAGTGCTAGGCCAACGTCTGACCAAGCCCCGTCATCTCGACCTTAGACCTATTCTTCAAAAAACACTGAGTTTCTAAACGGGCTGTCCCTCCATCCTTCCATCAAGGTTGGTTAAAATCGGTTAAAAACTGTTACTGATTTTACAAAAACACACGGATGGAGTCACACACATAAGCCGGAAAAAACATAACCCTCACGAGATTAACAATATCTGGCAGAAGAAGAAGAAGAAAAAAAAATACTCTGGTGTGGGTGTTGAATCCAAATATCAAAATCTGTAACGTGTGTGAAGCTATTCCCGTATACCTCCTGCTGGATTTCATTTCCTTTTATTCTTATCCTATTTTTCGCTCCAGTTCTTTTATGCTCATTACGGACCGGCTAATGAACAATCAAGCATTTTCAGTTTGGTTTTTCATTCATAAAGGCGAATAGGAAGCTCTCGATGAACAGGGCTAGAGAAGAGGATATTAAGCTGGATGGATCATGGTACTGGTTTACTGTGTTTCACCCGTATATGTACATTTACCTTTCCTATATATGCAGTATATTAGGAATGGGGAAGGGAGAATGAGATGTTGACTAGGAGAAAGCATGTGACTGAGGTAGAGAGAGCAGGGGGTGTGAGAGACCTAGCATGAGAAAGAGGGATGGGGCGCAGAGTGGGAAGGGGAGACCGAGGATGAGATGGAGGGATGGGGTAGAGAGACATATGAGGGAGAGGTGTGTGAATTCTAGAAAGGACAACCTGATGGCGGATGGCAGTGACGGAGGCGATTCGTTTGTGGCCAGCCCTTCTGAAAAGAAGGCGCCTAGCTGTATACAGATGGACAAATTACGTTCGTGATGATATATGACTGTGTGTGTGTGTGTGTGTGTGTGTGTGTGTGTGTGTGTGTGTGTGTGTGTGTGTGTGTGTGTGTGTGTGTGTGTGTGTGTGTGTGTGTGTGTGTGTGTGTGTAATTACTATATTCGAGATAACCTACACATAATCATAGTATTTCTTAACCCTTTCAATATGGCCCTACCGTTTTAACTAGCCTATCTTGAAAAGGTCCATGTCGCGGGTCAAGATCAAATTCGCAGGTCCAGGTCACAGTTCGGCGCGTCGCTAAGCACTCTCAGCACATGCTCTGTTTCATATTTTGGCATCAACAACCGACTTTAATCTTCTGTAACGCCGCCCTTCTGTCATGTCTTGTCAATCGTTTCATTTCAAGGCATCTTCGGAAATCTGAATAAAATCATCCGCCAACAGAAGAAACAAAACTGACCCTTCGCTGACGATGGCATTGGTTTTTGCAACGAACTCAAACTCCCGCAGGCATCGATCGATAAAGCTCCACCTAAAGCTGCACGATAAGTCCCAGGGAAACTTCTCCTGATATAGCATATGAGTCCCTTTGTATCGATCCAGGCACTTCCCACCTCAGCAGACCACCACCTAGAGCAATGGCATTACGTGTCTCGATTTGCTATGAATTTACGTTTTTCGTACGCTTACCTTCCTGTCGTTGGACATATCCCAACTTTTTTCTTCCACAGAATGTTAGTGTACATTTTTTTTTTAAACGGCGTGAAAATAAAGGGATTTATTTTTATAACATAATGACAATATTTGCATAACTTTGGAAAATAAAGAAAAATATACTTGGCAAAGCAAATTGCCACTGAAATACGTCAAGTATTATAATTTATACATCTAATAATTATTCATTTTATGTTCAACTCTCTATATTCTTCAAGTTTCAACACGTTTGGGCAAGAGTTTAAGTCACAAAAGCAATTTCCTGAATACATAAGTTTTCCTTGGTCATGTGGAGAAAAAAAAAAAAAAAAACGAAAATAATGGGAACAGTAAAACATGTGCGTGGATTTTTTTTTTTTTTTTTGGTACAGGTGACTCAAGCCAACAATCCTACATAATCAAAACAGAAGGACTTGATAATCAGTGGGAACATGGCGTGAGTGGGAATGAAATTTACAAGATGCACTGTAACAAAAGCGTTCAAATATAAGTAAATAAGGTGATCGTACTGGAGGCTGTAATTTAAGTCGTACCTGAAATCTATGAAGTTCGTGTTTGTAGTCTCCATTCGAGTTACATAAATGAGAATATTGAAAAAGTTTATAGCTCTCCAAAGCTTTCACTGTAAACACTATTTAACTGGTCTGTTTCAGGCATGTTGAGAATAACGTGGAGAGAGAGAGAGAGAGAGAGAGAGAGAGAGAGAGAGAGTGTGTGTGTGTGTGTGTGTGTGTGTGTGTGTGTGTGTGTGTGTGTGTGTGTGTGTGTGTGTGTGTGTGTGTGTGTGTGTGTGTGTGTGTGTTGGAGGAATGCGAAGGCTGTTTAGAATCACCACATTTTAATCAATCGTGCTAGGCAGGGCGATATCATTCTCGGCAACTCGCCTTCCGTTGCGCGATATTCAGCCGGTCTGTATTAGTCTGTGTATGTGTCTGTGCCTTAAATCCTCCCTGCCTGTCTGATGAGTATAAATGAAACTTCCCAGGTGAGTTCGACTGGTTATTCGGAAGGCCTTCCACCATATACAATTTTCCAGCCATGACTTTTAAGGGGCTCAGCCCCCCTCACCATACTAAAAATTCTCAGAAATGCGGAAAGGAGGGAAGATATGGCTCTGATATTTCAGTACATGTTGTACATTGGACTCTCATCCGTAATGCGATATTTGGGGAGCCTGGGCCCCTCCCCAATGGTTCTCGGGTGGGTCGGTCCCTTCCTACAAATAAAAATGATCAGAAATATGGGAAAGTGAGCACAAAGATTTCAACGAAACTTCGCATGTCAGTTCATCTAGTCCTTGATAATGTCATACACTATATAGTTTCCATAATTTTGTTATGGGGCCTGCCCTTTCTAAAACTTAAAAATGATACAAAATAGGGAAAGAATGGCAGATATTGCTTTGGTATCTTATTACATACAGTATTGCACAATGGGACAGTGTGACAAACTCGTTACAGTTCTTCTACCCTCTAATTTATTATATTCACATATGACACCTTTTCGATTTAGTGGCTTTTACATCGGGATACTAGATTCTTTCATGAAGCGGTAAAATTATTTTGTAATTCTTTCATAATTTATAGAGGTGGAGGAATGTGAAGACAGTTTACACTATATTAAGAAAAGGAAGAGTCCAAATTGCAGTTTATTAATCATTTCCTTTCATGGGTGTTTTATTCGTGCTAAATCCAAACTAATTTATCCACAGAGTAAAATTTAGGTAGTCCAAGAGTTAAGCGAGACAGTCTACGTCACTCTGACTTCTACAGATTAACTCGGGTGAAGAATACTGTTTTGCGATTGTCTGAATGAAACGCCTTAATGTGTTCGGTGAAGGTGAGGGGCTATTATTTACAGTGATGTAGGAATATGGAAACCGTTTACGAGTACCGCTTCCTAATTTACTGTGGTGGAAGAATGTGAAGGTCTTTTACATGAAGCTCTTCATCATTCACGGTGGTGGAGGAATATGAAGGCAGTTTACACTACCTGCTTCCTGATTTACAAAGAAGCAAATATGTGAAGGATGTTTACAATTTACTAGTACCGCTTCCACGTATACAGTGGTGGTGGAAAATGAAGGCAGTTTACAAGTACCGCTTCCTCATTTACAGTGGTAGAGGAACGTGAAGTTTGTTTACAGTGCAAGAGACGAGTTCCAAATTACCCCTTCCTTGTCTTCCCCCGCCTTTCGAAAACCTTGATTAGTAGTGGGGATCAGACGGGATCTGTCAGTCTTTATCTCTTGGTTCCTACCTGACAAACGCTTTCTTTTTATCGTTCTCTCTTTTAATGGTCACTCTATTTTTATTAAACCCGCACTCACTAAAACGTGATCATGTGTTATGTTGTGATCGGTGTGTGTGTGTGTGTGTGTGTGTGTGTGTGTGTGTGTGTGTGTGTGTGTGTGTGTGTGTGTGTGTGTGTGTGTGTGTGTGTGTGTGTGTGTCCAGTGCAGTATTTTCGTCCATGTTCTTCTTGGCTTTGCTTCGTTCAGGTGGGGTAGTGTTTGCAGCCGTCCAGTGTGTGTGGTTGTCGCCTGTCCAACATTGCCTTCGAACCTGTTGCCTCTCCTGCTCCCTCTCACTGCTATTTTCACACACACACACACACACACACACACACACACACACACACACACTTTCCCTTTTTTCCATATATATCTATCTTCTTATTTATATCTATTAACTTCTCTTTCGCCACTACAGGGGCTGGCCTAAAGAGAGGAGGAAAGGGAGAGTAAAACAGGCTGTAAGAAAAAAAAAATTGAGGTGAGGATATACGATAGTAGCAAGGAAGATGAGTGAACGAAAGGAGAGAGAGAGAGAGAGAGAGAGAGAGGAGGGGGGGGGTTGAAACGAGTGTACAAAACGTGCCCAGCCTCCCAGTTGTCAGATAAGGCTCGTCGACTAGTTTCTTTACATGGGCGGCCAGCAAGCTTACGCGTCTCACGGCCTGGAAAACGAGTCTACACATGTCTGGCGTTTCCTCCTTTGTTGACAGCCTTTTTTCCTTTCATTTTTCTCCCTCATGGCGTCTGGGAGCCGGTCGCTGCAATACATAAGCGTGAACTTCTAGGGGACGGTTTTGGCCAAGATGCACTGTGCCCCTGATGACAAAGTTTTCAAATGTGAAAAGATGAATGAACTCCCTTCAACTGGATGACTTTATTTATATGTGGGTGCATCGCTAATAGAAGCTTTCTCCGTCTGTCTCTCACTAACGATTTTCAGGAGCAAGGTACTTCATTCCTGCAGATTTCAGCGACTCTAACGAAGCCATACCATACCATACCACATCACACACCACACCACACTACACAACATACCACCGGCTCATACCCCACCACACCACACAACATCAAGGGCACTGACCGAAGGGCCCAGGAGCTCCCGCACCTAGGACTTTAATAACTTTCAATTTCTACTACATGTTCATTTTCTTCATGCTATAACTAGTGCAGTTTATTCACGTTGGCAGAGACCGCCTGTGGCAAAAAAAAAAAAAAAAAAAAAAAAAAAAAAAAAAAAAAAAAAAAAAGGTAATTCAGGCCTTAGTTAATTCTTCTGCTCGAAAATTCTCTCCTGATGTGAATGAAAATGGTGATAGTCGAGTGGTAAGTGGGCGTCTGTTGTCTGAAATGAAGCGAGTTTGTTACCATGCTGGGTAGAACAATTTAACGAATTTCTTTTAAGAAGACTTTACTAATCTACAAGACCCATCAAAATGTCATAACGCCCTTTCTAATACCAACGCACCAGTTCTGATTGAGAAAGCCCTGGCATTACGGACTTTGTGTATTAGAGACGAAGTGGTGACATGTGAAAGTCTGTGGCAAGTAGGAGTGATGGGCCAAAAGGGAAGGGGCTGTTCAACCAATGCCCAGAAAAATAAAATAAAAGGTCACTACAAAGGAAGGGTTAAACTGGTACTATAAATTACATCACATCCTTTATCGTGTCATTTTATATAATCTAATGTTCTGAAAAAAATACACGGCTAATTTTGCACTTACATCACAGTGGTCCAAATATCACAACGATTGGTCAGTGCTTCAAATGTTACCTCTATCGTGGTCGGGGCAACACTAGTGTTCTATTCCCGCTAACACCAGGCGATTGTATTCAGTTTAGAGTGAGTCGTAAGAACATGAACACTGTATAATGCGGTTGGGGACGCTATTTTTTCTATTCTTTTTCTTTTTCTTTCTTCTTACGGTGGACTTGAATCATGAATATAAATGTGAGGCTTTGTTCCCTCTTCCTGGTAACAGTTGGACAGACGTGAGACAAACAACACTGTAGGGATGAATCTCTATACTACGATAACGTATTTTGTAACTTTCTTACTATCTGCAGACGTTCTTACTGAGATCAGGATTTGTGTATTAAACTGGATGGGTTAGACACTGCCTTCCTAAACCCTTTTTAAGCTCAGTTAAGTCTTTTGGTGGCAGCAAAGGGAGAAACGTCATCTAATTCATAACTTCTTCAGCACTATGACACCTTCTTAACTTAATCAGTCTACTACTATACAGTATTAGTCAATGATATTTTTGATGCGAACAATGCAAGGGGTTACACAAAAGTATATGTAACTCCTTATATATGAAGATATTCCCAAGTCAGATATAACTGTCTGGAGAGTACGGGAATATTTAATAGGGAATGCATCATAGTAGCGAAAGCGTTAAATCCTTCATTACTAGAGATTTTCTTAAAGGCGAAATAAATCGTCCGCATTATAATTATGGAGAGAATAATGGAGACAGTTTCTACCTCTTTTACTTCAAGAAATCTCCGGAATATTAAATAAACTTGCCTGACTGTTGCAGCACCACAGCAACTACCAAAAAGAAAAAAGTCATCGTACTTGTGGGTTTTATGTAGTTTGTTTCTAATTTTCGATGTGTGAGGCCTCCTCGAAGTTGAATGGAGACGTCTATATGTAAAGCGAATGAAATATAAAACAGACGTCAACGCTGTATAAGGATAAAACCTTACTGTACTGTGACTTGCATGTTTCAGTTATGCCATTCTTCGATCTTTAGTAAAGATACTAATGATGGAGATTATGATGGATATATTAGGTTGCCCCTAATGTGGCAAAAACAAGTACAAAACCATTACTTCCCGGAGCTTTCTGGACCCTTCGGTTAATGTCCCTGGTGTGGTGTGGTGTGGGAGAATGATTCTGTGTGGTGCGGTGTGGTATGGTTTCGCTAAAATCGCTAAAATCCACGGGAATGAAGTACCCTGTGTCCCACCATCGTTAGTGAACGACAAACGGACGGAGTCCTACCTACAGATTATACAGCATAAAGGAAAAAAAATCACTGTTCTTCGATTTTTGTACAAGAATTAATTACGAAAGGAAATATGATGATGATTCACAAAGGAAAATACTAACTATTCCTCGATGGGTGGCAACTTTTGTAATGAGGAAGATAAATTTAATAGACAGTGATGATGACGATGATGAGATTCAAACCCAATGTGGTAAAAAGTTTGTTATATTCCTTGATTACTGGCTACGATATATGAATCAAGGATGGTGGCTATGGAGACTAATGTTTCACGCTTGATACAAACAAGAAAATGAAAAAATCCTCGCTTGTCACCCCTTCACCATAAACTATTGAAAAAAAAAAAAAAAAATCCATGCGGGTTCTCTCGACTTTTGGCTTCACAGCGGGAGCCTGAATGGATTTGTAATTGACGTTTCCTCTGTTTTTTTTTTTTCTCTCTCTCTGCCACACAGAAAGTTCCCTCGTCGTATATTTTTCAGACCACCTTTTGTTGCGACCTGTTATCATTTTTACATGCATTTGAAGCCGTTTGTTGTATGATTTTTTTTTTGCCACCTGCTGCATGAATGATTGTACTTTTTAATATGCTTCTAAAACAGCTATTGTATGCTCTACTGTCGGCCTGAATATTTTACGGTACTGATTTGCTTTTAAGGGGAAAAACCTGAAATACAGCGAAAAAGTATATACATTCATTGTATATCAGAGTACAACAAAATCCCTTATTATGTCACCCTTGTAACCATTATTTTCTTTTTTTTATCGTCGTTACAAAAACAAAAATGGCCAAATAAAGTTCTACTGCTACTTATAAAGCTCATTAGCCATTTCCTCCTGACTATCAGTTGCAGTTGTATGGAGGAACGTTATGACATTCTAAAGCACATCTATGATTTCAAATAAAAACTGCCATGATAAGTTATGTATCGAGTAAACCCGAACTTCACAGTATCCAGAGACTGAGAAAATGATATTATGTAGAAGCGATTAAATATTTCATAAAAGGGAAGCCTGTACCCTACGGCATCTGACAAGCCACAACCTTGCTACATAAAAAGCCGACGTAAGGAAATGTGTTCCTTCCGCACTGACCTCGCTCCACCATAACCCTGTTTTATAGCAGTGCATCAGGGGTAGGCTACAGCTACCATTCCAACCCGGAACACCATCCCACCTCTCACTTCTCTTCCTCTATTCACGCACAAACACAGTCACCCACCACATTGCCAAGTTGCTTTAATACTGTATCTTGCATATCTAAATCTTTGAATCTCTCCTTCAACAGGCAGATTTTAAGGCCTTTTTCCTCTCGTAACCTTTGTTCTGATTGCCGGTATGGGTTCCGTCGGTAACGCTCAAGTGGTGATCTTATATTTTTCAGTGACACTCATCTGTACTTTGGGATTTCGGTTAAATCTTTACTGTTGCACTGGGCATCTCGAAGGGTTTTGGCACAGATCTTTTAACTTCAAAGCTGCTCTCCTGTGTCTTCTAGCCTCCATTTTGTACCTTCAACTTAATTTTCTTCTCCGGTCGTTCTACAGCTGCTGTAAAGATGGCCACACTTCTTTAAAACTAACAATAGTGATGTTCCTTACCATTTCTAGCCCTTGTAGTCATCACTGACCTGGGCTGTACAGCTATGAACACTAATAAAGGGACAGGATAAATGCCAAAAGTGTGCACATAGAGGACGGGTTAATCGCACAAGTTCTCCCCCCACCACCCACCACCTTTGACCCCCTTGAGGTTGCTGACCTAATTAGTTCATCGTCCCTTCACACAGTGTTATTGACAAAAGTTTGGTCGAAATCTGTCGTGGGGTTCAGGAGATATCGCGTTCACAAGGATAAACTAAGTCGAATGGCCTTTGACCTTGCTTATCTAATCAGCTCATCGTCCCTTCATACTGTTTCACCGACAAAAGTTTGGTCGAAATCCGTCGAGGAATTCAGGAGATACCGCTCCCATGAAGATAAGCTATGTCTACTCCATATGACCTTGACCTTTGACCCCTTGACCTAGACGACCTAATTGGTTCATCATCTCTTCATATTGCATCACTGACAACAGTCTGGTGGAAATCCGTCGGTGGGTTCAGGAGGTATCGCGCCCAGAAAAGTGTTAAGGACGCACGCACCAACGCACTTACGGACGGACAGACCAATCACTTAACCTGAATGAAATCGTCTGACAGCAGCTAAAGACCAATATAAATTACTTTCCTTGGCTTAAACAGCTGTTGGTCCCTCAGACAGTTCGCAGAATATTCTAGTGTTAATCATTACCTTGAAATTTTCTCCCTCGGTAATGTTGACAGAGTCTTGAAATTACACAAAATTACCCTGAATTAGAACAATTTATCGACATGAACTGAGCTGGTAAGGAAGGAGTCTATTATTAACTGTCTCAAACCAGGAAGGGAGTGTCGGGGCTGAAGGAAGGTAAAATACACATTTTCCAGCACCATGTAAACACTGCTGGCACACACACACACACACACACACACACACACACACATCGAAGAAATCTAAAATAGCCCGCCTTTAGATGGAGCAGAGATAATGTTTCTGCCCGCCTGTGTGTGTGTGTGTGTGTGTGTGTGTGTGTGTGTGTGTGTGTGTGTGTGTGTGTGTGTGTGTTCCCATCATATCTCATGAACGGCTTGAGCTATCAACATGAAAACTTCAGGGTATAAAGATATGGCCAAAATCTTGGACTTGGCCAACAGCATTTCCTGGCGGGCGATTAGCAGTCGGCTCCCGAATGCTTTTCTTTCATTTGTCATGCAGTTTAATCGATACATTGTTTTTAATGTAAGGAATATCTTTTCAAAGGATTTTTTTTTTTTTTTTCAGTGAAGGTAGGGTAACTATATAAAGCCAGAGACTGATGGGTGACAATTAATAAATTTTCATACATATCTACGGACAGTGCTCTTTATAACGGTCAGGAATTTAATGTACTCATCTGCTTCATCGTTAGCTGAAGAATTTTTTGCCATCTTCGTTGACACTGTGGTTGGTATTCTCACTGGCTTAGAAGACATTGCAACGTTTCTTCCTTATTTATTCTTTTTCCTGCTACACCCCAATATCCTCTTGTACTTTATGATAACGATATAAATTTTACACTTAGTCTCCTGTGACTCACTTGGCTGATTAAAATCGTCTGGCGCTACCTGAAACAGAATACCAGATTTGTCCTAACGATGGGAGGGTTAAAGGTGAAAGTTCTGATATGCAAGACCCTGCACTCACCTTCAGTTGAATAAAATCGTCTGGCGGAAGGTGAAATAAATTACTAGACTTGTCCCGACCACGCGATCAGTAAGATATAATTAACCTACATGAGGAGAGTAAGGTGTCATGTTAAAATAAATCATCAAGGAAGAAGTGCTACGAATCCTCTTATGTCAATGAGAATATGATCTAATGTCCATCAAGTTTATTTCTTAGGCATTATTATTATTAACATCCTGATTCCGTTACGTAGTTTTTTTTTTTCCTCCTAGTTTAAGACGATTATACTCAGCTTAGAGGAAACTTATCGAAATATGGGCTCCTAGATACGGTCTTAATTAACCCTTCAGTCCGATTCAGTTTCCCTTTTTCTTTTCTTTTTTTTTTTCTGATAGGCTTCCATGCAATCTCATTAAGGAGACATTTTTAATAAAGGTGTTAATACTTGATATATTTAACCACTCTAGTTCTAAAACATTCCTCAAAGCAAAGTACAATTATGAGGCAGTGGCAAAAATAAAATCAGAAGTACGTCATCATATAGAGAGAATTAATCCTTTCAATATCACACTGAAATAGAGTCGCTGATCCAAGGGCATAATATAGCTAATCCCATGTGCAACTTAACCCCTTCACTTCAATGAATTATTTCATTAGATCTTTACTAAATCTAGACGATTGTATTAAACTTGATAAAGATCACATGTACACAGGGGATAAATGAAAGCTGTATCGAACCCCCAATATTCGAAATTCCATCCTAAGCAAAAGTACAATATAGTAGCAAGAACAAAGAAAATACCGATGTTAAGAGTTGTAATGCAGTTTCTACGGACCTTTAACTTCGACAGATAACCTTAGGCACTTTATTCATACTGTAGTCAGACAATTACATTCATTTGAGAAAAGCTTTACCCGGATTTAAATGTTCTTCACTGTCATAACTGAATTTACGATTTTCCTTCTCACTAATTCAAGCCGAGTTTTTTCAGATAAGAAAACCTTAACATCGCAAATAATAGTAATAATAATAATAATAATAATAATAATAATAATAATAATAAGTAATAACAAAACATCCAATATATTTACCATCGAAACCTTTACAACCACAGTTACTACCATCTGTCACAGTATTATCACCATTTGCATCACCACTGCTGACGCCATAACTGCAACCAACACCGAAACTTTCATCTGTACACTATTGCCACAACAGTCATCATCATCATCATCATCACTGTTGCTACTAACCCAACTACCACAATCATCATAATCACCACAGCTACCACCACTGCCACTACTATTACTACCACCATCACCACCACTTCCTCCACGACCACAAAGAACAACAACAATATTACCACCACACCACCACCACCACGACCATCAACACATAACTTTCAGCACACATAACTATCAATACATAGCTACCAGCACCACACGACCATCAACACAACCTCCACCACCATCACGACCATTACCAAACAATTACCAGCACCACCCGATCATCACCATTACAACCACCACCACCACCACCACAATCATCTCATCACCCACCACCACCACCACCCCACTCACACCACCACCACCACCACCCCACTCACACCACCACCACCACCCCACTCATCACCACCGCTGTTACCACCTACTCCTCAAACACGGGAACACACTCAAGACACCATCTGCTTCCTGCTGGGTTCTGGCAACACTGATACTGCCTGCACACTGAGAGAGAGAGAGAGAGAGAGAGAGAGAGAGAGAGAGAGAGAGAGAGAGAACATAAAATCGATATCTATTTACATATACGTTAACGCTTTCTGTGTAATAACGTCTTTTCTCGCATTCTTATTCCTATCAGGCAGTTTAATTCACCTTATTAAAAGCTTCACATTCTAGCCTACAACTAACCTCTTTGGTGCTGGTGAGGGGCGCCATCCTGTGTGACATATTACCAGTCGGCTCTGCTACCCGGTTATACGAACGTCCTCCAGCCACCTGCAAGAAGGATGATGGATTTCTGAAAGACAGGTTCATTCAGCTCGGTTCACGTTCAGATGAAACTGGGACTACAACAACAAATAGAACAACAACAAAAATAATAATATAAATAAATAAAATAAATAATAATAATAATAATAATAATAATAATGATAAAAGAAAAATGTCTCACACTAAAGGTACCAAGATCATCACCGTAGTGAAATATTCAGTACGAGTAACAGAGCCTCCAGTAATTTCTTAACCCGTTTGTCGTGAAAAGTCTCAAATATCTAAGTAGACAGAAAGTTAATAAATAAAAAATAAAGGCATCATAATGAAGAGAACTGTCAGAAATAGTTTTACCCATTTACTATGAATGGGTTCTTTAAAATAATTCAAGGGGCTGGCGGTAGCAGGAATAAAATCTTTCCCCACCCCCTCACAGTCTTTCGTGTTTTATTCTATTTTCTCTCGATATCTCCAGACGATTTCTTTTCATTTGAAGTTTTGCAGAACCCCATGTAGAGATGAAGTAAATAAATACTACAAGAAACCTCTCCATTAAAAAAAATAGAAAATCCTAGGGTGAATAATTTAATCATCTAGTGTTAGCAAGAATAAAGTTTAAACGACGTCCTCGTACTAAAGGAGTTAACGGAGCTGTATTTTAACTGCGACTGGTTCACACAGACATTTTATTGATGTTAACATTATAAGTATTTCTCCAAAACAAAGATATCGCAGTAGTTAAATTCTTCAACAGCTATATCTAGTATGCTTTTCTTTGCCTCCGGTACACCTAAAAACTGGAAGAGGCTAAGAGCAGAGGAAGTTGTTCAATCGAAGGAAATTCAAGAAACTTGAAATTTTAAAGTTCCTGGAAGACCTCCCTGTAATCACTGGCCTTTCTTGAATATTACTAAGATCTGGTTCAGCTGCGGATTCTATCATTTCTGAAATTATTATATGGCATACAGATTCAGGGGCAGTAATTATGATCTACAGTACGAGTATATGTAAGGTCTTGACGGAGATGTCGAAAGTAAAAATTGTTTAAACACAAGAATCTGGATATTACCTCTTCGCTACGATTTACTGTCTTTTTTCTGATTCCTGGCATTTTCTTAACCCATGGGAAGCTCCTGTTGTGAAGTGTCTACGAACTCGTCTCGTGATGTAGCTGAATTAGATCTGAATAATTTCGTTCTCTGAAAATACCGAGATATAACCTTCATTAATCACTTCTATACTAGGGGTCCCTCCTCCGAATATGATTGCTTGGTGATGGCTCCATTAGAAAAAATATCTCATCATAATGATTTGGTGTGGCAAACGGCCGTAAATATGCAAGGACGATATGCAAATGAGAGCGGAAATCAATCAATCAATCATTTCCTGTGGCACCCTCGGGGATGCATAGGGCCTCGATGAACTCACACCACCACATCCTATCTTGTGCTAACTCCTCAAGATCTCCCCAACACTCATCTCCAGCTTCCCGTCTCATTGTCCTCACCCACGTCTCTTTTGGCCTTCCTCTACCTCTCCTACCAAGTGCCACCCACCCTGGTGTACCTCGTACTATTCCCTGTCTCCTATACACATGTCCTAGCCACTTCCATCGTGAGAATCTAACATATTCATCGATCGGCTGCACTCCCGTTATTTCTCTAATTCTAGTATTTGGTATCCTTTCCCACCACTTAACTCCTAATATTCTTCTAAGTGCTTTATTTTCAAACACCAAGAATTTATTTTCCATAGTCACTGTGCTGTACCAAGACTCGTGTCCATAAATTAAGATACTCCTAACCATTACCTTATAAAGTTTGATTTTTGTATGAACAGAAAAATTGTTATTATTCCAAATATTTTTAAGCATTCCCATTGCCTGATTAGCCTTCTTTAACCTTTCCTCGAATTCAAAGTTCAAAGAACCATCCTTGGCTAAATAAGTACCTAAATATTTAAACCTATCAACTTGCTTTACAACCATACCTCCAATTACACATTCCTGCGCATTTTCCATATTCATATTGATTATTTCAGTTTTTCCACAATTAATAACCAAACCCACCTTGCGACCTTCACTCACCAAACAGTCCAACACTCTCTGCATCTCTTCTGGCCCATCACAAATCAAAACTATATCATCTGCATAATCTAAATCCAAAAGTTTCCTGTTCTCTCCCCAAAGTATACCTGCACCGGTTTCTGTTCCAACACGTTTCATAATGTAATCAATGACCAATATAAATAATAAAGGCGATAGAACACCACCTTGAATTACTCCGGACTTGACTTCAAACGAATCACTCAGACAACCATCAACCATCACTTTACAAAATGTGTCCCCATGCATGTTCATAATGACCCTCACAAACTCCTCTGGTATTCCATAATGTCTCATGATCTTCCCCATAGTCTCTCTCGAAACACTATCAAAAGCCTTTTCAAAATCAACAAAACAAAGACTTAACGGTACTCTCATTTCATTAACTTGCTGCATCAAATGCCTAACTATAAAGATCTGATCATTGCAACCACGTCCCTTTCTAAAACCAGCCTGTTCATCCCTCAGAATACCCTCAACCACTGGCTCCAACCTATTTAACAACACTCTACTGAAAACTTTCAAAGCTATCGGTGACAAAGAGATTCCCCTCCAATTACCACATTCACTCAGGTCTCCCTTCTTCGGAATTTTAACAATTACACCATTCTTCCAAACTGATGGTAGTAACCCCGTCACCCATATCTTATTGAATAGCTTGGTCAAGATCATTATTAATCTATCCCCCTCCACTTTAAACATTTCCGGAAATAAACCATCCTCCCCTGGTGCCTTGTTATTCTTTAACTGTTTTACTGCTTTCTCCACTTCTGCAAGCCTCAACTCTCCTGTTTCTATATTTAAATCTTCCTGAGCAGACGGTATATCCTCTTCTGGTGGTATTGGTCTATTAAGAACTGTCTCAAAATGCTCTTTCCATCTATTTTTAATATCTCCATCTTTGGTCAATAAATTTCCTTCCCTGTCTCTAACTGGTATTTCCTTGCGTTTACCTGCATTACCACTCAGTTCTCTAATCGATTCATATGCTATTCTTTGACTCTGTCCATCATTTTTGTTTATTAAGATTTCAGTCTCTGCAACCTTTTCATCCACACATCTTCTTTTATCTCTCCTAGCTAACCTTCTTACTTCTGAATTCAAACTCCAGTACGCAGCTCTTGCTAATTCAATCTCTCGTTCATCAACGCATTGCATCTCACTCCTCAATTTAGCCTCACCTCTCTTTTTTATCATATCCCACGTTTCCTCTGATATCCATTTCTTTCTCCTGAATCTATGTCTCCTTCCAATCGTACATTCAGCAGTCTCATGCAAAACTTTGTTCACATCCTCCCACATCTCATCTACACTTCTCTCCCCCTCTTCCAACGTTTCCAAGACCAAAAACCTATTTCTGCATTCTAATCTGAATTCCTCCTTTTCTTCTCCTTCCCTTCTAAGCTTAACAATATCGTATCTACCAACACCAGATTTTTCCTTCTTCTGATTTTTAAGTTTAAACCTTATTTTTGCAATGCTGAGTTGATGGTCACTACCAATAGATTTAAAAAAAAGTAAATAAACAGGGGAAGAAAGATGGCTAAAAAAAAGGAAAAGAAAAAAAAAAGTGTGTACGGGAGAGGATCTACCCGGCAAAAGAGAAAAAGTTACACACATATACAGACTTTCCTTTTTTTCTCTGGGTGACCTGATCTAAACCATCAACCCGAGAACGTCGTTTTCATTTCACTCTCTTCATTCCCACAAAGTTTTCAAATCGAAGAGGCTGTCTATAGCTTTTACTAGTCCCTCATTACTAGCGAAAAATCCCAAGCTGATTAGATTTTTTTTTTAATTAGCACGAATAAATTACAAACAGATGTCATAATGGTGATTGGGTTAAAAATAACTGAAACACTTATTCAGAAACTGCGGACGTGTATGAACAGTAAAGGTGTGAAAGAGAGAGAGAGAGAGAGAGAGAGAGAGAGAGAGAGAGAGAGAGAGAGAGAGTCTAAAAAACGTAACTTTCCTTTTTACATCTTTATATTTTGACACACTAGACGAAATATATGAAAGTACTTTTCGGCAATTACTCATGTATATGCATGTGCTTACTTGCTTTTTATGAACCACCACACCATAAAGAAAAGACATCATCACTACTACCACCACCAGCACAGCAACCATCATCATCATCATCATCCTGGACCTCTTTTCTCGTTAACAGATTCAGAATTATTTGCCTAAGGGAAAAAACACTGACAGTAATAACGCCCATTGTGAAACGAATGAACACCTGATAAATTAGGAATTCTAATTACAACAGAATGTCAAGTCACTAAAAACCAGTATGATGACAGACTGACTTAAATTTTGAATGGAGAGCTTGAAATGGACTTTGAGAATCAATCTAGTGAATCTACAACAACAAACACCAGTGATTATTTGGCTACTGATCCGTGCCACCACAGCCCACTGCTTCGGATGCACCACAATGATTTTCAAATACATGGACAGAACCATGAAAGTCAGCAGGATTTCAAAAGATGATAGCAGTCAAGCAAAAATGTTTCCCTGTAATACTACTGCATTTGCCTCACTCTTAGAATAGGTCCATCGCTCATCTCCCTAACGCATCATATCAAAAAAAAAATCACCTTAAAGAAACCAACCAAGCCTCTCTCAGTTTAGGAATGTTACGCAGTAGATAGAAGTGTTAAGGATAAGTGGTGATAAGAATCATCTATAGGCAGAGAAGTACAGTAAACGGAAAAAAAAAATGCCCTGAGATTAAGGAATATTAGCCCAAAGAAGAAAACAGGAGAAAAGAGGAAATATTAAACGAACTTTCCTCCCCGACTGGACATACCCCATGAACGCTTGGCCTCCCATGACGTAATGAGGGGGAGGGGGGGAGAGGGTTATGGGATGGGGATGGGTTAGAGGGGTAGTTTGGTACAACGAGGTCAGTCCCACAGCAGCATAAATGAGAGAGAGAGAGAGAGAGAGAGAGAGAGAGAGAGAGAGAGCGAAGCAAAGAACAATTCGATATATAATGCATCTCTCCAAATATTTTCACTTCTTGTCTCACACCCTACCTTACACCTCTCATCTCTCTCTCACATTCCCTTGCACTTATCCTCCTCACTAAAACTGCCCTACACCTAACCTTCTCTCACAGTCCTCAATATATACTTATCCTTTCGCTCACACTATACCTATCCTTCTCATACTCTCATATACCGATCCCATTTCACACTGCCTTATAACGATCCTCCTCTCACTCTCACTCCCATTTACCTATCCTACTCTCACACGGCCTTACACCTGTCCTCTTGACATACCTATCGTCCTCTCGCTCTCTCCTAAACCTGTCCTCTCACACTACCTTTCCTCTTCTGACATGCCGTTACACCTATTTCACTGTCTCTCTCTCTCTCAATACCTCACAAGCCTCCCTTCTGTGAGAGACTGCACTGTCCCCCACACATTATTGAATTCCAGGGCTCCCCGCTCCTCTCCCCCTAGAGGGATGAGTGACATTACCTGTATCGACCCAGGGTGGAGACCAGGTCACCTACTCTGGCTGTGGATGCTCCCCTGGGGTGCGATCGAACTCTTTATCTTAGTCTGAAATACTTTTTTGAATCTATCTGGCTTTTCATTACATGATTATCAGTTTATCATCAGTCTATTTTTCTTTTTATTTATTAGTTCTCTCATCTACCTCTCAGTCTGTTAGTCTGATAGTTTATCTACCTGCCTACATATATATATATATATATATATATATATATATATATATATATATATATATATATATATATATATATATATATAAACGCATGCTGACCAACTTATGTTTATTCTCCTCAGGGAATGACTGATTGACTTTTTCTGATGCTTTTTGGTTGCCTCAAAGACGCCAGGTACGTGAGAGTGAAGCTATTAATTCTTGCTTCTAATTTCTGCTTTGCCTTACATATTCCTGATTATACTATTATCACGCCAATAGAAAACAACCTACTGTATAATGCCCATCTTTATACAGTGTGTTTCCCCAACCCAGCAACACAATCCACCACCATCCCAACCTTCCTTTGCCCACACCTCTTCACTCACTTAGTCCTTTTTCTAGATCTCCCACGTCGAGCTTTTATTAATATTCTGCCACTTACCACCTTGCACCACCAAGGTTGTCCTACATAAAACACCAGCCTCACAGGGTATACTCGTCACCGCCTAATCCACCGCTCACCACCGTCTTAGCTCATCAGTCCACTTTACCAACTCTTTTCCTCCCACCCCACTAATTTTTTTGCTTCCCTCCTTTAACCTGTACCTAACTTGTACTTAACTTGTGCCTAAATCAAACGCATACCTTTACCTGATTAGCCGCGCCTCCACCCAAGCTGATCCTACCCACTCCTCTCCACTCACCCTACTCACTGCTACCTTGATGTGGTAAATATTAGGGAATAAAAAAAATACTGCCTCAACTGCTAGCTTACATACTCGTACAAATGCCTACCTACAACACCGATATTCACAGACTGCACTACCCCTTGTCGTGACCCACCATCCCTCTCCAGAAAAGCCCTTCCCAACTTAATAACACGTACATACTTCACCCAATACTAAAAGACAACATATTTCAATCATAGCATCGACAGGACTTTTTTTTTTTTTCTACGTCATTATAGGCACAACCTGAAACGATCTGTACTGACCCGATCACCATCCCTGCCCATCCCACCTACTCTCATCCACCCACCTCATCCATTTCTGCTTTGATAACGTGAATATCATAATACTGATTTCCTTTATTACCAGCCGATCTGAGACGCCTATAATCACGGGGTATGGTTTTTGGTGTTGGAAACGTTGGAAGAGGGGGAGAGAAGTGTAGATGAGATGTGGGAGGATGTGAACAAAGTTTTGCATGAGACTGCTGAATGTACGATTGGAAGGAGACATAGATTCAGGAGAAAGAAATGGATATCAGAGGAAACGTGGGATATGATAAAAAAGAGAGGTGAGCTAAATTGAGGAGTGAGATGCAATGCGTTGATGAACGAGAGATTGAATTAGCAAGAGCTGCGTACTGGAGTTTGAATTCAGAAGTAAGAAGGTTAGCTAGGAGAGATAAAAGAAGATGTGTGGATGAAAAGGTTGCAGAGACTGAAATCCTAATAAACAAAAATGATGGACAGAGTCAAAGAATAGCATATGAATCGATTAGAGAACTGAGTGGTAATGCAGGTAAACGCAAGGAAATACCAATTAGAGACAGGGAAGGAAATTTATTGACCAAAGATGGAGATATTAAAAATAGATGGAAAGAGCATTTTGAGACAGTTCTAAATAGACCAATACCACCAGAAGAGGATATACCGTCTGCTCAGGAAGATTTAAATATAGAAACAGGAGAGTTGAGGCTTGCAGAAGTGGAGAAAGCAGTAAAACAGTTAAAGAATAATAAGGCACCAGGGGAGGATGGTTTATTTCCGGAAATGTTTAAAGTGGAGGGGGATAGATTAATAATGATCTTGACCAAGCTATTAAATAAGATATGGGTGACGGGGTTACTACCATCAGTTTGGAAGAATGGTGTAATTGTTAAAGTTCCGAAGAAAGGAGACCTGAGTGAATGTGGTAATTGGAGGGGAATCTCTTTGTCACCGATAGCTTTGAAAGTTTTCAGTAGAGTGTTGTTAAATAGGTTGGAGCCGGTGGTTGAGGGTATTCTGAGGGATGAACAGGTTGGTTTTAGAAAGGGACGTGGTTGCAATGATCAGATCTTTATAGTTAGGCATTTGATGCAGCAAGTTAATGAAATGAGAGTACCGTTAAGTCTTTGTTTTGTTGATTTTGAAAAGGCTTTTGATAGTGTTTCGAGAGAGTCTATGGGGAAGATCATGAGACATTATGGAATACCAGAGGAGTTTGTGAGGGTCATTATGAACATGCATGAGGACACATTTTGTAAAGTGATGGTTGATGGTTGTCTGAATGATTCGTTTGAAGTCAAGTCCGGAGTAATTCAAGGTGGTGTTCTATCGCCTTTACTATTTATATTGGTCATTGATTACATTATGAAACGTGTTGGAACAGAAACCGGTGCAGGTATACTTTGGTGAGAGAACAGGAAACTTTGGATTTAGATTATGCAGATGATATAGTTTTGATTTGTGATGGGCCAGAAGAGATGCAGAGAGTGTTGGACTGTTTGGTGAGTGAAGGTCGCAAGGTGGGTTTGGTTATTAATTGTGGAAAAACTGAAATAATCAATATGAATATGGAAAATGCACAGGAATGTGTAATTGGAGGTATGGTTGTAAAGCAAGTTGATAGGTTTAAATATTTAGGTACTTATTTAGCCAAGGATGGTTCTTTGAACTTTGAATTCGAGGAAAGGTTAAAGAAGGCTAATCAGGCAATGGGAATGCTTAAAAATATTTGGAATAATAATAATTTCTCTGTGCATACAAAAATCAAACTTTATAAGGTAATGGTTAGGAGTATCTTAATTTATGGACACGAGTCTTGGTACAGCACAGTGACTATGGAAAATAAATTCTTGGTGTTTGAAAATAAAGCACTTAGAAGAATATCAGGAGTTAAGTGGTGGGAAAGGATACCAAATAGTAGAATTAGAGAAATAACGGGAGTGCAGCCGATCGATGAATATGTTAGATTCTCACGATGGAAGTGGCTAGGACATGTGTATAGGAGACAGGGAATAGTACGAGGTACACCAGGGTGGGTGGCACCTGGTAGGAGAGGTAGAGGAAGGCCAAAAGAGACGTGGGTGAGGACAATGAGACGGGAAGCTGGAGATAAGTGTTGGGGAGATCTTGAGGAGTTAGCACAAGATAGGATGTGGTGGTGTGAGTTCATCGAGGCCCTATGCATCCCCGAGGGTGCCACAGGAAATGATTGATTGATTGATTGATGTTTCCCTCTGCATTGTTTGGAGATATGGAGGAACAAAAGAAAAAATACCTGTAAGTGTAATGACGAGATTAGTTGGGCATTTAACTAATTACAGTTTGACAGTCCGCTGTGATCATTCTGGAAGACAAAAGGTTTACAGACAGACATATAAATATAACAGATACACTGGCCTTGTCGTTTCCTTACGTTTATAGCTGCACAATGGTTACAAAAAATTTTCGTCATAATCATCACCTGAGAATGTGCTAAGTACCGTAGGATCTAGAAAAATTAAAAAAGAAAACACAAGAGGGCGATAACTATTCACAAAACTCTCAGTGCCATGAGTCACAAAATCAGTCACACACCATTCAGGCCCTGGAATCCTGGCTCCACCTCACACGGATGGTTAAGTGCATTTTTTTTCGTCTAACGTGAGAGCCAGACAGTAATGTCTTACTTATTTGTAAAGTTCTCAAGTCGATATTGACACTTCCCGAGAACGGTGCTCAAGCGAGACAGGAATGCCGCGCAACTAGCTAACTAACCCATTTACACATTCTCACTCTCAGATTCTTCCACGCTCACCCGCACTCTCTAACACTGTCCTTTTCACTCTCTTATTTTCTTAATTTATCTCGTGTAACTCCCAGACTTACGTTTTTAACTCACCAACTTTACCTTGACTAACTCTTGAGTCACTCTGCTTTGGCAAAGTCTTGAGTCACTCACTTTCCCTTGACTAATATTAATTTCTCACTCACTTTACCCCGGCTAACTTTTAGTCACTCACAACCTTAACTAACCTTGTATCTAATTTGTCACTTTTTTTTACTCTGTTTCTCACTCACATACTCAACCAGGACTCACCTTTCAAATGCACGTCACAATGTTCTAAACTTTCCTTACCCTAAACTGTGGTTAAGACTGCTTGTTTATACTTCTATTATCATTCTTGCAGTTACCAAACATTTTGCTGCCAAACAACAGTGTATATTAAAGAAAAATTAAAGTGAAGGATTGTTCGTCAAAGATCTGTTACGTAGGGTACATTATTCGCAAACTTTTTTTTTGGCTTAAATTGTCTATATTATATACATTTTATTTTCCCTTGTGAAACCTTCCAAAAACTCACAACCAAAACAGAATGAATATGAGTAGTTTAGTCAAAAAATGCAATTTAATAAAATTACTCATATTCCTCACTCCACCCGCAGTTGGCGAAAAGGTTCATGATGATGATGATGATGATAACAGTTCTTGTAGCAGTAGCAGTGTTTGTTATTACGATTGCTAGGAAGGCTGATTCCTTGTGAAGACTGGTAAATCCAATAGAGTTACGAGTTAATTCGATGGAAAGAAAAAAAAAAAAGCTCTCATAATGAAATAAATAAATAAATAAATAATTATGTATCTATATATAGATAGATATATATATATATATATATATATATATATATATATATAGATAGATAGATAGATAGATAGATAGATAGATAGATAGATGGATAGACAGATAGAATCCTACCTCACTCCGTAGATAGACATAGATAGATAGAGACAGACTGATAGATAGATAGACATATATAAATATATATATATATATATATATATATATATATATATATATATATATATATATATAATTTATTTATATGTATAAATTCATATACATAAATACATAATACATACCATCCCTGTTGCATTAAGCAGTAGATATTGATTAAAGCTGACTCATATACATTTCGTGCTGGTGAACAACGCGACACTGACAGTCAAGTATCACCTGACAATATATTAAAAAAAAAAAAAAAAAAAAAAAAAAAAAAAAAAAATCTGCCCCATCATAACAGAAACGTGGTAGAAACTGTATATGCTGCTAAAATTGTTCAACTCAAACTCAGCACAGAATTCCAAGCTCAGCATAGAATTCCATGCACATGCTGCTAAAATTGTTCAACTCAAACTCAGCACAGAATTCCAAGCTCAGCATAGAATTCCATGCACATGCTGCTAAAATTGTTCAACTCAAACTCAGCACAGAATTCCAAGCTCAGCATAGAATTCCATGTACATGCTGCTAAAATTGTTCAACTCAAACTCAGCACAGAATTCCAAGCTCAGCATAGAATTCCATGCACAGAGTATTTGGCTATGTAATATACGAGCTGGGACTCGCTCCATGGAATGAAGTATGTATCTGTCGTTCTTGGAAACGAAGCTGGTGTGCACAACATATGCAGTATTCCTCGACATTCGGGACAAACAGTGAGGCATGGATTAACAAGTCCAGTTTCGCAACCTTAATAACCCAAGTTCGATTTCCGGGCCAGTCAGATTCTTGGACAAAATAATATGTTTTCGTCTCAAGAGTAAAATGTGGGACTTCAATGTTCCTTTCATTGTTTGCTGTATTCTTGGGGAAGACTGGGACTTAACATGAGGCAGCTTTCTGCCTTAATGAGTTTCCTGTACTCGATAGACTTTAGTTTATGCTCTTCCTCTCCTTCCTCTTCCTCCTCCTCCTTCTCTTCTTTATTCTCCTGTTCCTCTTCCTCCTCTGCTCTTCAGCCTCTTCCTGCTCTTCGTTTCCTCTTCTTCCTCTTCTTCTTCCTTTTCTTCCTCCTTTCTCTTCATCCTCCTCTTCCTCTTTATCCACATATTCTTCCTCTTTCTCCTCATTTTATTCCTCTTTTTCCTCATCTTATTCCTCTTTCTTCTCCCATTCTTTCTCTTTCTCCTCCCAGTCTTCACTTTCTCTTCCTATTCTTCGTCTTTATCCTCATCCTCTTCGTCTTTCTCCTCATCTTCTTCGTCTTTCTCCTCATCCTCTTCGTCTTTCTCCTCATCCTCTTCGTCTTTCTCCTCATCTTCTTCGTCTTTCTCCTCATCTTCTTCCTCTTTCTCTTCTTCCTTCTCTTCCTTTTCCTCTTTCTCTTCGTCTTCTTCCTATTCCTCCTTTTCGTCCTCTTCCTCTTTTTTCTTCCCCTTCCTCCTCCTTTTCTTCCTCTTCCTCTTCTTCCTCCTCCTTTTCTTCCACTTAATTTTCCTCATTTTCGTTCTCTTCCTCATCTTCGTCCTCGTCTTCATCTTGGCCCTCTTCCTTAGCTTTGTCCTCTTCCTCTTTTTCTGCCTTTTCTTCTACTTCTTCCTTGTCTTTCTCCTCTTTCTCTTCTCTTCTCCTTCCTACTTTTCTCTTCTTCCTATTTTTCTCCTCTTTCTTCTCTTCTCCTTCCTCTTTTCCTTTTCTTCCTTCTGCTCCTCCTCCTCCTCCTTTGTTCTTCTCTTGAGTTTGGTTTTTGCTACTCCTAACTCCATATTCTGCTTGGCTCTGATAGCTCCCAAACACCCATTCGTTAGCGATTTATTCTGCGTTACACATTATCTTTCTACTACTTCATAATATGGCAGGATATAATGGTTATCACACAACTGCAATGTGAAACTTATCTATAAAAGGTAAAAATATGTACAGGTGCTTTTTCCTGTGCTGTAGAACCAGGATTTGGACGGCTTGAATAATGCATGATTGATTCTGCAGCCAATTTTAGTGACTATGCTGTTTGTAGTTCTGCTTAGGTGCCTTCTCTTTCTTTGTTCCTGAATCCTACCTCACTCCGTATCTTAAGTGGGAAATAGAGCTGAAATTAAGAAAATGATGATGATGATGATAATGATGATGATGATGATGATGACGATGACGACGAAGACGACGACTATTGGCCTTGACGACGATGACAATGACGACGACGATGATGACGATGATGATGACGACGGTGGTGGTGGTGGTGGTAGTGATGGTGGTGGTTGTGGTTGAGAAATATCGGCAGTTTCTATTAATGATGTTCAGGGGAACGTTAACGTGTCACATTCAGAAACAAATTTAGTCTTTTGGGGTGGGATGAGTATCACTGAACTAAATAAAATCGCCCCTGCGAAGTTGGAATAAAGCAAAGATGTTTATTCTCGGCCAAATTGTCAGTCATGACAGATTTACATTTTAACATGTTTCATGGCCTACTTTGTCCTGATCATTGTAAAATCATCCGAGGTCAGCCGAAAAATGATGCAGAGTTGGTAATTCGCAATCAACAAGTTAAGGAAGAAGTTCTGGAGTCTCCCACACCCACGAGAATACCGCCTCTAATCGCATCGGAGCCATCGTGCCGAATAATGAGTTGCACTTTGGTGATTGCCCGTGCTGGGAAATGGAAAGAGGGGTCACTAATAAGGCCTGTTTTGAGGGGATTTAAGGACGGAATGAAATTATGGGCCCTCTATTGAACCTAAACAGTGCCTGGTAATTAGGATGGAAGAACAAAGAGTCAGCCCTTCCCCTGCCGCAGCCCGACCTCCCATACACACAACCGGCCCTAATTCCAGTTTGGGAAGCCAGTTTACCTGATGACCGTAAACTCGATCAATGGCGATTTTATTTTTGCTGCCGTCAGACGGTTTTATTACTACCGCAAAACTATTATGCTCTTGCTACCGCCTGACGATTATTTTCTTGCGTTGGTTATCATCTCTGGCTCGCACTAGAAAGAGGCACTACTAAGCCTCCTATGCCAGCAACTTAGAATAGTATCCTGATATGTCTGCTTTACTGACACAAACCAATAACTATACCAGGCACTGTCGCAGTCCTGGTCAGTGATTCCTTACGCGTCTGGAATTCCGAACTAATGAAGCGACATTCTAATCCGTTCAGCCAGCTTGGATACTAATGGTTAATCTAGCTAAATCTCATATCAAGTTTTGACACATTTTCGTGACGGTGAAAAGAAACTGTTGACCACACCTGTACAGCCAAGGACAAGAGTTTGCCCAATATTCTACCGCTTTTGCTTCTCATTGTCCTCTGGCGGTAAACATTCCTAACCTGGGAAAAGCTTACTGTGTTTTGCTACCCATAAATGACTCCGCTGATATGTTCGTTCGTTCGTTTAAAGATTTCCTGCACCTATAGTGCAGGTCGGGCAATACATTAGCCCGGTCAGTGGGGTGTGGGCTGACTTAAAAACTAGTAAGTTGGAAGACAGAGCCTGGGGATTGCCCAGCACACAAGTCCTGTCTTCTGGCTGGCTTTGTGGTGTGTGTCCGCTGATATGATGCACCCTGAAGAAAATGACAGACATACTGTTCACGTGAAGTAAGTAAGACTGATTACTACAAGAAATCATGGCCCTAACTGTACCCATCTCCACTGTATATAAATTCTTCTCTTCAGCCGGGACTTACAGGATATTCAGGTATGATAGTCTTCCCTGAGTTTATCATTACGACGGACTGAGGTTAAGGTAATTAAATAACTCAAGGTTCAGGTAATATAATAACCCAAATACCTTGCGTGCTACAAAAATGTTGACCATGGCCCTACCCCTCAGACCGTATTTATAAAACAAAGCAAACATGTGGGACAGAGAAAACGTGCAGATGAGCCCCCAGATTCTGTCGATAATTTTTGAAGTAAGAAATGAAGCTGAACATAAGTGACGTTTCTACATCATTATTATCTACACTCGGTAATGCCTATCTATCTATCTATAGCCCGACGCAATAATCCCGCAAGGGGCGGCCGTTTGTCTTTGAGTTTGTCGTTTTACGGGGAGGGGCACTATCCCTCCACCAACCCACTTACTGACACGAAGGGAACACGTATGGTTTTGTTATACCGCTACCACCCAGTGTGGTAAATGGTTTCCTGGCTTACAGGAAATCATTAGGCTTGTCACTCAGTGTAAAGACACCTGAAATAGACAGAAGAGTAATGAAAAAGGACGCGACGTTAGTGTTAATACAGTAATACGGTACAACCATTAGCTTCTTGAATCTGGTGAGGACTATTTCATTCTTTTCGTGCTACCAACCGACATTTTATTCAAGCTGGGAAAGATCCGATACTGAATGAACTAACATAGGTTGCATGTAACTCTTCAATTTGATTAAGGCACGCAAAGCTAAATAAAATTCTCTGAAGGAAACAAGAATAAAGCATGAAAGAGCACTCAGTGAATCTAACACCCACGAACTACGGTTACTCAAAGGGCCGGCCAACTGAATTTGCCCTGTGGCCTTGACCTCCAACCACTTAATAAAATCGAATTACTTATCCTTGTCTGACTCTCAATCCTCTGGTAAAAATCGAACAAAAGCTGTTTAAGTTGACCTTCTCTGACCTAGACCTTGTGCCTATTCTCCTCCAAATAGAACGTCTTCATTTTTTTCTGATCAATATTTCTGTCAAATCTGGTGCAAATAAATTATTTCGGCTATACGGTCACACATTTGACTTTTGCCTGTGACCTTGCCCTTAACCGACTGTCCTTGAAATCAGATACCTTCATCCTTGTTTTACCCTCAGTCCTTCCACTAACCTTGGTCTAGACTGAATCAAAATTGTTTTAAGATGGCCTTGCGTAATGACCTTGAACTTGGATCAACTGTTCTCAAAAAATAACAGGAAAATCTCGTCTGACTCTAAACTCCTTCGCTAAGTTTAGCCTAACTTTTATCAAAACGGCTTAAGTTATAAGGCCAAAACTTTGATTTTGATCTACTGTATAACCTTAACCTTTAACTTATTATTCCCAAATTCGGATCATTTTATCCTTGCCTTGTCGTCAACCACATCATTAAGTTCGGTCTATATCGGATTAAATCTGTTTAAGCTGACCTCTCCAGGTGACAATGATTTTTAACCTGTTGTTTTTAATAACAATAGGAGAGTTCCTTTGCAGACTCTCAACCTTCCCGCCAAATTTGATTCGTCGGATCGAAACAATTATTTTCTTCACGTGCGCGCGCGCGCGCGCACACACACACACACACACACACACACACACACACACACACACACACACACACACACACACACACACACAAATAAATAAACAATAACTCTCCATGGTATACAAAGACACCAAATTAAAATACCCCACAGTGGTATCGCGCCACTATTATAGTATCACAAAACTGTTACCAGAATGAAGTGCCTAGACAGTATTCCTGTGGGCTTATGTGACTCCCACTGACTTCTTCCTTAATCCTACCAATCCGATGAAGCATTTCAACTTTCACTTTACACAGACTTAATTAGCTAATGGAGAGAAATCTGATTGAGAAGCGGTGTCTGTAGGGAAAGCAGAACTTTTGCAAGATGACGTGCTGTAGTGACTGTGTGAACAATCATGGCATCATAAATATCCGAAAAC
Source organism: Coenobita brevimanus (assembly GCF_032717465.1). Lineage (NCBI taxonomy): Eukaryota > Metazoa > Arthropoda > Malacostraca > Decapoda > Coenobitidae > Coenobita > Coenobita brevimanus. Next base: position 33,122,394 of record NC_137000.1, read on the forward strand.
TCCCGTCACTCATGTAGACGTTGTGCCACAGACGATACCTTCAACGTCAATATAGACACAAATCTGCATCTATGTCCTCAACTGTACTGTGATGGGGACTGAATGGGTTCATAGGGAAAACTTTTTTTTTTTTTTTTCTTGCGAAACTTTAGCCAGGGCGGAAATCAAACTTGCATTTTTCCTCTTGAGGGTAGAATGTGCTAACCATTACACAACCAGCTCCCCTTTATTTTGCTTTATTGGGAGTACTTACTCGAAAACCAAGAATTCCAAAACACAGCGCAGAACTCAGAGTCGTAAGGACCACCATTAGTCTGATTTATCTTGGCTGGTCTCATGACAGGGATCAATAACACCCTACCCCCTCCACCTTTCCTTCTGTACCCCACCCCAGTCGCCCTATCACCCCTACTTCCCTCCCTAACCCTAGTGTCCCCCTACCACCCATCCCACCCTCTCAACCCCACTGTTCCCCTACAACCCCTCCCTCCTTTCCCCATCTAGCATCCTACCACCCCTCCCTCCCACCCTCCAACTTCTTCCCCCTACCAACCCTCCCTCCCTCCTAAACTCACTGTCCCCTTACCACCCTTCCCTCCCCTCCCCACCCCAGTGTCCCCTTACCATTCCTCCCTCCAGCAACTCCCCCCTACCACCTCTCCCTCACTCCTAACCCCACTGTCTCCCTACCACCTTACCCTCCTTTCCCCATCCCATTGTCACTCTTCTCTTCACTGTCCCCTCTTCCCTTCCCCCATTCCGCCCCCTCCCCTCAATGTATCCCTACCCCTGCTCTGCCCTCCACCCCCTGGCTTTCTTCACTTTCCCCTCACCCCATCCCCTCTTCCCTTCCCCTTTGTTGTCCACCTAGCCTGCTTGCATTATTCTCCATTGATCCTGAGAACTGGTCGATCCAATGGTGAATGGTTTGCACTGCACAGGACGGTCGATTAAGGCTACACGGTACAAACACATGTAAACCTTCACAGTAAGAGTGTTTTCCGATTGGCAAAACATCGTCTGGCGGTAATCACGAGTCATATACGAAAAACGTCAGTCTGAATGAAAGCTATGAAATTCAAACTCGTATGTCCAACTGCGGTCAATAATCCTTTTACATGTCTCAGGTTTTCGAACTAATAAAGCGATATTAAAGTTCTTACAACCGAATTGAATTTCACTGACAGCTCTGGCAATAGCTATCATGTTTGGTTCTGACAGTTTCTAGGCGAAAATGATGATGATGATGATGATGATGATGATGATGATGATGATGATGATGATGATGATGATAGGTGGAGAGTACACATTCAAAGTGAAAGGTGGCAAAATATAGACAGTGAAATAGCTCAGAAGGAAATAAAAGCCTATTCTCACCTCTCAAACAAACAGAATTTAACTGTGCATACCTTTACCACTCGACTGCTGCACTATTAGCATAATGTCGTTCACTCTGTTTACCTGTTCACGAAGAATGTAGTCATACGCCAGTCAGAAATTTTCTCGTTAGTGGCTGTAAACCCGTCTAATTTATGTACTGTACATTCTTGAAGCAACTTTGATTTAAACCTTTATTCCATCAATACCACCTGATTTACGATTCCCATTGTCGCGAGGAGCACCCCCCACCCTATCCCCCTCACTCCAGTCTGCTCGTTCAATCTTTGCTCCTCCTCCTCCTCAAATAATAAATAAATAAATAAATAAATAAATACAGTAAATAAAACGGGAGAGGGGGAATAGTCAACATGTCGGTGCTTTTTCCCACACATTTACCATGTTTATTATTTTAACAGTCCTGTTCACAGACCCAAGATTGTTCAGCTACATAAAATCACTTAGTGTTACCTGGAATAAAATACATGAGTTATCCCCACCACAACAGGGTTAATGACTTGACTTAGGCTCCTATGACTAACTCTCAGCTAAGTAAAATAGTCTAGTGGTAGCTGGAATATAACATTATAGAGTTACCCTGCCCATTATGAGGTTAACTGTGACAGCATTAACATTCAGGCTCCTATGACTCACTCAGCTGAATAAAATCATATGGCTCAGCTGGAATAAATACTAGAACTGTTCCGGCCATGGAAGGGTTAATGGTGACAGTAATAACACTCAGGCTACTATGCCTCAGTTGAGTAAAATCGTCTGGCGTTGACTGGAATACAATACTAGAGGTGTCCAAATCATGAAAGGGTTAATGGTGACGATATTAACACTGAATCTCATGGCTCACTCTCAGCTAAGTAAAATCTGGGGTTAGTGGGGACAGAGCAGCCGAGCTGTCCCGAACATGGGAGGGGCATTGGTGAGACTAAGCTATTAGCTCCAAATTGCAAGCAAGTTTTCAGTATGAGTGTTGTTTATCCTTGTTCGAATAGCACTCAAAATAACTCCAATGGATAAGGTCTATTACAAGCATATTATCAGTTAATGGGAATCGATCCACTAATGGGCGAATTATACCTGTAATATCAGTTCTTCATCACGTGGCTATAATATATCCAGCCCAATGGTTCTTGTTCCATTTCGGCATTATATTTCAGATGGATTAATAATTATGCCCTTATTTCTATACAAACAAAATTAATGTAAATAGGCGTAGGTCATCTTGTACCACCAATACGATTCCTTGTTCCACAGCGCCAGAATACTTTAAATACACGAATAAAACCCGCATTACTGACAAAATTTCACTATATGGCTATTCACTTTCTATTGCCTTAGCTCGATTAATGCCATAAACAACAAAACTGCATCCACATTAACAGCAAGATTTCATTCGGTGATTAAATTCATCCTCGTTACATTGTCATGATAGTTCAACAGGCGAAAATTATACTCATTACCAGCAGTGTATCATTACATGGGTATAATTCATTATATATCAGCCACAGCAACTGATGTGACAGACGAAGAATTACCAGTGAAATTTATGTACGTATGTCATCATTTATTAATTTTAATTAAGGGACGCAATAAAGGATAAATAACACTTCCATTAAATTACAAGCAAAGAGTATGTGGGTAAAGTTAATGTTTGTAACCTACTGTCTCTCATTCCATAGTGCATCAAAGTTCTAATGAATCACTTACATTACTGGGGCTGAAAAGGGGACCTGGACTGTAAATCCGACTAAATCCGACAGTTGCACGTTATTGTCTGGGAAGAATATTTGTGTGCTTTCCGTACTAGCCACTCTATTTCAGTCGATCCTTATAAATATTGGACGAAATATAAGCTACTCACATCACTCAAGGATAAGCAAAAGTTGGGAATAATCCGTGCGATAGGTCAATTATCGTCCTTCCGCAAATCACAAGTGCACAGAGGCTATCTAAATGACAAAGTGCACAATCACAAGGCATCAATCTATAAAAACTGAAAAAAGCACCCCAAACGAGGCTATAATGGGCGCCTTACCAGCATACCATGACTGGCTGGGTATAAATTTTGCTTTACTACCCCGCCCCAATCGATGCTAAGCCACTCGCTCTTGGTGTGTCTCAGTAGTTATTATCGTCAAAGTGGCAGGCACACAGAAAATCTTGGTTTGGAGCTGCATGTACTCAGTAGATCACATTATGTAGTCATAGGGGTCATTCAAGCGTTTGTTCGTCGTGACAGTGGGGGGAGAGAGAGAGAGAGAGAGAGAGAGAGAGAGAGAGAGAGAGAGAGAGAGAGAGAGAGAGAGAGAGAGAGAGAGAGAGAGAGAGAGAGAGAGAGAGAGAGAGAGAGAGAGAGAGAGAGAGAGAGAGAGAGAGAGAGAGAGAGAGAGATTCATTATAATTATAGTATAGTGTATGCATATCCATTTTGGGAATTTGGTTTACGTACGAGTTTCAATAAATAGTGAATGAAGGTATGACTTATTTTCGCAGGATACTTTGGTGACGGATCTGCTTTCTTCCTGTTAACAGTGGATATTCTTAGTCTTCGATCCCCCTGACTTTCACCACAAGAGGCCTCCCTAATCTGATTAAAATATTCTGGAGGTAGCTAGAAAAGAATTAGTGCGTCATACATACCCCCTTATATCTGGAAATTGGGTGATGATGATGATTATGATGGTGATATTGATGAAACTGAGGAGCGGGGAAAAATGATGGTGAGCAAGAGGAGGAGGAGGGAAATAATACTAATGAGGAGGAGGAGGGATAGTAATAATAATGAGGAGGAGGAGGAGGAGGAGGATATTCATGGCAATGATGATGATGATGAAGATGATGAGGTGATGATGAGGAGGAGGGGGAGGAGAAAGATAAACATGATGATGATGATGAAAAGGAGGAGGAGAAAGGTGATGATGATGGGGATGAGGAGGAGAACGACGATGATGATGATGATGGTGATGATTGCATGTCTGTGCTGCGTTGGATTTCGGCAGGTGTATGTGACGTGGATGGTGTGTAAAAAGTGCAATGATTTCCCATAAATGTGTGTGTGTGTGTGTGTGTGTGTGTGTGTGTGTGTGTGTGTGTGTGTGTGTGTGTGTGTGTGTGTGTGTGTGTGTGTGTTTTACTAGCTTTTCAGTTTTATATGCATTTGTCCCCATCCTTACGTGTAGAGTAACTGTGTTTTTAAGTGAATGTTTATATGCATGCAGTACCATTTATATGATAATTCGGTTAGTTTTAGCAAGAAATATTCATAGAGAATTATTGGTTTGTGTAACTGTTTGCACTGGTGTACGTGTATAGTGGTGTATAATGGTGACAGCGAGTGTTATGTGTCTGCACGATTTTAAAATTATTTCCGTTCACGTCTCCATTATGATGGCATCTGATTTTTATTATATAACTGATTCCACCAAATGATTTTCTTCAGTTTACCATAAAAGAAAAAATTGTGAAAGTACTTTTGGTCAGCTCCATGTTGCCCTTATCGTTAGTCACGTTTTCTTTCTTGTATTCTTGTACTGTTTTCTTGATTAATTGTGGCAGGCACATCTACCCTCCAGAATTAACCGATTCCGATAACTCGGACGCAATGACCAGCCTATGACCCAGTTGTGTCCGCAAGGTTTTGGCTGCTAGACAACAACTCGTACAACAACTTTCTACTGTACACCTATGTACTACATTGGCCAGGTCAGGAGTCAAAGGCCTTCAAACGAAAACGGTGAAATTAGCTAAAATCACGACTATGCTCGCGCGAAATGCTGAGACTCCGAAGATTATTAAGCCAGGGCCATGATTTTGGGGTGGAATTTTACACTGGAGTACCTCCAAACAAAACTGACATTTACTGTCGAAACTCTCTTCCAGTCGCTGGCAGTACCACATAGAAGTTGTACCTTTGGTAGGCCAACCAGCGAGTTTCAAGTTCCCTAGCACCACAGTGGGTGTATGGAATCGAATGAAACTCTGCATGCTTATAGACGCTAATAAGTACTACAAGTGTGCTTCATACATGCGTGACCTATTTCCTCCAGGTCAGGAATCAAAGGTCATCAAGTGAAGAAAACATGAAAAGTGCTAAAATTACGACCTTGCTCATGCACAGTGCTAAGACTACGATAATTATTAAGCAAGGTCCATAATTCTTGGTTGGAATGTTGCACTGGAGTACCTCCACACAGAAATGACTTTTAGTGTCGAAACTTACTTCCGGTCGCTAACAAAGCTTGGTCCGCTTACAGCCGGCCATCGTCGACTACCGGCTTGTTACATTCATTAATCTCTCTCTCTCTCTCTCTCTCTCTCTCTCTCTCTTTCAATGGCTCTGGTGGGTCAGGTATTAGTCCTGACCTGATTGTAGATCAAAGGGAACTACACAAGCGATTTATTTGGAGTGGATGAAGCGTATTATTCACGCCTGACACTTTATTTGCGTTTGTATGTGTGGAGGCGAGAGTGTAATGTCATGCGTCCCAGTGTGTGTGTGTGTGTGTGTGTGTGTGTGTGTGTGTGTGTGTGTGTGTGTGTGTGTGTGTGTGTGTGTGTGTGTGTGTGTGTGTGTGTGTGTGTGTGTGTGTGTGTGTGTGTGTAATGGAGCTGCAGAATCAATACACCCATTCAGGTTGCTTTTGTTACTATTGTTAAGGGGCCCTGGAGCACTCTGTTGTTGTGGTTATTGTTGTAGGGGTATGTATTGTTTGTGGTTAATAGCTTTATTTTGTATAGGAAGAGGGAATACATAATTATACACATATATATTTAAGTTGTATTTCGTAACTTCTGATTCCAAAGTATGTGTACAATATTTAAGATGATTCCTGCTCTTTTCCGTTCTGGTTAATCTGGCTCTTCATGTTTTTTTCTTTGAGAGAGAGAGAGAGAGAGAGAGAGAGAGAGAAATACGGTTAATAATGTGTGGTAGGTAGGGGCGCTCACCATCCACTCACTCGATGTAGTGCTGCTGTCGCGTGTCTGCCCTTTCCTCTCCTCCATCCTTCTTTCCTTCTATCGTCTTCTGTTTTTCCTTCCTTCTTTCCTTGTCCTTCTACCTACGGGTGACTTTACACTCCCTCTTCTGTCTTTCTTTCCTTCATTCTTTCCTCTTCTTTCTGCCTGTGGGTGACTCTACACTGAGTGAAAAAGCCAAATGGTTTCCTGTACACCAGGAAACCATTTACTACGCTGGGTGGTAACCAAAATATCAAATTTTGGCGCCTGGTGGTTCAGTGGGTAATTACTGCGCTCCAATCGGATTGAGCAGGTGAAGGTTTATATCCAAGGGGTAGTTGGGGTTGATTGCTCATGTAATGCCACACAGGGATGAGTGAGGCTGGTCACTCTCATCTTAAATGTCGGGACCAACTGCCTAGCCTCGGGCTCCTACGCTCCTCATGGGGCAATGTAGGATTGGATGATGGATGGATGATGTCGTAGCATGTATTCGTATTGTTGCATTGTTATTATTATAATTATTATTCGTCTGTTACGGGTTCATGGATATTTCAGTTTTTGTATGCTCCTATCTTCTTTAATGCGAGAAAAGTAACTTTCTTTTTTTTTTTTTTTTTTACTTCAAGGTGCAGTTTCTTATTTAATTACTATGCTTGTTATTATAGTTTCATATTTATTGTTTCTTTTCATAACGTTATTAAAAAAATAACCAAGCCAAAGCTGCTGCAGCTGATTTTAATTTTGCCTCAAGATTACCCCACGCACGCGATGCAAAAGGTGTCACGCCTTAATTGTGTGTGTGTGTGTGTGTGTGTGTGTGTGTGTGTGTGTGTGTGTGTGTGTGTGTGTGTGTGTGTGTGTGTGTGTGTGTGCTAAGAAAATAACAGCTTTCACCAGATATTAAGCAAATTTAGTGGAAGAGTTGAGAGTTAATAATTTTTTATCCGACTTTAACCAAACTTGGTGGAAGGTTTGAGGGAAGCCAAAGGATAAACATACTTTTGACCATTATCTGAAAAGTCAAGGTTGCATGGCAAGGTCAACTTAAACTGATATTGTACGATTAAGACCAAACTTGACTATTTTTATCTTAGTAGTGTTTCTCCTTTTGACTGTTTATTTTTCAGTCTGCGGTCGCTTTTCTTCTTCATGTAGCATGTGATGTGGCTTGGCTTTTTACCTATGCCAACGACGTTGCAAAGGTGACCTGTGTCTGTTTGCCTGTTTGTGTATTAGATATCTCAGAAAGTTTTCATCGGTTTTCAGTGAAATCTGGTGGATAGGTGGGCAGTGGGTAAAGGAAGAGTTAATTAGATATTGAGCTGAATCCGGATTAGTAAGCAGGAATACATCATAAAGTTTACATTCGTTGACGGAGGTATGCTCTCTCTGATACTGTGTAGCAGGGCAGACTAAGACTGGCCTTGTGAGACCGTAAAAGTATTTGTCTGGTCGGAAAGAGGAATTATAACAGTAAATCAAAAATTTCATTTGCCTTGGCGGAGGTATGTACTCTCTGTGAGCTTTCTAGTTTAATGTTTTGTTTTTGCTGTTGTTCCCCAGCTCCCTTTTTTCTCAAGTTGCCGTTATTTTTTGTTGTTAATGGTGTTACGTTACCTTGCTGATGTAATTAAGGGTAACAAAAGCTCGCTGTTATTATCTACGCAACCGATATTGGAGGTAATGTATTCACCCGTGTCTTTCTGTTTGGGTTCACTACAAGGTATCTCCAGATGTTGATTTCGGATATCAATTAAATTTGGCGGATAGGTGGCCAGCTGGTTAAGGAACAGCGTATACGATTTTAAGGGTGACCTGGATTCCAATGCAGGTTATAATTTTTATTGGAGATCGCGAGGTATCCGCTCTCTGAGCTTTCTAGACTTTTTGTTCAATAAACTGGCTATTTCTGCATATTTTCTCATAGGTTCTTGTGTAAGTTGCTGTTGCTTTCGTTGTTGCTGTAAATGTTATTGCAGCATGAATTTCTTGCCCTTTTTTATTTTACTTTCTATGTTGTTGTACTGTATCTGTGTTGGTACGGTGGTGTGTGGTTGAATGCGTGTGTATGTGGATCAAAGGCTCCTACCTGTCACAGCTGATCGCGTGTCACCATAATGAGAGCTCCAGTCTCCCTCTTTGATGCTTCCTCCCTTTTATATATTCTCTCCCTCCATCCCTCCCTCCCTCTCTCTCTCTCTCTCAGCATGTACGGGCTAAAATGTAAATTATATTTAAGAAGAATATTTCCCTTGCTTACAGCCCCTTGAGCATTGAGCTTCACCCTTGATTTGCGGACGTGAACATGTCATCTACAATACCACTGATTCTCTCATATGTATGCGACCCCACCCCCCCGCCAGCGCACACACACACACACACACACACACACACACACACACACACACACCGCTCGCTGGTGCAGTGGTAACGTTCCCGCTTGCCAACTGGTGGACGGGAGTTCGCGCCTCGCTCAGGTTGCGAAAAGTTTCACTGACGAAGTGGGTGGTTACTGTCCCCCTTGAGCAAGGGGACGGGTGTGTGCGTGTGTGAAGGTCACAGCCTTGCCCTTAGATCGGACTATATGAGCTTTCAGCTCCCTTCCGGGAAGGTAAAAGCTGACGATCACGACCATCAAGAAATCCTGACCGAACCTGTGAATTACACACACACACACACACACACACACACACACACACATACACACACACACACACACACACACACCAGAAACGAAAGTTAACACAATGATGCAAAAATAAGGTATAAATTCCTAACAACCGTTGATATCCGGAAGTACCATCTCAAATCTATTTCAAAACCACTAAATTGACATCCCTGCTAACTACGTCCCCTCACTTCTTCCTGCAATTCGATACACTTTGGGCGATTTCTACCTGGTCAAATACCTGGTTTCATTTTTTTTTTTCTTATATATCTACGATTCATTAATATTGGAACTGGATTTGTTTTAGCAGGGAATGGAGTGTGGCATCTTCCCATGTCTCGTGTGTTTCCTGTGAAGATAATTCTTAGTTGAAATTATCATAAACTTTTTCTCCTTTTTGCAGAAAAGGAGGAAAGGAGAATGTAAAACCTTCCTTTGACTCTTACTCCTGCAAACCAAAATCTGAGCTACGAGAGAGAATCGATCGTAGAGGTGCCTGAGCATACCACCGCGATAAATGCCCCAACACTGAAGGGAACAATGTCACTGAAAGACATGCAGTGCTAAGTGAAGTATGACCAGCAAACGTAAATTAGAAAATGCAGGGTAAAATACCTACTGTTGACATAGCACAGCAGTGGTACAGGGACACTAGTTCAAACAGCAATGCATGGAAACAGGGATGGTAATGAGTACCTGTCGATTAAACACGAGTACAGCAACTATAAATCATTCCTGTTGATGCCTGATGATTTTGTTCTGCCAAAGAGAGTTCTAATAGTAAAGGGGTCTGTGAAGGCATTTAGACAACTTTCCTATGCTCAATGAAATGGTCAACAGGTAGCAAGTATATGCTAACACACACACACACACACACACACACACACACACACACACACACACACACACACACACACACACATTGTTGCAATAGTTACCCCCTAATACTCACACCTTCTATGAGTAAGATCACAAAGAAAACACCATTCTGAGACAGGAACTATACAATTTGTCGCACAGATCCACCATCGCAATGTCAACATCTGGAATATAAAATACTGTGAAACTAGAGGAGGACATTTCGTGGTGGCAACGGTGTGAATCAAGACCTACACTGCACGGTTAAACAACGTCCCTAACCCTATTCCATAAAAGGAGAATGGTGAACTGGAGTAACTTCGGCCTGCAATCCTCCTAGTTCACATTGAGATAAGCCTGGGGTTTGAAGAGCTACTGGTATACTACCTCTTAAAATAAAACCGAAGACAGTCAACAGAAAAGACGGTGTGTGGCTTTATATTCAGTATTATTAATTATGAAGCTTAATTTTTTGTGAAATTCTGTTCATGAACTCCAATTATTTTACAGCAGATGTGTTTTGACGTCCACATACATGCCAACGTTATCCACCGAGACCTTGAATTTTGTTCACCGGTAATAAATAAATATATAAATGGTTGTAGCAGCTTAGGCGATTAGAAGTGCTGGGCAGCAGAAATATAATTTATTCTTAAGTTACAAATAAGTGATACAGATACAAAGTCACGAGTGTGTTATCGTGCCGACTGTGTGTGGCTGACTGACTCCCAGGTGGTTACATCCTGCCAGCTAACCTCCAGTCGTTTAAGTGGTTGGGTGAAGCACTGAAGCACCATACTACAACTTGACGACCGTTCGTAACCTGTGTGGTTCAAACCCGCCACATGGTCTTCAAATTGCTTATATAAGAGGGTTCGCAATTTTTCTTCCTCGGTGACTTATTTTGCCATTTACATATTCATACCCTATATTAATTAGAGACGCAACGTATGTCGATATTGTTTAGATACGAGTAACATGTCTAGAAATATGAAAGTGTAAATGTCCAAATCAACCTGACTCCTTCAATCTGATGGAGTAATTTTTTATTCTTCCAACTTTTTTTTTTTTTTTTTTTTTTTCAGCTCAGCAGACCTTTCGAACTTGAAGGGTTTGAGGGCCATGATTACCTCCTTTTCGAAGCTGAACAAAATCTTCAGAAAGTAGTAATGCAGATATGTGCTATTATGTCACCAGTTTCAAGGCAATAATAGAGTGGTACAATATAAACAAAAAAAATGGTACAATGTGGAGGAAATAGTACGATGTGGAAGAAATGTTACGATATAAGAAATTGTACGGTGCTGAAGAAATGGTTCGATGTGGAAAAGTTTTCATGCTAAAGAAATGGTACGATGTGGAAAAAACGGTACGATGAGGAAGATTCGGTCCGATGTGGAAGAAATGGTAGGTGGAAGAAGCGGTACGATGTGGAAGAAATGGAACGATATGGAAGAAATGGAACCATATGGAAGAAATGGAACCATATGGAAGTAATGGCTGGTACGATGTGGAAGAAACGGTAGGATGTGGAAGAAGCGGTACGATGTGGAAGAAGCGGTACGATGTGGAACAAACGGTACGATGTGGAGGAAATGATACGATACGAAAGAAATTGTATGATGTTGAAGGAATGGAACGGTATGGAAGAAATGGTGCAATGCGGAAATGGTACGATAGGGAAATGGTACGATATGGAAGAAATGGTACGATATGAAAATAGTAGGATATGGAAGAAATGGTATGATATGGACAAGTGTAGAAACAGATTCCACTGACTTGTTTCCTTGGCTGAATGAAATCGTCTTAAGGTGGCAAGATTGAAATGAAGATCATGCCATGGGACTGAGGGCTTTAACCTAACATAATATAACAACCACAGTGATCATGCTGTCCGCCACACCGTCAGACTCCCATGCACAGGTTGACTGCACTTCCCACTTGCTGCCTCACTGCTCTGCCAACTCATTACAACTTTGGACTGCAATGATGCCCCTCACAGTGCAAACCTCAGCCTCTCTGTGGAACTCATTACATTCAGAACAACCGTTTGCCTAAACAATGTAATGAGGAATTATACAGCGGTAAGAAACAGTCAGCACTTTTCTACCTCATTGCACGACGGGCAGTCCTTAGGTAGATATACGCCCACCTCTTAAAAGTTAGCAAAAAAATTTACATACTTTTGAAATGATTCAGTGGCTTTGTAAAGGTGAAAAGAACTGCGCTTTCGAGTATGACGAGGATACATCGTTAAACAAGGAAAAATCTGATCACGAGTATGTAAGGGGTAGGGTAGGATAAGTATGGTTAGGTTAACATAAAATTTGTTAGGTTAACATAAAATAGGCTGGGTTAAGATTAATAAGGTCGGGTTCTTAGGTTTGGATAAACAGGCACTGATAAGGGTAATTTCGTCCAAGAATGGCGTCCTAAGATGTCGTCCGTCTGTCTTCGCGTACCACAAGATGACGTCTGTCTGTAAACACACTGCTTTTTAAAACGCTATTCACTATTTTTATAACAAATAAAAACACTGAAACTTGAAAACACAATCTGAAGATACTTTATGTCGTGAAGAGCTAATGTATGGGGGAAAAAAACTGCACAATAGGGTGGCCTTACGTCTCCTGATCTACACACTAATGTATGGGCATTAATTTCGTGCTTTTCTGGAAAAGAACTGGTCAACAGTGAGATGAGTGAAAATGTGTTACCTGAGAGAAGCGTGGAAAGCTATGTGGAAAGAAACTGAAACAAATGAGGAAATTCGTATGCGTTGTACTTCTGATATGTATATTGCGGAAAGTGTTATTAGCTGAAAGTGATTACTGTAATCGATTGAAATATTATAAATAGGAAGGTGGTGGTCAGATGGTTATAATAATAATCTGCCGTCCAAAAACACAAGCGTTCGATCCTGTATGGAGCAGGGAGCAAACTGATAGTTTCGCTGAAAGACTACACAGATTTTCCGCAAGACCCACAGACTTGTCATAAAATACATCTCTGCTAATACCCTTACACTAATCCTGAGTGAAATAACTATAGTACATATTCGGTTTAATGCTCACGTTTGTAATCGTACTTTCAATCTTACCCCCACAATCTTTGAACCAATGGATATATATTCTCTTATATTCTCCTTCCATGTCCTGCACACAAAAATGCATACTCTCTCATTTGCCCTCTCATTCTTACCTACTCCCCCACATACAACCCATCCATACTCCCATCCTCCCACCTCACCATTTAGCCTCAGTTAATCCACATATGTCCATTTTTGCACCCTCAAGCACCTGGCCAATATCTCTCTCTTTCACCTCATCATTCGCACTCCTTACACTCCATGTTGCAATCCATCCATACCATGTCCTTTGTTCGGTCCTTGGTTGTCACCTGTTTGTCAGTCCTGGTCCGTGGTTACTCGTTTGCAGTTTTAGTTAGTTGTTTTACGGGGAGGGCACTAACCCTCCGCCAACCCACTTGTTGACACGCAGGGAACAAGCGTTGGTTGTCTCTCTCTCTCTCTCTCTCTCTATATATATATATATATATATATATATATATAACATCTTTTTTGTCTACAGGTAAACTAAAATACAGGTACTTTTTTTTGCCCAAACAATTTTTTTTTTTTATCTGTCACTTCTCGGAAGGTTAGGCTGGAAACAGCTTGATGAGCTTAGTTCCCACACTAACAGGCACAAAGACTGTGACACACACACACACACACACACACACACACACACACACACACAGACGCGAGAGCGCGCTGGAAATACACTATTGTATGCACGTGTAAAAATCAACAGACCTGTACAGATATTAACCCCTTCAGTTTGATGACGTATTTGACTTAGGCTATATGTACAGTAATTCCTAAGAATCGAAAAATCTCTCCAAACCTGAATAAAATCGTTTCGTTGTAGCAACAACAGATAAAGAGCGTCATCGGAGTGAAGCGCTTAATGACGATTTTTTTTTTTTTTCGGCATACAAAACTCCTTTAGTGGTGAAAAGATATCCATCAGCTTTCAGTATCATAATTCATTCTCTAGTCTTTCTACGGCAAGACGAATGTATTAATTGAACGAGTAAAACCTCTGAGATATTGGCACACTGTAATGACATGTCACTCCTCGAGCTAAAGGTAATTCATAATTATCGTGTATCATGCCGTCTTACGTGTATTCCGAGCTCCAGAGGGAGGCCTGTATATTACGCCTTCCTTGTGTTTTGTGGGGACGGCCAAGTCTACTGGTGTCAGAAGCGCAGAACACTGTATGGCATGAAAAGGGATATGGGAAATACGAAATGATGCAGGGTGAACAATGGTAAAGCCATTCCTGCAACACACGAGAATTCTCCAGCTAGTGGCAAGACTGTGCAATATATATGTCACCCTGTATACCTGGTCTGGGGTAAGATGTACAAAATCAATAACGGAGGCCTGTCGCGTGGTTGCAATAGAACGCCCTCGAGTTTCTCTTCCGAGGCACCACTTGAACCGTGCTAATGATCTCATTTCGGGCCTCATCTCACACGGTCATTGCCACTGCTCTTGCGTCGTCTTATATTCATGTTTATCTTTCATTAAAGCACGAAACTCATCGGTACACACTTCATCCATTCGTTAACCAGAGTGTGAAACCCGATGCTCTTCGTTACATACCGTACTTCATTTTACCCAAGTTTCTTTGTCCTTGATACTTTATTACGCCAGTTCTTTATCTTGCTGATGAAACACGAAACTCGTTGATACTTACTTCATTTTACTGTCAGTTCTTTCTCTTCTGTAGGAAATACAAACCTTCTACATACTTTATTATGTTAAAGCAACTGTTTATCCTACCTATGACGAAATTCCTTGATGCTGGCTTCATTTTATCATATCCAATCGTTGTCCTCTCAATCAATAAACTTTTCGATTTACGCTGTGTTGTACTGTTTGGGGAATTCCAGTTGTAGTGTGGTGCTGAGTATGTTGACAATGCTTTAGAGTAAAAAAAGGTATTGGGGGGGAAATCTGTAAAATGTTTTAAAGGAAAAAATACATTGCAACACATTTATTTCTATCTGTACACCAACACTTATTTGTGAAAACTAATTCGCTTATCATCCTTATATCCCATGTTGCTTAAAATTATCTTCCTTATATCCTGTTGCTTAAAATATCGAAAAAATATCCAGTGCCAGGTGACTCTTTTATATATATATATATATATATATATATATATATATATATATATATATATATATATATATATACATATATATATATATATATATATATATATATATATATATATATATATATATATATATATATATATATATATACCGGTATGTAAGGTTTACCGGGCTTGTCACCAATCGGTGGGAAGAAGAGGGAGAAAGGAGCATTCGGATAGTGAGGAAGCAAATTTTAGACGAATTAGTATTGCTTAATAGAAGCTTGATTCACAGTTTTATATACGCGGTGAATGTGACCATAAGTCTGAACAGCATTTTTATTTATTTATTTTTTCTTAACGTACCAACAGAACAAGCCTTTACGCTATTTTATACCGCTACACAAAACAAAGCCGAACTGAAAGTGTCCGTCAGTGTCGTTTCCTAGTGCCGGAACCGTTGCATCCCCTGTTATCGCTTGTCAGTATGTATGTTTATCACTATCCCAGATTTGTATCACACTCCTGAGCATAGGTTGTGATGGTAATGAGGATGACGGTGATGGGTATAATTCACCAAGTATTCGGTCGATGGCTTGAACATAACCCCTTCTTTATAATGAAGTCTTTTTCTTTTTGCTGCCACCAGAAATCCTTTTCATAGTAAGGAAAATAGATGCTTTTTACCTTCTTGTTATCTGGTCTCTTTTAAATGCTAATGCTAAACTATTTCAACTAAAAAGAGAGATCTCGCAGTGAAATGGTTGGCCCCTTCACTGGGTGACGCTTTATGTTTTATTCTTGTTACCACCAGATATTTTATTCAAACTACGCAGAAACATTTGAAGGAAAGGGATCAGACATAACATCCATTAACCCTATCACTGCAGGAGGTCTCGTCAAGTCGAAATAAAATCGTATGGTGACAGTAAGATCATATAGTGCTAATATTTCAATATTCTCGGTGAGCAGATGTTTGTCAGGGTTATTCACTTTTGCTCGGGTACGATAAGCTTGACAAGGCCAGAGGGTTTCTTGAACTGGTTCCTTGCAGGGGCGGTGAGAAGTTCGATGAGGAATGTAAGTGAAGCAAGAGTCAGTCCGGCAGCCCATAGGTAAAACACTCCAAGCAGCTGGTGAGGAAGGAAACAGACCATCACTTTTCACTACTCCTTATATCTCTTCAACCTGCCAGTACAACTGGGACTTGAGATGAATCTTTTGAATCCAATGAAGTATTTATCATTTAATTCTTTCTATCTCCAGACGATTATATTTAGCTTAAGAGACTTTTCGAGCTGAGGTAGATACAGCCTTCATTGACCCCTTAGGTAGTGTAAGCATTTTCTAAGTTCAATAAATTGTTTGTAAGTACTAAGAATAAACGACAAATTTAATTCACCGCACTAAAGGTGGTGATATCGACCGTAGTGAATTGTGTTCTGGGGCAACGGCGTTCAATGTTTCTACTGAAAACCCAGGCTTTACATTCAGTGGGCCGCATTCTTCCTGTATTACATATATGTAAAACAGACAAGAGCTCTGAAGTTTGTCTAAGAGAAATATGGCTCACGATGTGTTTCACTGCTGGAGTAATTAATCACTGTAATTAAATCATGATCCTTGTTTCACTTACCATAAAAAATTTATGACCTGTGATTCTGTAAATATAAATGGTTAAAATATGGACACCAATATCCATTAAACAATAATAAGTAGGGAATATTTACTTGATTTATTATGAAAGGGGACCAGATGGAAACTATTGGAGGGCCGCTGGTTGGGCACCCTTGTCCTGAGAGATGACTCGCACATAAGCCCGTCTCTAGCTACCCCCTTAAGGTTAACCCCCACCCACTTATTTCCCCCCTAGGGAACTCTTCCTGCATTGACAAGTTCTCCCCCATGAATTTAATTTTCTCCATGGACATATTCTTCCCTATGGACCTATTCTCACATGGACCTATTTTCTCTCAGGGATACATTATCCCGATGGACCTTTTCTTCCCCATGTAAATATTGTCTACCGTGAGCCTATTCTCCACCATGGGCCTATCTTCCTCCATGGACCTACAGTATTTCCACCACTGGACTTAATTTCACCATGGACCTGCTTTCCTTCACGGACGTACTCTCTCCACGCACCTATGCCCACTAGTGCTATGTTTCCACTTGGGTCCATTTCCTCAGGACTTCCTGCAAGGACTTGACTTCCTACACAGACCTATCCCAACCATGGACCGATTTATCCCATAAATCTATTCCTCATAAATTTGTTTTCCTCACACACACACACACACACACACACACACACACACACACACACACACACACACACACACAAACACAAACACACACACACACACACACACACACGTGAGAGAGAGAGAGAGATTGTGTAAACTGGGACTTAGCTATGACGCTCATGTAATCTTCTTCTACATCACTCAAACTGACAGCATAACCTAAATATGTTGAAGAAATCGTATTGACTCATAGGATCTCTTGCCCCCTGTACGAGCACAAGCAAGCCTTTTTTGCAACGCCACATATTGTTTTGCAGTCTTCAGGGTGACCTCTGCTGAGAATAGCAATCAAAACACTGATGAATGAGTGAATAAACAATGGTAATCTGACCTGCGTGATAATGAGTGCAGTGGGTTCTGATGCGGTCAGCCTGTCACGGAAGCACTTAACGCCGAAGCTCTCCTGGTAGTATTGCTCAACCACACCCATCTGACGCATCCACCGCAGTCTGCACGGATGGAAAGTGGGAATAGTTTAATATGACATATGAAAGAGGATTTATCATAAAAAAAACTTCATGCACAATCAGATGTATATTGTAGCAGCCAGACTGCATAAACCTTTGGACATGAACAGCCAGTTCTCACCGCATTCTAGCCGTGTTCTACGACCCCTGACGGGCAACTGCTTAGCCGTGCCAAGTGACAACTGCCACTGAAGAAGTGACCCATCCCACCCTCGCTTGGCTCACAGTTACGGGTGAGAGAAAAACTCTATGTATGGTGGAAATGACACATTTCTGCCTGAGAGGTACATACTATATACAGACATCAAAAGTCTCTGTGAATAACTTCCTTTTTTTGTTAGTAATTCAAGCTCTTAAATCATGAGTTGTTTCGTCGAATTCGGGTTTCAAGAGCCCCGTCAGTGTAAGACAGATAATTTGAAACACCAAACAGAGAAGTGTGCTGATAGCATTATTATTTAAGTTCCAAGTATGAGAAAAGCTAGACATTTAGACTGCAGGCTGGGATAGACGACATGACTTAGGTGGATGACGTACACATAAGACAAAGTAATTTGTCTTACTTGTTATCTATGATGGGCTTGAGGAGAGATCGTTTAGGTACGGCTAGAGCAGCATACTCCTTGCCAATGGCCTCCTGGCTGTAGGTGAGCAGACAGCTACCGTCAGACTTCTTCAAGGTGTTCAGGGTGTGGAAAGCGCCTGGTTCACCCACTGAAACATTAACCACAGCATTTTATTTTAATAATGAAAAAGGTTATGTCACATCATCTTTCTGCTACCTTCAGTTCAGCTCAGTACTTCTCAAATTGGTAAGGTTTGATACAGTATCCATTAACCGTTTCATTACTTGTTAAGTTGAATTAAATCGTCTGGAGCAAGCCAATTCCATGCTACGGCATCTAATAGTGAGAGTGTACACCATCCACATCACTTTTAGCACCAATATGCCTGCACCAGGATAACACCCGTCTTTATCCAGTGCTTGTCACCTCCGCATTATTTCATTTACCTCATTAAAAGCACCTGGCTCACACACTGAAGCAGCATCCATGATACTTAACACCTTAACTACGATGACGGAATATATATTCTCTTACTGCCACCCTCAAACTATTCTATTGACCTTAAGACTGACTTCTCGAACTCGAAGGATTTGTTATATTCTTCATTAATCCCCTCCACTACAAGAGATTTCACGTAAGAAAAAAAAAATCATCTGAAGCCATCAAGAAAAAACAATTGAATACCCTGTCACGAAGATGCTCACCTTTCATACATTACATTAACCACCTCCAGACCATTTTACTTAGCTCAGTCAGTAAAGGCATCTCGTTCTGAAAGGGTATCAACATCCATCAACAACATTACTTTTTTTTATCACTCCACTTCCAGACGTCCCTCCTTAGCTGCAATAAAACCGTCTGGGTAGGGCAAGAAAAAAGCAGAGGTGTCGTCATTGTAGTGGAGAGACAGTGGAGACTCTGCAATGCCTCCACAACGATGGATACTTCATAAGGTGTCAAAAATGGTGTGGGAATAACAGACAGAAAAATTAATGGAGATATGGTCATGGTAGGGAAGGGGTTAACGCTCACAACCATACATCATTCATCTACACATTCATTAACTACCACCTCCATCAACCATGTTCGTTACCACTGCCAATCACAAGGTCATTGACCAAGGTACCACAGTTCTACAGGTATTAACCTCACTCTTATCAAAAAGACTCTCATTCACCCGCATCACCGACACCAGCATAAACCACAACACTTCTCTCTTACAATAAACTACACCTCTCTCAATCCCTTCGACCCAAGGTGTCATTTGTATCATAGTCTTGCAACCTCCAGACAACTTTAGCAAACTTCTGAAAAATTTCTAGCAGTGGAAGAGTTAATAAAGACTACATCTAATCTTTCCAATTCTGTCTCGAGTTAATAAAGGCAATACCTAACCTCTGTAATTCCAAATGTCTCCAGGAAAGACTAATCTAACCTCTCTAATTCTAAATGTCTCCAGGAAAAGTTACATCTAATCTCTTGAGTCCTAAAAGCCTCTCCTAAGTCACTTAAAATCGTTTGGAAATAGTGAGGGGGGGAAAAATACTCACTTACGACGGCGATATCAAGCTGCTGAAAGTCCTTAATGTCCGTCTTAGTGTTACTAGTTGCCCCCTTATTTTCTAAGATGCCGCCCCTCTCCTTGGCCCTCCTATAGAGCGTCTGGTAATCTTCCGTCTTGGTATCCTGTGCAGGTCAGTAAGGTGCGGGAGAGGACAATGAGAAAGAAGGTAAGAGCAAGGGGAAAGAGAATTAGAGCTAAGGGTAGGTAGCCAACACTAGAACAATGACAACTGCTACAAGGGCTTGGATAAAACTGCATCAAAACTGTCTGACAAAGCTATTATCTGTTCGCTTTAACTACGCTTAAAATGGTCGCCTGTCCATCTTGAACGCTGAGCTGTAACAAGAGATTTATCATCAGCATATGGTACTAGTCCTCAAGCAGGGCTATGGAGTGAATGTCTTCTTTCGTTCAAAACGTCTCTGATGTTCGAAAACTCTCCCTTAAGCTGCATACAGTAATTCAGAGATATCGAGAATGACATATAAAACTAGATTTTTTATTATTATTATGACTGGGAATGGAAATGTGCAAAAATAAGAGAAACACACACACACACACACACACACACACACACACACGCACACGCACACACGCACGCACGCGCGCGCGCGCGCGAGCGAGCGAGCGAGAGAGAGAGAGAGCATTTGGGATTTTAGATTAGGAATTCTTTACCCATAACTACATTCCGCCGCTATAAACACTGTGAGCGCAGCGTGAGATGTAACAGTGGGAACAGAATTCATTATCCTCTCATCCCAAATGATTTCTTGTTTCTGTGCTTGTTTCTTGTTCCTGATATTTCTCCATACTTCCACCTTAAGCCATTTTTTATTTATTTTTTTTCTACAATATGTTATTCTCTTTTATATGAACGCCGTCAACCAAATATGCATTTGCTCTAGACTACAATAAAACGACTTTTAAATGCACTGTGACCGCGATTACTGATACCGTATACTTAAAATGCTTACGTGGAATGGGACAATAAGAATTCACGGAGTTCTGCATATCATGCGTAGAGGTCTGTGTCCAAGAAACGTTTTGGGGCTGCAGCTCGCGTAATGTAGCTCGAATGCTGCTAAATGTATGAAAAGAAACATCCCCGGATGCTAATAAGCCTTTGGCGTGTAACACTCCCGTGTACGCCTTTTCATTTTGAAGTTACGAATCATGGAAAAAAAAAAATAAAGGAAACAAACCTAGAAAGAACAAAATCGACATTTTTGTCACCTGATTTTGCGGCCCCTACGAAGGTTAGTGGGACTTTGCGAGTAGTTTTACACTTAAATGGCGATGGTATTTTAGTCTCTGTGCTTAAAGCTGGGCTTTCCGAATTTTTTGGTGCACACACCCAAGTAGGCTACCTTATGTATGGGGCGCCACTCAACCTGCTCCAGATGCTCCATCCCTACACAGTAATTGCTATCGCAATTGCTGATACGCTGTGGGGTTTAATGTTAACACTCTCAGGTCGTAGAATCACTCAATTAAATAAAAGTGTCTTGTGTTAGCTGGAATGAGTTACTGGCTATGCGACCACGAGAAGGTTAGTGACCGTATTAACACTTCAGCTCCTAGGGCTTCCATAAATTTAAACAATGAAAAGAAAATAAATCTCAGGCAATAACAGAAAACTAAAGATGTCCCGACCATGTGAGGGTTAACTGCACTGTACCTTCGAAAACAAAAACTGCCTAATACAGTAAATCCCCTTTTCTACTTCTCGCTTGCCTCTCCTCGCTAATCTTTCTAAGCTGTGAGGGGTTTGGTTTGCTTCTTTGCCCAAAGATGTATAATGCGACAAGTAGGAGAGCTGATGGACATGCCCTAAATGTGACGTAGATGCAGTGGAATTGCAGGGAAATTTTAGACCGCAACTGCACTTACCTTAATGAGATCGTAGTGACCGTATGCCTTGTCGACGCGAATGGTCCAATCGCGGGTGACGAGCTGGTGGATGGTGTAAGGAGGAAGGTTGAGGGCAGGCTTGAAGAGGAAGGCGGTGAGGTTGCCACTGTACACCCCCACCAACACCACCGACACCAGCCACGCACACACGTACACCACACGGGCAGGGGTGCTTTGGGGGACGTGAACTGATCCTGATATAACAAATGTGGAAACAGTTAACGTCAGATTCATTATCCAGATTCCAGACCTTTTTTCCTACACATGTATGGGGTGAAATGATGCTTGGCTGTGGTGTTCATTAAGCTCTTCAATCCCTTGCTGCCATTCATATTCTATTCTTGCTACCACTAGACTATCTATCTATCTATTGCCAGACGCCCCAATCCCGCAAGGGGTGGCCACAAAGAAATCGCCTCCATGTCGTCCTGTCCCCCGTCATTTCACTGCCCTGCTCCCAGCTCACATCTCCCTCTCTCATATACCTCTCCGTTCCATCCCTCCATCTCATCCTTGGTCTCCCCCTCCCACTCCCCCCCTCCACCTCACTCACATACACTCTCCTCGTCAGTCTCTCACTCTCCATCCTCTCCACATGGCCAAACCATCTCAATGTGTTTCTCCTAACACTTCCTATCACATCCACATCCACATCACAACGCTCCTTCACATTCTCATTTGTCAGTCTGACTCTCCATGTGACTCCACATGCTCCTTTCAAGTAACTCATTTCCACTGCTCTCACTCTTGACTTCTGTCCCTCCAACAAGGTCCAAGCTTCAATTTCATACGTTAGAGATGGTATCACAATACTGTCATGTAGTTACTTTTTCACTTCCATGCTCACTTCCCTATTTCTTATCACTGCTTTCAAGGAACCGGTACCTTTCTTCTCTGTTGTACCCTTTCAAGCACTTCACCCTCCAAACTTCCATCCTTACTCATAACACTACCCAAGTACTGAAATACACTCACATTTTCCATTTCCTCCACATCCATCCTCAATGTACATTCACTAACTTTACTTCTCTCGAAGACCATAACTATACTGTACTCTTCCCTATATTCACCTTTAGATTCCGTTTCTTACACACTCCCAAACTCATTCACCAAGCCTTGCAGCTCCCTTTCGTCTTCACTTAACAACACAGTACCATCTGCAAACAAGAGTACAGGGAGTTTCCACACACTGCCCTCTCTCATTAGGGCAGCTCCAACATCCACTGCCCTACTTTGTATCTCTTTTATAACCCCATCCACACACAGACAAACTGAAAACATTACCGGCTTCGCTAAAATTGCAGCGGGTAATAAGTGAATCCATGAACAATTTTAGAACAAGGAAGCAAACCCATCCGTTCGTCTACCCATTTCCCTGTTTGTTGTCCATCATCAGGTATCTAGGCATACACTTCATCCAGAGTGGCCGAGGCAAGGTGAAAACCTGATATGAATTAAACACAGCTCAGTTCTGAATATGGAAGCTAACCCACAAACAAGCTGAATGAAAACATGACACCTCACATTCAGAATATGCGAGCTACACCATACGCAAAGGGAGTGAACACTAATTACATTAACCAACAGGCACGGTGGTTGCAGACGGAAGCAAATGAAAAATGTATACAATATCTTCACTGTATGGGAATGAGAATCGGCATTCTTAACTCTGTCAACCTGAGGACCTATTTTACATTGCTTTTAGCCAACGTCAGACTGTTTTGTTCATAAGTATTTACTCCAGTCACAGTGAAGTGTTAAGAGGGGCATTATCTAACTCCTGCACCTCTAAAAGTCTCTAATAAGCTGAATTGAATCATCCGACGGAGTGACATGGAGGCGATTTGTTTGTAGCCACATCTTACGGGATTAAGGCGTCTGACAATAAACAGATAGACAGATAGATACAGAATCATCCAAGAGCAGCAAGAACTAAAAAAATATATAAATAAACTAGAGGCTCCCCCCAAGGGGGGAATCACACTAGTCGCGAGCCGAAATATATCTAGCGCGGCTTGGAATGACCTTGACCTTGACCTACTTTCACTAATTTCGAACTCGCAGGAGATTTTCATTCCTAGTACACAACTGTAAAATTTTGTGATGATATCCAGAGTGGTTGCGAAGTTATCGAGATTACAGACACACAGGCCTTGAACTACTTTCACCACTTTCGAACTCGTAGACTTTCATCCCTACTACACACCTGTAAAATTTTGTGATGATATCTAGACCGGTTGCGAAGTTATCGTGCTAAAAAAAAAAAAAAAAAACACTATACTCGTAGATTATCAACCCTACTACGCGCCTGTAAAATTTTGTGATGATGTCTTGAGTGGTTGCAAAGTTATCGTGGTAACAGACAGACAGACCTTGACCTACTTTCACCAATTTCGAACTGGTGATTACTTTTTTCCCTACTACACACATCTAAAATTTTGTGATATCTTGAGCGGTTGCAAAGTGCTCTCTCTCTCTCTCTCTCTCTCTCACACACACACACACACACACACACACACACACACACACACACACGCACACACACAAAACTGAAAACAATATCAGCTTTGCTATCGCGGCTGGTAAAAAAAGAAAAAGAAAAAAGAAAAAAAAAATTCACTGGGCTAATGTCAAATTTGCCAACTCCACCGATTGCTTGATCCTTTACCCGCTGCGTCCAGTGTCGTGTTTATATGTTCTTGTTAACTCCAGACGCTTATATTCAGCTCCGTGGAGAGATTTCGAACTGGGTGGTCAGAAAACATAACTCACTTCACGATTAACTGAAAACAAATGCAATGTGTGGTTATAAGTCATTGGATGAAAGAGTAAAATGCATTTTTCGTCTTACTTCTGAGATAACTGTGCCAGACGCCAGACTCTGACTACGAAAACAACAGGGAAAAGTGGGCTAAACCTTATAATAATAACTTGCTGACAGCAAGGAAGATACCTTACGAATCATATGCAATATATACCTACAACAGGGATTCTCATGACTCACCAAGAAAAATGAATTACAGAGAAGAAAGGCTCCTTTCTTTGTCATTCATATCTTTCCGAATTATAATTCACAATTACTGTGTCATGAACGTTAGACCAAAGGATTATTTTTTACCAGTACATGTGTTTTTCTAACATCTGAATGGAACGGAAATATTATCGACCGACATGAGATGCTTAGAAAGTTGCAAATATAAAAATTTACCAACATGTTCTTTGTGAAACTCCGTCCACCAGAGGCCCTGAGACCTGAAAGAGCTTCTAAAGCAACCAATTCTGACGCCATGGAGTCGGCGTGTCTGCTTCCGCATGCAAACAATGTTTCGTATACCATGGACTACACTGCAGCCTAAATTACTCCGAAAGAACCCTCGCTGAGAGCGTTATTGCATTTACATCACTCCCACAGACAATGGAACCTAAAATATAGATCATACAAAGGGACGGGAAATAGAATAGTGTGTGTGTGTGTGTGTGTGTGTGTGTGTGTGTGTGTGTTACACACATTCCGAAGCATGTAAAATGCAACACTTTCTGTAAGTAGCCGACAACTCCCTTATTGTTAATTCTACAGTCCCTGTAGGTCTTCACTAGTTATGTCTGGCGAATGATACGCAGGTTTACATTATAATACTGCAGTATATTACTGGTTTACCGAACATGTGTGTCATATTACACTAAATGTTTAGTCGGATGCCTTCATCCCCGAAAGGGTGACCACTAACAAATCGTTTGTGTCACCTTGTTCTCCACCATCAGGCTGCCCTCCCTCCAACTCACACCCTCATGCATGCGTCACTCCATCCCATCTCTCCGGTACTGGAGAGGGATATCTTCATGAGGCAGCACTGACGTAGTAGGACACATCTGCTGCACAGTTACACAAATGCCCCTCAAACTCCCTACCTATCCCTCACAAGGGGGATAATGGATCTGAGGAGAGGGACGAATTCAACCTGCAGGTCACCAGGTTCACGCTACAGATGAATCTGGGGCTACAGTCACTACTACTATTACTACTGTTATTACAACAACTACTACTACCACCACCACCACTTCTAACACCTCATCTCTCCACATCGTCCTTGGTCTCCCTATCCTCGTCTCGCTTTCCACGTTAACGATATACACTTCCCTAGTCAGTCTCTCTTCTCCATTCTCTCCCCATGGCTAAACCATCTCCTGGTACTTCTGCAAATAGGTTAATCAGCACATCCACATCAACACCTGAACGTTCCCAAACTTCCTCATTTGCCAGTCTGTCAGTCAACGGTAGCCTACTTCACATACTGTATGTTTCTCAGATAAATCGTTTATACTTAGTACGAAAATATCTGACCCTCTTCTGCTCAGGACAGCTCTAGTTTTCTAATTCAGCTGATGTCAGACGATTTTATGAAACTCAGTGAGTCATAGGAGCCTGTGCTAATACTGTCACCATCAACCACCTCATGATCAGGGAAACTCTAGTAAATTACTCCACCTAACGTCAGACGAATATAAAAATTGTTCAGCTTTGAGTCGTAAGATTCTACGAGTGTTAACCATACCGTATACAACCTACATCCTCATGATTCCTAAGCAAAAATAAATGTTACTGATTTGCATTAATTTTGTTATTAATTTGCACATTAAGCAGTACTTCATATCCCCAAACTCGCGAGTCCCTTTTCTTCCTGTACTCTCCACCATCTCTGCCCTCACCCAATTATGAGCCATACAAAGGTAGAGAAAAAATTCAGTGATGCATTAGTTAGTGCATCCAGTAAAGTGGATGAATCCATGCTCGACTCCAGCTGGTCAAGTCTGCCTATTGCAGCTCTTTTCAGTGAATGTGTTGTGGGTTAACCAGGATGTGCTAACATTTAACAGGGAACTGCTAATAATAACTGCCACCTACCCACAGACAGTGCTTAAGTAACTTCTGCTTTTGCAGAGGCTAATTAATATTACTTGTAATTCTTTGCAGCTGCTGACTAATCTGCTTATGCGTAGGTACTGATCTGCAATCATCTGGTTACCTTAGTTTTCAGAATGTCGACCCCCGGAACCGGTGGCACTTGTTCTAGACCATTCTTGTTTTTTTTTTTTTCTGACCTCTTTTGTTCGCAGTACGTGCAAACTCCCAAGCCAGCTTGAGGAAAAACTGACTGAGGCCTCCGATATAACTGACATTCTCACCCGCAGAACTGACTCACTGGAGGAGTTGGTTGCCAACAACGCTGGTCGGAGTGAAGAGGAGGGAGGGCAGCAGTGTTCAGTCAGGCATCGTTTCTCAGGGGCCCAGCAATGCCAACCAGAGCAGTAGTTCTGATGCTCCAACCTCTCACTGTTACTACCAATAATGATAATGTGACTTCTTTCGTAACAGAGCGTAAAGGAGCAGAAACTGTGATCATACCTGTTACATAATATAATAAATTTCTGATACTAGATGACTCAGAGGAGAAGCCCCTACGGTGCAGATGGTTGAGAACTCCATCATCCGAGGTCAATTGGCTGAGTTTCGTGGCTGGGCACCGACATCTAAAAGCAATTCTGCATTTCAGGTGCTTGAGTAAAGGATGTGAGTAAGGCCCTGGACGAGATACCGACGGTGCTACGACTAATATTCTCATTGTTGGCTACGCAATCCACGCAGGTATCAACGATGTGGCGAGAGCCATATCTGACGAATTGCTGCAGAACTGCAGGACTATACTGTAATCAGGAGCTACAAGATCAAGATCAGTAATATTAAGATTTCAGAGATACTTCCAAGGATCAAACCTGAAAATGCTGAGTTCGTCAACACCTGGAATAACTTCTACCAGCAGCCTGCCTTGTTTTCTGAAGATTGTCGTCACCTGAATGCAGTTGGTTCGGCATGCTAGGGCCATCTCCTGAATGACGCAGTGCATTCTTTCTGAGTAAAAACCCACAGTGCTCAGGAGAAACAGGCGAGTTGACTTAAACCGCAGCCCAGGTAAAGCAAGTATCAGCGACTCAAACCAAAAGACATTTATTGTTACATCAGATGCAAAAATTCATTAACACCAACAATAGGCCAGCTAGTGTTACAAAATGGAGAGCATACAAATGATGAAGCCTAGATGGTCGAAAATCTTTTCCTTATATCCGTTTTTACTAACATAAAATCGGTTTCAGTTGCCTTGTCTTCACATTTAGGTGTTGATGAATGTAGTAAAATCAGAGATATTTTAGCAAATGAGAGAGATGTACTGACTGCGATCAACAAACAAGATCAGCAGAACACCTGGGCCAGGTAAGAAATCCCCACAGTTGAGAAGGAGGTAAAGAACGAAATTTTAAAGTCTGTAAGTCAAAATTTCTACCAACAGAATTAAAACTGGCTAATGGAACTTCGATATTTAAGGTGGGTAATAATTCACAACCTGGCAATTATCGTCCCATCAACTTACATCAGACCGCTTTGTACAATTTTCAAGCCTCAATAACGATACCATCATTGCACCAGATATACTTCATGTGAATTTATGTGTTTCACTGGAATTCTACGTATATAAACATTACCCTGGTACACTATTGCCTTCAGGAGGGATGCCGCCACAGACAGAGGTGACGGCCGCTGACTCCACCTGCTGTCGCCCTTGCCGTGGAGGCCCGGGGTGTGAGGGTCCTCGTGTCCTACGGTGGGCCACAGGAGCCACACCCACGCCGCCGAGAACAGCAGGAACCCTGGGATAATGCACCAAACCTGTACCACCAACAGGAGGGAGGTAAGTGGATAATTCTTTCAGTATCATAACGTCTAATTGTCTTTTACTCTAGCTATTTCCAGACGATTTTGCACACTAAACGGAAAACTTTTAGTGAAGGGTATATGTACTACAAATAATTATTAAGCGACTAATCCTTTGGTACAGCAATATCTTGTTTTAATGTTGCAACTTCCAAACGATCTTGCACACCTCAGGAAAGACCTTCAGTAATTAAGGGGCTAATGAATGCTGTATCCAACTAATGATGATGATGATGATGATGATAGCAAGTACAAATTTTAAAGAAGTTATCGTACTGTACTAGTTACAATTGTAACATCAGAATCTCTACAGACTTCCAACATTACCTGTTGTATCACCACTTAAAAATCAGGATGATGCACACAATATGTACAATAAATTGTCAACAGGAAGGTGTGTTACAAGCAGTCAGATCTGATATGATACGTCAGGGAGGGCAATGACTTACGAGTGGACACAGTGGAACTACAGGCCAGCTTTTGTCCCAGAGTGTACTTGCCTGCCACGTGTACAGCCTGAAGACGCCTGCATAGTCCTTGAGGTACCTGGGTCCTCTGGTCACGAAAAGGGTAGGCTGGAATCTCAACCAGGAGCTGAAGTCGATGGCCTGACTGCGCCTGTACGTGATGCTCAGTGACGCCAGCCCTATGTCACCTTCCTAACAACAGGGGGAAAAAAATAAAAAATAAAAAATAAATAAAAATAATGGAATTGGCATGAGACTACTGTATTTTCTTCTTCACTCAGATGACACTTTGCATGGTTTATTTCAGCTACTTTCATATTATTTTTAAATGACAGAGCAACTCTAAAAGCGGCTCTCTCCCTCCGTCTCTCACTACGGATTTTCGGACGTGACGTATTTCACCCCTACAGAAGACCCATTACACCACACACCACACCACACCACACCACACCACACCAAGGCCATTAATCGAAGGGCTCTGCAGCTTCCGCATCCAGTACTTTTATATTTGCTTTACTGAACCTACTGAAAACTTCCTGTAGTGAAGGTGTTAAGTGAGGCTACGCAGAACCCCTACAGCTCCAAAAGTCCTCCCAAAGCTCAGAAGAATAGTCTCCTCTGAGTAAGAATAAAAATGTAAATTACGTCCCGAGTTGACCAGTTTGACCCCTTCACTACAAAAGTATACAACAAAATGGGTAAAATCGTCTGGGGATAAAAATGTGTAATCAAACAGGTGTTAACGAAGTCCTGCTGATCACGTAAATACAAGGGTCAACAAGTAAGTTTAAACACACGTACAGAAGTCCTATATAGATGCAGGACCAAGTACGGCTTCATGCGTCCAAAAATCTTTAGGTGTGACTGACTGACCGGACCGCCCCTATAGATGCTCCCTCATCTAAAAATCGCGTGGCGGTTACAAGAATTGAGCTAAAAGGGTGTTATCGGAGGGTACAGTAGGAGTACATCATTTCACTGCCGAGATATTTGTCGACTGAACATAATCATATAATGTTTGCTAAGTAAATTTCTAAGTGCACCCGTAACAGAAGTGTGACTGAAGGCAGTTGTTGAAATCTTTGATTATTATGATTTCAGTGAGTTAAACAGTATCTTCTGAGCCCGTATTCTCGTCGGTTAAAGAAGGTCCCTAACACATTCTCCTAAGCGAATTTTTTTTGTTTCACTATACTTTCCTATTCTGCTTTATAATCCTTCAAACATCGCCATACTCTGCATAAATAACGCATGAAAGGATATTAACCAATCATATCCAAAAATAAATCGGCAAGGAAGAGATGCTAGGGAACCTACTCAAACGACGAGAACATGAGCCCTGGTGTTACCTGGATGAAGTACCTGAGTGTATTAACCTCAGCGAAAGGGTTAAACTAAAGGCCTGTACCTGTGAGCCATACAAACTCTTTCTTCTGGTGACAATTTTTTTTTATAACTTCCTTGAGACTTCTTTCACTGACGCTCTTGGGTAATACAGTAAATTTTTTATTACTCAATACTTTCTTCTCATTCCTGTAAGTACATTATAATCGTACTGTGTGTGTGTGTGTGTGTGTGTGTGTGTGTGTGTGTGTGTGTGTGTGTGTGTGTGTGTGTGTGTGTGTGTGTGTGTGTTTCTTCTTATTTTATTACCTTCCTCTCGGTGTGTCCAATCACGCCGTCGTATGAGCCATTAGTTGTCATAGCCCCAAAGCTGTTGCCCTCCATGATGGTGTAGCGGAACTGCAGACTCCTGGCCAAGGCGTTGATGATCTTGCCCAGGTACCCGACGAGGATGGCGCGACGGGGGCCCACGCGGATGGCCTCGAAGAAGTTCTGGGGGAAGAGATGGGCAAGGGACTGACGCCACTTTTTTGTCAGTATCTTCTTTGTCACAGTCGTCATCATCATCATCGTCACTATCGTCGTCACAATGGTCAAAACTACCGAGTTTGTGGAAGTGGAAGAACGAGTTTGGCAGTGGTATCATTTCTCGTTATTCTGATCGTCTTTGTCATCATAGATATTGTCGAAAGCTCTGAGGTAGCAGACAATGAAAAATGAGCTTGGCAGTGATATTAGGTTTTATCATTTTAATCGTCGCCGTCGTCATTACCGTCATAAAATAAGGGGGGAGGGGGGATCGCAAAATGGGCTTGGCAATGATACTAAGTTTGGTCATTTTAATCGTCGTCAACGTCATAGCCATCGTTAAGGAAAAAAAAATGTTGGATCGGAAAAATGAACTTGGTCATGATACCACTTTCAGTCATTTTCATCATCATTGTCGTTGTCGCCATCACGACTATCCTCTTCGTAATCGATGTCGTCGTCATCATCAGCATTAACATTAACCTCAGCATCATCGTCATCATCGCCAACATCGTGGCCATGAAGTTGATGAGCTGATCCAAGTACCCCACCAAGGAGCGATGGACGACCACGTGGACGGTCTACATGAAGTGCCGAGTTTCACAGCAATGGAAAATTAGGATAGGTAGTGATATAATTTTTTCTCGTTATCAGTAACATTATCATCTTCGTCGTCACAGGAAAAAAAAAAAGACGTCATGGGACTGAAATCGTTAATAATGGAATATAGTCAGTAAACTGGGTGAATATTAAGTATAGCATTTGATCTTGATTACTCTAAGTGACGCCATAGAAACAGAAATATTATGTACAGGAGCTCACCTTGATAATGATAACGGAAACAGATGCCCCTCGTAGGCTTCTGATCTCAGGCATAATGGGACGGAGAAGCTGCAGCCTACCCTTATCCCGCACCCAGCACCCCGCTGTCTGTTGGTGCCGTTAACAGTAAACAAGCTTTATCAACAAGCCTGCATCAGTTATTCTTCTATAAATACTGCATGTAGTCTATTGCATATGGATTATTTGACCTCCTGACTAACATGATGTGGTTTACATTTTAATTATGCCCTCATCAGACAAAGTTATTAAGCTTTAGGCATAAGTTCTATTGTGAGAAGCTTAATGTACGCTATTTCTGATCTCTCCAGTTCAATAAGTCCTTCATTGCCTGAATCAAAAACTTAGTTTGAGAGAATAAAATTAGAAATATGGTATCAAGCAGAACGGGTTGGCAACAGATATCTACCAAATGTAAAAAAAAAAAAAAAAATAATAATAAGTTATTGGATATGCAAAACTGTTCACAACTTTTCCGGCTTTGGTGAGACTTTTTTGACTTAAGAGGTAAAAACTTCATGATGCTGTTCACTGCCAGGGCGTTGTCTTTATTAAGATGACTAAAAATCGTTAGTGGTGGCAAGGTTTCAAATGTAAGACACGTCACTGTATTGAAAAGATGTGTTTAAATCTGTGGTCTATACTACGTTATACTGGTTCTTTCTGCTCATCGATCCTAAGGAGCTTTTTAAATTGCGGCTGGAATCAGACATATCAGACTCAAATTAATCGATCATGTAGGTCAGAATGAAAAATGAAAGAAGAACACTCCGTTTCACCGGGCCACGTTGTAGCCATTCCAATTCTCACCGACTCTTACATCATGTTTGGCACTGAGAAAAGGTGTGGCCAAAACGTGAATCAGTGAATAAGGGTCTTGGTCTCCCAAGTTTTGTCCTGGCTTAGACGATCAGACAATTTATGTCAGAACATGGATCGTATTCTAAATGGCATTGCTGGTTTCGTAGCACCTCTAGAGATTTCTTCTACTTATAATACCTTTGTGTTCTACATGTTGCTGGTGCAAACAATGTTGATGTTATAATGAAATATATAATGTACAAAAGAATGCCAACGTGTAATATGCAAAATAAATCATTATGGAAAAGTGCTGCTCTCCTATGCCACACTGAA
Source organism: Coenobita brevimanus (assembly GCF_032717465.1). Taxonomy (NCBI): domain Eukaryota; kingdom Metazoa; phylum Arthropoda; class Malacostraca; order Decapoda; family Coenobitidae; genus Coenobita; species Coenobita brevimanus. The sequence continues at coordinate 33,155,341 of NC_137000.1, forward strand.
TGTACGTCCGACTCCTGACTGACCCTAAATATGTATGTCCCAGGGGGCAGCAGAACGGCATGCTGGACTGTGCAGCTACAGGCGGCCCCTGCCCTACTCAAGAGTCCTGTGGGGCCCCCTGCTGCGGCCTCTCGAGGCCATTCTAGCACCACCACCCTCGCCGCCAGCCGCAACTTCCGCACCAACGTCGCCTTTGACACCCAGCCAGACGACGGACACAGCACCAGCGTGGCCATCTGCTGAAACATTAGTGTTTCAGGTACAGCTGCAGACATAAGAACTCGCTATGTTACGATAAATAACGAAACAGTGAGTAATGACTCACGAGTCTATGATATCATTTTCGGAAGTCTACAAACTTTTTATAAAATAAAGTACCGCTTTTACAGCTGTTCGACCAAACAGTGGAGGGGTATTGTTGTCCACAGCCGTACAATCAGGAGCAGAAGTTGACCTACTATTCCACTGCGTCCAATCACACATAGCGTCTTTCCATCACTATTATCCTTGACGAATTATAGAAAGGGAATCATCCATGGACAGAGAAATATACCATGCCACTCTTAGCTTAGGGATACTCATATTAGCCAGCAGAGGAAATTGATCATTAAAAAAAAAAGGTAAAGTATTTTGTCCCACGCTGTACAGTAATGATTGTGTAATTTCAATTTACTTAGTCTTAAACATTTATCACATACAGTTAAACGTAAAGATTTATTTCATTAACTATTAAAACGTGGACACTAACCGGGCCTAGAAGCATCTCCCGATTCATCTGCCGAGTAGAAATACTGAGTTTAGTATGGGGGAGTATTAGACACTTGAGCCAGAGGATGTGTATATTGTATTCCTGTTACAGCCAAATAATTCTAAATAGCTCAAGAGTTTTTGAAGTGGAAGGGTTGGATATAGCCCACATTAACTCCTTCACTATTTGGTTGGATTCTTAAACAGAACAAAATAATCTGGTAAAAGCAAGATTAAAATAAAGGAACATCCTCTGGCTTAATGGTTTAACCGGGAAGTATAACATCCACATTATATCCCCACATCTTATGGCACGTAATAACTAAGTTCGTCCACCTTAACCTGGCGGGGATTTTCGTCATTTTTGCAGCATATTTCCCGTAGCGGAATGGCAGAAGACGACAGTACTACGGCTCTACATTCAATTACACTTTCATAACTAGCACAATATCTGAATGTTAATTTCTTAATACAGCTCAGCATTCAAGATGAGGAGACAGCATGTTAGGCCAAGTTAAAGTGCACATACTATAGCACCACATTCCAGTGCTAATGTTTTGTTAAAATTCATCATTCATGATGGAGAGAAAATGATTTTAGGCCACGTTAAAATGGACAGAGATCCCACACTCACCGTAAGAGCAGTGTCTGTGACCCAATCACCAGGGCCCATAACAAGTACAACGATAGGACTTCCACTGGCATCCACAGCATCGGTGAGTGCTTCTGCCGTCCGTCGCACCCCGCCTTCAGTGTGAGGCGATGGGGACTCGCTGACACTCACACCAGTCGGATCAGTCACCCTCTCTGTCTGGTTTTCAGCTGTAAGTTAGGACGATCTCATTCAGAATCGCATTCCCGTCAGCATGGGAGGTTTTCTTGCTCCTAAATATGTATTCATAATGTAGTAATATTTCTTAATAAGTCTTTAAAGCTGTGCTAACCGTAGTGTCCGTGCACTATCACGAACACAAGTTCTCCTGACTCTTCCTTCTCACCTGTGGCAAGGGAAAGTGTTTCCTTTTTTTTTTTTTTTTATATATATAAAGCAAACAAAAGGCACGAGAAAAATGACGTTCGGGGGAAAATGTGAAATATGAAAGGCAGGAAACAATGTTGGCAGGAGATTATTGGATCGCTTCTGCTCGTATTAACACACAAATATATTTTGAAAGGCACTGTACCATTTTGTATTTGCATGAATCGCTCTTGTTCATTTGCTGGTTGCATTCTACGATGTACGGGACCCAAAATTATACTCATCGGGGCCCCTTAGCCCTCAAGGGACCTCATACTATGTTTGACATGATCTACTCTCAGGGGTCTCATTTCCTTATTCAGATCTGCTCAGCGTTTCACTTAGTTAACACCTTCAGTCCGATAACACATTTTTTATTTAATTCCTGTTATCGCCAGACGAGTTTATTCAATTTAGGATAGGCTTTTCGGACCAAGTGGGTTAGATATTGCCTTAATTCATTCTTTCTTGTAAACTCAATACACTCAGATGGCAACAGGAATGAAGTAAAACATGTCCTCGTCCTGAAGAAATTTATCACATACATCTTCTGCAGTTCATCTCCCCTGTTTCTACGGACTGAAAGCAAAGGAGAACCCAAAACAGGCATCATATACCGGCACTTGCTGCATTACCTGCCATGAGTGGTGGTGATGCAGTGTGTGGTGAGGGCGGGGCTGCGGGCGCGGTGTGCGTGGTGCGGTCGGGAGAGAGGCCAGACACCCTCACCTGGAAGCCGCTACCCCACAGTGCACACAACACCTCGTCCTCCATCGCTAACCCCACACCAGACACTTGATTACGTAGTCCACGAGGCGTAAAGCGCAGGACAACTAGCGAACATGACAGATATTCAATTATTAACTCCTTTACTATTATATCGAATTACTGTAGTTTATTCTTAATGCTACCAGGTGATTTATTTTTTAGCTTAGGAGAGCCACACGGTACTGAATGGGTTAAGGAAGGCTGTCTTTAACCCCTCTTGTTCGGAAAGTATGTCCTCAGCCGAATAAATCTGTGCAGGGACCAAAAATGTGATATAAATTATGTTCTCTCGCTGTAGAGGTTAATTCCTAAGTATAACAGGACAATCAAATACTCGAAAGAAAAATCGCAACTCGACTGCCAAGGGGTCACCTGTACCTTAACACCTTCAGGACTGGCCAGAGATAAAGTAGGGCTATGGGCTGTAAGTTTCAAGGCTCAGTGCTGCGGTCTGTGGAAATATTGGGATGTTTTTCTTCTTAATCACACTGCCCTGAAGATGTCCTGTGAGGGTATCTAGCAAAACGCACGAGAGCCCTGCACTGTAATTATGTGTTTCGTAGCGTGTACCCCCATCAAATGTATCATGTGTAATTATGATATTTTTCCAGACAGATTATTTAGAAAAGCAGTTGTTTTTTGTTAATATTTTGACATATGCAGATGCTGATATTACTTGCTCGAGAGAAGAGGAAGAAGGAAGAACATACCGTAAGAGAGGAGACGTATTAACAAAGCAAGAAAGAAAGAAGACAACAACAGAGACGAAACAAAGAAGAGAGGCGTTAATTAGATAATACTGAAAACTAAGGAGAACTAAACCGAGAAAGAAAGACACAAAGGGAAGCGTCGTTGTAAAGAATATGCTTCCCTTTAAAGAAAAGAAATGAACCGAACAGGGGCGGCCTCACCTGACTGCAGTTGTCCATCCAGTGTTGCTGTGTGCGTCTGGGAGTGGTTGGTGTGGGCCTTGATGTGGCTGCTGTGGTCTGGAGTGAGAAGCGCAACCCAATCCACCCCCAGCCTCGACACCACCTCCACCACTACCTCACCCGCCACACCTGCGCACCATAGGGAGGATGAGTATGGTATTGTTATGTTATTGTGGGTTATTTTTTTATTTATAGGTAAAGGAAAAAAGTTAATCAATTACTATCCCTCTGAAGCGTACGAAGACCCGGGGTTAACCTACCGTAGTCCAGATCACGTAAATCGAAGCAGACCAACCTATGTCTCTAACAGCGTTTGAAGGACAGAAAAACCTCTTGCCAGCTCATAAATTTAAACCATTGTGAATTAGCACACGCTCTCCTCCGATCCGAGACCGCTATCCCATACTTCTGTAGCTACAAGGTACCTCATTTCAAAAAATAATCGTTTGCTTTGCTTCATTATGTAGAGGACACTGGCTTCCCGCAGCCGCATATAATCGTCTGGAAGTAGCAATAATAGATTAAATAAATGAAGCTCTGCTATTTGAAGTGTTACAACATAGGTGTGCTTCTTCTAAACAAAATGAAAATCGTACACCTAGCAAAAAACGTAAATCATCTGTTTCCTGTGAAAGGTTTTCGTCTAATGAACTAAACAATTTGGTGTTCGCGAGAATAAAACCCTGCCAGCGTCTATTCCCGGCAAAAATGATGAAATTTAATCAGACAACTATGCTTCGATTGCAACTGTAACAAATGAATGTGTTTTAGTTGTCATTACAGTCTCCAATATTGCAATGTCAACAACTGACTGCTGTCACATATTGCTATCATTTACTTGCTAATGAAAATCACTCAAGTGCGTCTGTCCTAACGTAACAACAATTAAACCCCTCTCAGCTCAGTCGATGGCCAAGAATGGTCAGATCTGACCAATAACCGACCAGTCAGGCTCATCAAATTTCATGCAGTCACGAATTAGCTTCAAGTTGTAGGAACAATCCAGTTCTATCATGTAAAAGCAAATGAACTACAGTTTGGGGCTTATAACACTGTGTGTTTAAATAATGTTACATTCATACATAATGAAACACTTCACATATAAAAGTGAGTAATAACAAAACAAAATGACTTGTAATTCACATCTATTGAGGCATGCTTGCCGTAAGAACTGATCGATTTTTTTTTTTTTTTTTTTTTTTTCCAAATATTACCCCCGTTGTTCCTTAGCTGCGATATAAAGCTGAGAATCCCTCATACTGTTGGTTATGATATACATAACCTCCACACAGCGCTCTGCCAGCCACACTAAAGCTATATTCTTCTCTCGTTTCCGGCATTTCTGGTTTTATATCGCTGCTGCCTCCTGACCTTGCATCATCCAGCACCCCGAAACCAGCGCATTAAATCGTAAAGTACTCTCGTCAAGCAGGGTTATGAACGTGAAATGAACCTTTCGCTATATTGGAAGGGTAATGGCAGCTGTTATTACAGTAATCTTTCAAGGGTACAGTCGTGAGTCATAGAATATTACTTCAAGTGGCACAGGATGCTTCGGATCACCTATTTCTTGGCGATTTATTTTGCTTCTTACACCCTATTCTTTTGTATATTGTTCATATCGTTTTAATATCCACATACTTTTATTACCCCTCATCATTCTCGTGTATACTGTATATATCGTTTTCACACCCACACACTTTGCTTTATTAACACGCATGACGTAATTGAGGTGTAAGGTGCAAAATAAATCGCTAAGGAAGAGGTGCTACGATTATCGTTTACTATACTACTCACCGTTACTAATACTCACCCCCACTTTTTCTAATATTTCTACTTTCTCTCATTTCTTATTTCTGATTTTTCACCACTAATTCCTCAAACTTTCTCAATTTTTCTCTAATTTCTGACTGGAGGAAAGTCGTACCCAAGGATTCGCACTGAACGTCGGACCTCCTGCTGTATTCACGTCGGGTATGGATGTTCCCTAGCACCTCTTCCTTAGCAATTTATTTTTGGATATGACTGATTAATATACTTTTGCACGTGACTTATGCAGAGTATGACAATATTGGAAGGATTTAAATAACACAGATTAGGACAGTACGGTGTGACAAGCAAAATAAATAACTTAAGAAAAGGTGCTAGGGATCTTCCTTAACCGACGAAAATACAGGCCCTGTTGTACCACTGACAGGGTGCCAGTTCGAGGTTTTGCTAGATTGGATGGGGAACAGTTTGCAATGGCACTATTACTGGCGCATTCTACAAAAAGGCTTCGAATTACAATACCAACAACAATTCCTCATCCTGTGTGCAACCTTCAACTTCCCTAGGGGTAGAGAGTGAGCGGATATGAATCACTTTATCGTATTGTTGTTAATATGTTACCCGTTTTGAAAGCCTAAAATAGCCTACACATCAGCCGTCAGATAATGTGATAAATGAGAGTCGAAACAGATAATATTCCAGTTACTGATAAAAACTCAAAAAAGTATTCCATTGCGCACATCTGTACTTGTGAATGAACTTTATACATGAAGTTGTAATTATGAAATCTATGAGGGCGATTTACATTATGCACAGAGTATAAGGAGTATGTTTATATTCATTTTCTTGGGTGGGAACACGAGAGAGAGAGAGAGAGAGAGAGAGAGAGGTTTGTGTGTGTGTGTGTGTGTGTGTGTGTGTGTGTGTGTGTGTGTGTGTGTGTGTGTGTGTGTGTGTGTGTGTGTGTGTGTGTGTAATATCTACAGTATGTGCATGTGCGTTTGTGTTCGCCGTGGTGTGAGAACGCCGTGACTCAGTCTTACCGTCCGTGGCTGTGTAAAGTCTGTGTGTGTGTGTGTGTGTGTGTGTGTGTGTGTGTGTGTGTGTGTGTGTGTGTGTGTGTGTGTGTGTGTGTGTGTGTGTGTGTGTGATCCTTACCCTCCGTGGTGGTATGAGTGAGTACGTGGCTGTGAGTGTCCACCAGTGAGGGGCCAAGGAGACACACAATCACCACTACCAGCATGCCTGCGTTGCCCATGATTCAGCCACTGTACTTCATACCTGCATAAGAATATATCATCATCATCATCATTACACAATCCCTTCATTCGTTTTATCATCATCATCACCGTCATCATCATCATTATACATCCCTTAATTCGTTTTAACATCCCACTCATCTTCGGCAGAAAAAGTTAATATCCTGCTGCTTTCATTTTTTATTTATGCTCAGCCTTTAACATTTTCTTTCACTGCAAAACTTAAATTTTGTCAAGTTTACGCTCAAACGTTAAGCCAAAGAACTATGTTCTTAAATCAAAGATTGCCAAGGTTTAGAAAAACCCAAAATTCTGAAATCCATATTTGCCAACGTTGCCACACGCAAGGCAAAGAGAGGCAAGATAACTTATATTTTCTTGTCGGAGAAAATAAGATACAAATTTTCACTTTCAGTGCATTAATGCTACAGCAGCCGCTCTCACAATGTATACCTGCAAGGACCCTCCCCAACCACAACAATTCTGTCTCATCCTACGCATTTATTTTATTCCCCACACCTGTCATTACACCCAGGTCGAGATTACACCCAAACCTACCCCTCCCCTCAGACACTAACTTATGGAGGGGATGTTTTAAAAACTTCACTGAACTCAAAACCACTAATCCTACATCACTCATTTTCATCCAGTGTACTTTACTGACCCAGTCCCACCGCCCACCAGAATTACAGCCCATTCCATTTATTTTTGTGTTCACCACGCTCAGTTTTGAACCCCTCCCCTCATAACGACTTTGTGGCGCGACACAGGACACGCGGTCAATGAACGCGTTTGTTGAGCTCCAGAATAAAAAAGGAGCGTGTTTAACTCATCTACCTCGTTACCGAAAGTGTACGGTAATGCTGCAAGCAGAATAATCACACTCATGATTTCCATAAAAGACCACCAGAGAGTGAGGTTTTGTAAACAAAAAGACCACCAGAGAGTGAGGTTTTGTAAACAGCTCCGCCATCCCATATTCAACAATACAGCAGTTAAGGTTGTCAAAAGCATGTCCAATTACGTTTCTCTTACTGCTAGGGTTGGTTCCCATCCCCTGAAAATAATTGAATAATGGCAGGGTAAGGATTCAAAGGGTATGGATTCAAAGGACCGTATTATTAATTCTGCGGTCGCGAAGGTAAGCCAATCTCCATTTTTAGAAACTATTCCTGCCCCATAAGTTGAAAAAATAATAATAATAAACTTTTGGGTGTTCCTAAATGCATTATGTAATGTGGAATATAGTCTCACCATTTCCTTTCCTTGCCAGTTTTAAAACTGACCATGATGTCTGGGCCTTTCTTACACCTTCCCGTACTCAGGTTTAATAAAATGGCCGCTGAAGCCGAAGATGCCCAGGTTCCGTCGAAGCATGTCATCCTAGAGTAAAAGTATCCATCTTTGGAGGAACTATTAGACAGATCCCTTCAAGAAATGAATTTTTACGACGAAAATAAAGTCAAACTTCAACGAAACTTGCCAAAACGGAATACAGAAATGTGTCTGAGCGTTGACATATTCTGGGTCGACATTTACAGAGCCCTCTTTTTGCCACTTCGCTAAAGAGACCGCTTTTAAAACCCCTTCACCACGAGAGGCCCCTTTCAACCCCTTCAAAAAGAGAGGTCGCTTTCAACTCCTTTATAAAGAGTGGCCCCTTTTAACCCCTCCAATAAGAGTGGCCCCCTTTAACCCCTCCAATAAGAGTGGTCCCCATTAACCCCTCCAATAAGAGCGGCCCCCTTTAACCCCTCCAATAAGAGTGGTTCCTTTTAACCCCACCAATAAGAGCGGCCCCATTTAACCCCTCGAATAATAGCGGCTCCCTTTAACCCCTCCAATAAGAGTACCCCTTTTTAACCTCTTCGCTACTAAAGGTCCCTTTCAACCCCTTCAGTTAGAGAGGCGTCTTCTACCCCTATAATAAAAGAAGCCCCATCCAACCCCTTCACTACAAAAGGTCCCTTCCAACCCCTTCACTACAAGGGGTCTCTTCCAACCCCTTCACGACAAAAGGTCCCTTCTAACCCCTTCACTACAAGAGGTTCCTTCCAACCCCTTCACTACACGAGGTCCCTTCTAACCCCTTCAATAAGAGTGGCCCCTTTCAACCACTTCATTTCGAGAAGCCCCTTTACTTCGAGATGTCTCTCCTAAGTTAAATAAAATCATTTGGCGTTACAGGGCAACAGGAATTATTAATAAAAGAAATCTATCATACTGAGGATATTTTTAAAGAATATTTCCAAGCATTAAGTACGAGAGGTCCCAGTAGTTTGAATAAAATCGCTCTGAGACAGCAAGAATAAAGTTAAAAGGACGTCAATGCTCTGATGGGGTTAATGTCTTTCACGAAATTTCCGATCATCGTGACTCGGCGTGAAATACAGGAAGCTGAACAGGAGGAAGGAAAATATAATGCAAATTCGCTCTTATGTCCAGAACCGTCATCATGTGCGTTGTATTGATCTTTTTGTATAAGTTAATTTCAGCGCATTTGGTAATGGGAAAAACTGAAGAGATAAATGGGTATATTAACCTTTTCAATACACTGATATCTTTTTTGCTTCATTCTCCGTCCCGCCAGTTTTTTCAGCGACTTTACTGCAATTGTGCCTTTTATTCTTTACTCCTGCTACACCTAAACGACTATGCTCAATTTAGGAGAGGCATCTGGTAGTATACTGTATGAGTCTAGTGTGATTCCCATTAACCGTTCACTAAACAGCTTTCCTGCCACCCCCAGACGATTTTATTCAGCGTAGCAGAGGTCTCTGGTGTTGAAGGGGTTAATCTCTACAGTTCGATGACGCACTTGTATATTTCTTGCAATCTCCAGACGATTTTCTTCCACTCAAGGACTTGCAGTGGTGAAGAGGTCTATTTATCTCTCTAATCCCTTCAGTTCATAAAATCTAACCTGTTTATCTATCTATTGCCAGACCTAATTCTGATTAAATCCTCTGCCAGACCTAATTCTGATTAAATCCTCCGCCAGACCTAATTCTAAATAAACCCTCTGCCAGACCTAATTCTGATTAAAATCCTCTGAAGATAGCTAGAATTAAACGAAAATTACGGCCTCGGTCTGATGGGATTAAAGGCCACGATTAACCAGTTCAGTACGATGATGTATTTATGTATTTTTTTTAATTCTTGTTGGTACCAGATTATTTTATTCACCCGTATGATTTTTTTTTTAGATATAGCCTTACATAAAGCCTTAACTCCTTCAGTCTCATAATGTATATTTAATTTTACTCTTGCCACTTCCAGACGACTAAGTTCAGGAGACAGATGCAGCCTTCACTAACGCTTTCATCATCAGAGATCTTTCCTAGGTCAAATCTTCTGGTGGTAGGTCGCGTAAAATTAAACACATCATCGTAGGAAAAGGGTTAGTAAATCTCTTCAATATGACAGCCCTCTCCAACGTTATAAAAATCGTCTGGTAACAGCAAGATATGAGAGAGAGAGAGAGAGAGAGAGAGAGAGAGAGACATGTCCCCCTTCACGCAGCAGTGTCCTGAGAACCTGGACAGAATATCGGCGGTTGCGGGTTGTATGAGAAAAATAAATAAATAAAAAAGGAATAAAAGTGTCTGCCTTAATCTGGCTCATGTAGTAGATACGCATTAAGGCCGTATTTCTAGCTGGCTTCGGAGACCTAACAGCCCTTTCTCAGTGATTTATTTTGCGCCTCAATAATCCTCTTGCTTGTTACGGCTGCTGGCTGTGATAAAGATATACATTAGACACACAAGAGAGAGTAAAATGTAATAAGGAAAATAAATCGCTGAGGAAGAGGCGTTAAGAAGTCTCCTGTGCCATCGAGAATACGGCCACTGATCCCTAGCCTCCTTCTTCCCCTCCTGCCAGCGACACACCCTCCTCCTCCACAGGTTAAAGAAATTCTGCCTCACACGACCAACCCCAGCATCGGACCTCCTCCAAGTAGAAAATAATGGTGTTGGAACAATGGGGTAAAATATAAGTGAAGAAAAATGAGCTGTAAAATACAATTATAAGAGCTGGAAAGAAGTATAAAAAACCGGGTAAACTGCGATAATGCTGAACAATAAAGTCTATGATAATATGAACGAAGCGATTTTTATTATGAAAAATGTGGATGATGAAGTTAAATTGACGGCCTTTTTCACTTTCTCGTTCTTCCACGTTTTCTCCCCAAGTGGAAAAAACAGTTCTAAAAATACAGTGAATCGAGGAAGTCTTTCTTGTTTTTAAAGTGCAGATGATGATGAAAACTGATATATTTTTTTTCCTCTCCTTTTCGCTCTCCCTCTCTTTCTCCTCCCACTGAGATGGCCTGAACCTAGAGTAGAAACAGACACAAGAATACTGGGCTATAATATGAAATAACGTAATTTTTCCGTATAGAGAACTGGTGGTCTAGTGGTCAGAACGCCCCAGTCGGAGCGATGGCCCTACACAGGTTCGACCCTTAAGAGATGAATGAAGGCTTTTTCATCGTGTCATGCCACAAAGGGAAGTAGTATGGTCATGTGCCCTTGAATTACCGGACTGTGGAAGCCTAGACTCGCACTACTACATCTTAGAGAGGTTAAATGGAATGACTGTTATAAAGTTAGAAAGCAGCTGACGATAATTAGTCAAAAGGAAGACGATGAAAAAAAAAAAAAAGTGAATGATG